>NW_024881995.1:0-497109 GCF_019059575.1 Amphibalanus amphitrite
TGACCTGCGTTACTCTTTGCTGCGCGTAATCCTATCCCTTCCATCTCGTTTGACTACAACTGAGTATCTTGGTGAGTTATGACTACAACTGATGTATCCTGGTGAGCGTCGTGAACGTGCGACGTGAAGGGCCAAGAGGGTTCGTATTCTGCTGCAGTAGCGATTTGGGTGGCTCATATTCTGAACCCTGAACTGCCACGCCGATTGCGCTCAAATTTGGTACACTGTTTGGGACTGGTTGATAGGGATGTGTTTTTTATAACTCGCATGTGTTTTTTATAGCGCGGAGAAAAAGTAGGGATTGTTAGGGTTAAGCAGGGACTCACCGATGTTAGATCCCTCTCTGTTCTTTCATAGGGGGGTCACGGTCCTGACCCAAGATAGCTGAGCTGTGTCGCAGCCCTGACCTCAGACAGTTCAGCTGTGCACGCCGTCGGCTCGGCCGTCAGTCGCCACAGCCGCTGACGCCAGTGTCCAAACAGCTCCCAACAATATCCGCCCGCGGGAGTGATCACCGGAACGGGCTGCATGGTACAGGACGGGCTGGGAACACGTCAACTCCATGACGTGTTCCCAGTGTACCTGCATGTAGTTTCTTTATTCCTCAGCAGTTGTCATCCCTTGGCGTTAGTGTTTCGCGTCCCTCATTGATCATTCCCGCCTCTGATGGCTTATCCTGCTATACAGGGCCGGATATTGTTTGGAGCTGTTTGGACACTGGCGTCAGCGGCTGTGGCGACTGCGCCGAGCCGACGGCGTGCACAGCTCAGCTGTCTGGGTCAGGGCTGCGACACAGCTCAGCTATCTCGGGTCAGGCCGTGACCTATGAAAGGACCCAGAGGGATCTAACATCGGTGACTCCTGCTTAACACCTAACAATCCCCACTTTTTGTCCGCGATATAAAAAGACACATGCGGTTAGGCTACCTGTGTCGAATTAATTAAAGTTTAGTTATGTCAAAGTTTCAAACATCAATCCGGTCTGCATGTCTGACTGCTCGCAGAACGGTTCTAGAGGCAGTTGTCAGCGCGCGCGGAACGGTCCTCGATATGTCCACTTTCAAGCGCGGAACGGTCCTTCTGCGCTACAGACTCCTCTCCCCCTCCCCCTGTCCTGGTCTATGTCAACACCAGTACACCACTGCCCTCCCCTACCCTCCTCCTGACCTTCTCAGGTGGCCAGCTGAGACGCTGGTCGGCCTACAGAACCTGCTCGTTCACCTGTTGGGAGGTCTCGGCAGAGAACGCGCACGTCTAGCAGTACCGACTCTGGGACCTAAGAGGGTCAAGGTGGAGACCGCCAAACAGGGTATGTAACAGACCGTAACACCAAGCCGTAACGCAGGTCGTTGCACGGGCGTAAAATAGATGAACACGACCGTAACATAGATCGAACACAGACGTAACACTGGCTGCGTACGTGCGGGCACTCGGCCGGCCGGAACGGGCTGGATCCATTGGGCAATGAACAGGTGCTTTCTGTGACAGCGTCATCGCTGCAGGTCAGTCAGGGACACACAGACACTGCACCCGGCGCCCTTGTGCATGGTACAGGGCTCGCGGATTTTAGCGGTAGGTTTTGCACCTAGAAAATTTAGTGTACTTCAGGTTATATCTTCGTCGTCTTAAGCTTTTAAGTGTTGAAGATGCGATCGACTTGTTGGGTAACAAGCCGGCCATGATCGTGTAAAATGGCTTCATCGTAGATCGATTAGTTTCTGAGATATAACCGGAAATGTAAAAGTGCAAAACCTACCGCTTAATCTCGCGAGACCTGTACCTGAGCCCTGAGCGCGCCCATGTGTCGCCCCCAGGGCGTGTCGCCGGACGGTTCTGTGTGTCGTACTGAAACCTGAACCTGCCTGAGTGTTATGCTATGACTCCCCAGGGCGTGTCGCCGGATGGGGCGGCCGGCTACCGGGACGGGCTGCGGTGGACCACCAACGGCCACCCGCTCTCCGCCGAGGAGGTACAGAAGGTCGTCAGCCGGGTGAACCAGCTCTCCAGCTAGCGGCGATGAGGTCAGTCACCGCACCGGGCGTATTGCACGGGGACCCTAACAGACGCCTCACTCCTTTCCCTCATCTCAGTTGTTCTTTCATTTTTTATTATAAATAATGGAGATAGACCAGAGCATTTTCGGTGCATTTATTTTGGTCATGTTACTCCAACGGGGTTGCGTTGTCGGCACAGTCCTGTCTGGTCTGTGTTCTGCGGCGATGCTCTGCCATCCGGTGACCCAACGCCACTGTCCGCTGACCGAGTGTCGGCTCTCTGCTGACCGTGTAACGTCTGTCCGTCAGGGTGGTGGCCGTGAACACCTGTCGGACGGCGCCGGAGGGCAGCGTCGGCCGGCTGCTGTCACTGCTGGACCAGCTGCGGCTGCCGGACGCCGGAGCGCTGCCCGACTGGGGTCTACATCCTGGTATGTTACTGGGAGCGGCACGGTGTGTGTTGAGTGCTTCTGACGGTCAGTTCTAGTAACTGTTAGTTCCTCTACTGGCCACCAGGTGAAAAGCGTATTAGCTGTACAGCAATGTAGAGTTGCTTCAGCTTTGGCGTAAACTTTTTCCTCTTCCGCTCACCATTCACCACCAGAGTCAGCAGCGTCTCGGCTGGCGGTCCAGTCAGTCAGAGCGAGTGTCTTCACTCGCCACAGCGGGCCGGACCCATTACAGGGCAGCAGAGTTATCAGTTACCAAGCCTTGGCCTATAAAGAAAACCAGGAAATAGTAGCAATTGCATATATGTAATGATTCTACTCTATTACGTTTGAGCTAGCGAAGCGTATATCTGTAACGTTTTTAATAGGCTTGTAAGTCAGCAACCGCTGGGCTGATTGACCTGCGTTACTTCTTTTTGCGCGTAATCCTATCCCTTCCATCTCGTTATTGACTACAACTGATGTATCTTGGTGAGTTATTGACTACAACTGATGTATCATGGTGAGCGTCGTGACACGTGCGACGTGAAGGGCCAAGAGTGTTCGTTATTCTGCTGCAGTAGCGATTTTGGGTTGCTCATATATCTTGAACCCTGAACTGCCACGCCAATTGCGCTCAAATTTGGTACACTGTTTGGGACTGGTTGATAGGGATGTGTTTTTTATAACTCGCATGTGTTTTTTTATAGCGCGGAGAAAAAAGTAGGGATTGTTAGGGTTAAGCAGGGACTCACCGATGTTAGATCCCTCTCTGGGTCTTTTCATAGGGGGTCACGGTCCTGACCCGAGATAGCTGAGCTGTGTCGCAGCCCTGACCTCAGACAGCTGAGCTGTGCACGACATCGGCTCGGCCGTCAGTCGCCACAGCCGCTGACGCCAGTGTCCAAACAGCTCCCAACAATATCCGGCCCTGCAGGAGTGATCACCGGAACGGGCTGCATGGTACAGGACGGGCTGGGAACACGTCAACTTCAGCATGACGTGTTCCCAGTGTACCTGCATGTAGTTTCTTTATTCCTCAGCAGTTGTCATCCCCTTGGCGTTAGTGTTTCGCGTCCCTCCATTGATCACTCCTGCCTCTGATGGCTTATCCTGCTATACAGAGCCGGATATTGTTTGGAGCTGTTTGGACACTGGCGTCAGCGGCTGTGGCGACTGACGGCCGAGCCGACGGCGTGCACAGCTCAGCTGTCTGAGGTCAGGGCTGCGACACAGCTCAGCTATCTCGGGTCAGGACCGTGACCTATGAAAGGACCCAGAGAGGGATCTAACATCGGTGACTCCCTGCTTAACCCTAACAATCCCCACTTTTTTGTCCGCGATATAAAAGACACATGCGGTTAGGCTACCTGTGTCGAATTAATTAAAGTTTATTATGTCAAAGTTTCAAAACATCAATCCGGTCTGCATGTCTGACTGCTCGCAGAACGGTTCTAGAGGCAGTGTCAGCGCGCGCGGAACGGTCCTCAGATATGTCCACTTTCAAGCGCGGAACGGTCCTTCTGCGCTACCAGACTCCTCTCCCTCTCCCCTCCCCCTGTCCGCTGGTCTATGTCAGACACCAGTACACCACTGACCTCCCCTACCCTCTCCTGACCTTCTCAGGTGCCAGCTGAGACGCTGGTCGGCCTACAGAACCTGCTCGTTCACCTGCGGGACGTCTCGGCAGAGAACGCGCACGTCTACCAGTACCGACTCTGGGACGCTAAGAGGGTCAAGGTGGAGACCGCCCAGAACAGGGTATGTAACACAGACCGTAAGACAAGCCGTAGCGCAGGTCGTTACACAGGGCGTAAAATAGATTGAACACAGACCGTAACATAGATCGAACACAGACCGTAACACTGGCTGCGTACGTGCGGGCACTCGGCCGACCGGAACTGGGCTGGATCCATTGGGCAATGAACAGGTGCTTTCTGTGACAGCGTCACCGCTGCAGGTCAGTCAGTGACACACAGACACTGCACCCGGCGCCCTTGTGCATGGTACAGGGCTCGCGGGTTTTAGCGGTAGGTTTTGCACCTAGAAAATTTAGTGTACTTCAGGTTATATCTTTGTCGTCTTAAGCTTTTAAGTGTTGAAGATGCGATCGACTTGTTGGGTAACAAGCCGGCCATGATCGTTTAAAATGGCTTCATCGTAGATCGATTAGTTTCTGAGATATAACCGGAAATGTAAAAGTGCAAAACCTACCGCTTAATCTCGCGAGACCTGTACCTGAGCCCTGAGCGCGCCCATGTGTCGCCCCCAGGGCGTGTCGCCGGACGGTTCTGTGTGTCGGACTGAAACCTGAACCTGCCTGAGTGTTATGCTATGACTCCCCAGGGCGTGTCGCCGGATGGGGCGGCCGGCTACCGGGACGGGCTGCGGCGGACCACCAACGGCCACCCGCTCTCCGCCGAGGAGGTACAGAAGGTCGTCAGCCGGGTGAACCAGCTCTCCAGCTAGCGGCGCAGAGGTCAGTCACCGCACCGGGCGTATTGCACGGGGACCCTAACAGACGCCTCACTCCTTTCCCTCATCTCAGTTGTTCTTTCATTTTTTTTTTTTTTATTATTATAAATAATGGAGATAGACCAGAGCATTATCGGTGCATGTATTAGGGTCATGTTACTCCAACGGGGTTGCGTTGTCGGCACAGTCCTGTCTGGTCTGTGTGCTGCGGCGATGCTCTGCCATCCGGTGACCCAACGCCACTGTCCGCTGACCGAGTGTCGGCTCTCTGCTGACCGTGTAACGTCTGTCCGTCAGGGTGGTGGCCATGAACACCTGTCGGACGGCGCCGGAGGGCAGCGCCGGCCGGGTGCTGTCACTGCTGGACCAGCTGCGGCTGCCGGACGCCGGAGCGCTGCCCGACTGGGGTCTACATCCTGGTATGTTACTGGGAGCGGCACGGTGTGTGTTGGGTGCTTCTGACGGTCAGTTGTAGTAACTGTTAGTTCCTCTACTGGCCACCAGGTGAAAAGCGTATTAGCTGTACAGCAATGTAGAGTTGCTTCAGCTTTGGCGTAAACTTTCTCCTCTTCCGCTCACTATTCACCACCAGAGTCAGCAGCGTCTCGGCTGGCGGTCCAGTCAGTCAGAGCGAGTGTCTTCACTCGCCACAGCGGGCCGGACCCATTACAGGGCAGCAGAGTTATCAGTTACCAAGCCTTGGCCTATAAAGAAAACCAGGAAATAGTAGCAATTGCATATATGTAATGATTCTACTCTATTACGTTTGATCTAGCGAAGCGTATATCTGTAACGTTTTTAATAGGCTTGTAAGTCAGCAACCGCTGGGCTGATTGACCTGCGTTACTCTTTGCTGCGCGTAATCCTATCCCTTCCATCTCGTTATTGACTACAACTGATGTATCTTGGTGAGTTATTGACTACAACTGATGTATCATGGTGAGCGTCGTGACACGTGCGACGTGAAGGGCCAAGAGTGTTCGTTATTCTGCTGCATTAGCGATTTTGGGTTGCTCATATATCTTGAACCCTGAACTGCCACGCCGATTGCGCTCAAATTTGGTACACTGTTTGGGACTGGTTGATAGGGATGTGTTTTTTATAACTCGCATGTGTTTTTTTATAGCGCGGAGAAAAAAGTAGGGATTGTTAGCGTTAAGCAGGGACTCACCGATGTTAGATCCCTCTCTGGGTCTTTTCATAGGGGGTCACGGTCCTGACCCGAGATAGCTGAGCTGTGTCGCAGCCCTGACCTCAGACAGCTGAGCTGTGCACGCCGTCGGCTCGGCCGTCAGTCGCCACAGCCGCTGACGCCAGTGTCCAAACAGCTCCCAACAATATCCGGCCCTGCGGGAGTGATCACCGGATCGGGCTGCATGGTACAGGACGGGCTTGGAACACGTCAACTCCAGCATGACGTGTTCCCAGTGTACCTGCATGTAGTTTCTTTATTCCTCAGCAGTTGTCATCCCCTTGGCGTTAGTGTTTCGCGTCCCTCCATTGATCACTCCCGCCTCTGATGGCTTATCCTGCTATACAGGGCCGGATATTGTTTGGAGCTGTTTGGACACTGGCGTCAGCGGCTGTGGCGACTGACGGTCGAGCCGACGGCGTGCACAGCTCAGCTGTCTGAGGTCAGGGCTGCGACACAGCTCAGCTATCTCGGGTCAGGACCGTGACCTATGAAAGGGACCAGAGAGGGATCTAACATCGGTGACTCCCTGCTTAACCCTAACAATCCCCACTTTTTTGTCCGCGATATAAAAGACACATGCGGTTAGGCTACCTGTGTCGAATTAATTAAAGTTTATTATGTCAAAGTTTCAAAACATCAATCCGGTCTGCATGTCTGACTGCTCGCAGAACGGTTCTAGAGGCAGTGTCAGCGCGCGCGGAACGGTCCTCAGATGTGTCCACTTTCAAGCGCGGAACGGTCCTACTGCGCCACCAGACTCCTCTCCCTCTCCCCTCCCCCCTGTCCGCTGGTCTATGTCAGACACCAGTATACCACTGACCTCCCCTACCCTCCCCTGACCTTCTCAGGTGCCAGCTGAGACGCTGGTCGGCCTACAGAACCTGCTCGTTCACCTGCGGGACGTCTCGGCAGAGAACGCGCACGTCTACCAGTACCGACTCTGGGACGCTAAGAGGGTCAAGGTGGAGACCGCCCAGAACAGGGTATGTAACACAGACCGTAACACAAGCCGTAACGCAGGTCGTTACACAGGGCGTAAAATAGATTGAACACAGACCGTAACATAGATCGAACACAGACCGTAACACTGGCTGCGTACGTGCGGGCACTCGGCCGGCCGGAACTGGGCTGGATCCATTGGGCAATGAACAGGTGCTTTCTGTGACAGCGTCACCGCTGCAGGTCAGTCAGGGACACACAGACACTGCACCCGGCGCCCTTGTGCATGGTACAGGGCTCGCGGGTTTTAGCGTTAGGTTTTGCACCTAGAAAATTTAGTGTACTTCAGGTCATATCTTCGTCGTCTTAAGCTTTTAAGTGTTGAAGATGCGATCGACTTGTTGGGTAACAAGCCGGCCATGATCGTGTAAAATGGCTTCATCGTAGATCGATTAGTTTCTGAGCTATAACCAGAAATGTAAAAGTGCAAAACCTACCGCTTAATCTCGCGAGACCTGTACCTGAGCCCTGAGCGCGCCCATGTGTCGCCCCCAGGGCGTGTCGCCGGACGGTTCTGTGTGTCGCACTGAAACCTGAACCTGCCTGAGTGTTATGCTATGACTCCCCAGGGCGTGTTGTTGTTGTTGTTGTTGGTCCCTCCGTCTCAAGCTGAGACATAGCCGTCCGGCTCTGTAGGGACCTGTGGGCGGCCCCCAGGGCCGCCACGATGGCGCCGCTCCGCACCTCTTCAAGGTCGGGGTTGATGGAACCCAGCAGTCGGTGTCGGGTGGCCATCAGTGCCGGGCAGCGCAGGAGGACATGCTGGGGGGTGTCCGCCTCCTCCTGGCAGACGGGGCAGAGCGCAGCCCTGCAGTGTTGATCGTCACACTGCTCACACCCCGCCAGCCGGGAGGGCGCCAGCCCGACTCTGTGACGCCACTGTGTAGAGCTGGTCCAGCGGCCGGCGCGGAGCTGGTGTACGTCCACCGCCGCCGACCGGTCTCCGCCGGCCACGGCCGGCGCGGAGGCTGTCCCCGGTCAGTCGGCGGAACCAGCCGGCCGGCCAGGCTCGGATGGTCCGGGCCCTCGCCACTCTGGCGGCGGCCCGGTGGGCCGTCTGGACGTCGATGGGGGCTTGGTCCTGTGCGAGGTTGCTGGCCTCCTTGGCGATCGAGTCCGCTCTCTCATTCCCCTCCCCTCCCTCTCATTTCCGGCTCTCCCGCCCCAGGGCGTGTCGCCGGATGGGGCGGCCGGCTACCGGGACGGGATGCGGCGGACCACCAACGGCCACCCGCTCTCCGCCGAGGAGGTACAGAAGGTCGTCAGCCGGGTGAACCAGCTCTCCAGCTAGCGGCGCAGAGGTCAGTCACCGCACCGGGCGTATTGCACGGGGACCCTAACAGACGCCTCACTCCTTTCCCTCATCTCAGTTGTTCTTTCATTTTTTTATTATTATAAATAATGGAGATAGACCAGAGCATTTTCGGTGCATTTATTAGGGTCATGTTACTCCAACGGGGTTGCGTTGTCGGCACAGTCCTGTCTGGTCTGTGTGCTGCGGCGATGCTCTGCCATCCGGTGACCCAACGCCACTGTCCGCTGACCGAGTGTCGGCTCTCTGCTGACCGTGTAACGTCTGTCCGTCAGGGTGGTGGCCGTGAACGCCTGTCGGACGGCGCCGGAGGGCAGCGCCGGCCGGCGTCTGTCACTGCTGGACCAGCTGCGGCTGCCGGACGCCGGAGCGCTGCCCGACTGGGGTCTACATCCTGGTATGTTACTGGGAGCGGCACGGTGTGTGTTGGGTGCTTCTGACGGTCAGTTGTAGTAACTGTTAGTTCCACTACTGGCCACCGGGTGAAAAGCGTATTAGCTGTACAGCAATGTAGAGTTGCTACAGCTTTGGCGTAAACTTTCTCCTCTTCCGCTCACCATTCACCACCAGAGTCAGCAGCGTCTCGGCTGGCGGTCCAGTCAGTCAGAGCGAGTGTCTTCACTCGCCACAGCGGGCCGGACCCATTACAGGGCAGCAGAGTTATCAGTTACCAAGCCTTGGCCTATAAAGAAAACCAGGAAATAGTAGCAATTGCATATATGTAATGATTCTACTCTATTACGTTTGAGCTAGCGAAGCGTATTCCTGTAACGTTTTTAATAGGCTTGTAAGTCAGCAACCGCTGGGCTGATTGACCTGCGTTACTCTTTGTTGCGCGTAATCCTATCCCTTCCATCTCGTTATTGACTACAACTGATGTATCTTGGTGAGTTATTGACTACAACTGATGTATCATGGTGAGCGTCGTGACATGTGCGACGTGAAGGGCCAAGAGTGTTCGTTATTCTGCTGCAGTAGCGATTTTGGGTTGCTCATATATCTTGAACCCTGAACTGCCACGCCGATTGCGCTCAAATTTGGTACACTGTTTGGGACTGGTTGATAGGGATGTGTTTTTTATAACTCGCATGTGTTTTTTTATAGCGCGGAGAAAAAAGTAGGGATTGTTAGGGTTAAGCAGGGACTCACCGATGTTAGATCCCTCTCTGGGTCTTTTCATAGGGGGTCACGGTCCTGACCCGAGATAGCTGAGCTGTGTCGCAGCCCTGACCTCAGACAGCTGAGCTGTGCACGCCGTCGGCTCGGCCGTCAGTCGCCACAGCCGCTGACGCCAGTGTCCAAACAGCTCCCAACAATATCCGGCCCCGCGGGAGTGATCACCGGAACGGGCTGCATGGTACAGGACGGGCTGGGAACACGTCAACTCCAGCATGAGGTGTTCCCAGTGTACCTGCATGTAGTTTCTTTATTCCTCAGCAGTTGTCATCCCCTTGGCGTTAGTGTTTCGCGTCCCTCCATTGATCACTCCCGCCTCTGATGGCTTATCCTGCTATACAGGGCCGGATATTGTTTGGAGCTGTTTGGACACTGGCGTCAGCGGCTGTGGCGACTGACGGCCGAGCCGACGGCGTGCACAGCTCAGCTGTCTGAGGTCAGGGCTGCGACACAGCTCAGCTATCTCGGGTCAGGACCGTGACCTATGAAAGGACCCAGACAGGGATCTAACATCGGTGACTCCCTGCTTAACCCTAACAATCCCTACTTTTTTCTCCGCGCTATAAAAAAAGACATGCGAGTTATAAAAAACACATCCCTATCAACCAGTCCCAAACAGTGTACCAAATTTGAGCGCAATCGGCGTGGCAGTTCAGGGTTCAAGATATATGAGCAACCCAAAATCGCTACTGCAGCAGAATAACGAACACTCTTGGCCCTTCACGTCGCACGTGTCACGACGCTCACCATGATACATCAGTTGTAGTCAATAACTCACCAAGATACATCAGTTGTAGTCAATAACGAGATGGAAGGGATAGGATTACGCGCAACAAAGAGTAACGCAGGTCAATCAGCCCAGCGGTTGCTGACTTACAAGCCTATTAAAAACGTTACAGGAATACGCTTCGCTAGCTCAAACGTAATAGAGTAGAATCATTACATATATGCAATTGCTACTATTTCCTGGTTTTCTTTATAGGCCAAGGCTTGGTAACTGATAACTCTGCTGCCCTGTAATGGGTCCGGCCCGCTGTGGCGAGTGAAGACACTCGCTCTGACTGACTGGACCGCCAGCCGAGACGCTGCTGACTCTGGTGGTGAATGGTGAGCGGAAGAGGAGAAAGTTTGCGCCAAAGCTGAAGCAACTCTACATTGCTGTACAGCTAATACGCTTTTCACCTGGTGGCCAGTAGAGGAACTAACAGTTACTACAACTGACCGTCAGAAGCACCCAACACACACTGTGCCGCTCCCAGTAACATACCAGGATGTAGACCCCAGTCGGGCAGCGCTCCGGCGTCCGGCAGCCGCAGCTGGTCCAGCAGTGACAGCAGCCGGCCGGCGCTGCCCTCCGGCGCCGTCCGACAGGCGTTCACGGCCACCACCCTGACGGACAGACGTTACACGGTCAGCAGAGAGCCGACACTCGGTCAGCGGATAATGGCGTTGGGTCACCGGATGGCAGAGCATCGCCGCAGCACACAGACCAGACAGGACTGTGCCGACAACGCAACCCCGTTGGAGTAACATGACCCTAATAAATGCACCGAAAATGCTCTGGTCTATCTCCATTATTTATAATAATAAAAAAATGAAAGAACAACTGAGATGAGGGAAAGGAGTGAAGCGTCTGTTAGGGTCCCCGTGCAATACGCCCGGTGCGGTGACTGACCTCTGCGCCGCTAGCTGGAGAGCTGGTTCACCCGGCTGACGACCTTCTGTACCTCCTCGGCGGAGAGCGGGTGGCCGTTGGTGGCCCGCCGCAGCCCGTCCCGGTAGCCGGCCGCCCCATCCGGCGACACGCCCTGGGGAGTGATAGCATAACACTCAGGCAGGTTCAGGTTTCAGTCCGACACACAGAACCGTCCGGCGACACGCCCTGGGGGCGACACATGGGCGCGCTCAGGGCTCAGGTACAGGTCTCGCGAGATTAAGCGGTAGGTTTTGCACTTTTACATTTCCGGTTATATCTCAGAAACTAATCGATCTACGATGAAGCCATTTTACACGATCATGGCCGGCTTGTTACCCAACAAGTCGATCGCATCTTCAACACTTAAAAGCTTAAGACGACGAAGATATAACCTGAAGTACACTAAATTTTCTAGGTGCAAAACCTACCGCTAAAACCCGCGAGCCCTGTACCATGCACAAGGGCGCCGGGTGCAGTGTCTGTGTGTCCCTGACTGACCTGCAGCGGTGACGCTGTCACAGAAAGCACCTGTTCATTGCCCAATGGATCCAGCCCAGTTCCGGCCGGCCGAGTGCCCGCACGTACGCAGCCAGTGTTACGGTCTGTGTTCGATCTATGTTACGGTCTGTGTTCAATCTATTTTACGCCCTGTGTAACGACCTGCGTTACGGCTTGTGTTACGGTCTGTGTTACATACCCTGTTCTGGGCGGTCTCCACCTTGACCCTCTTAGCGTCCCAGAGTCGGTACTGGTAGACGTGCGCGTTCTCTGCCGAGACGTCCCGCAGGTGAACGAGCAGGTTCTGTAGGCCGACCAGCGTCTCAGCTGGCACCTGAGAAGGTCAGGGGAGGGTAGGGGAGGTCAGTGGTGTACTGGTGTCTGATATAGACCAGCGGACAGGGGGGAGGGGAGAGGGAGAGGAGTCTGGTGGCGCAGTAGGACCGTTCTGCGCTTGAAAGTGGACACATCTGAGGACCGTTCCGCGCGCGCTGACACTGCCTCTAGAACCGTTCTGCGAGCAGTCAGACATGCAGACCGGATTGATGTTTTGAAACTTTGACATAATAAACTTTAATTAATTCGACACAGGTAGCCTAACTATACATGGGTGTAACTTTGTATACTTTTGAGGTCCCATGTGGGACCCCAAAGCGAACATTTGGGACCCCAATTGTCATTTTGGGACCCCAATAGTGGAGGCCCCCGAGACGCACCAGGTACTTTACAAACGGAGGTCCGATGTTCATATAGAAGGTTCTCTAGAAGTTTCTCTATAAATAGGAGGCCTCTTGGACAAATCGGAGGCCCCCTGGACAAATAGGAGGCCCCCTGAACAAGTAGGAGGCCCCCTGAACAAGTAGGAAGCCCTCCGGAAAACAGGAGGCTCCCTGGAGAAATAGGAGGCTCTCTGGACAAGCAGGAGGCCCTAGACAAATAAGAGGCCCCTAGACAAATAGGATGCCCCATGGACAAATAGGAGGCCCTCTGTACAAATAAGAAGCCCCTTGAACAAATATGGAGGCCCCATGGACAAGTAGGAGGCCCTCTGTACAAATAGGAGGCCCCCTGGAAAAATAGGAGGCCCCCTGGAGAAATAGGAGGCCCTAGACCTAGACAAACAGGAGGCCACTTTCACTAAAGGAGGCGCCCTGGACAATTAGGAGCCCCTGGACAAATAGGAGGCCCCTTTCACAAAAGGAGGCCCCTTTCGGCTTTCACAAAAGGAGGCCCCCTGGACAATTAGGAGGCCCTGGACAAATAGGAGGCCCCTGGATAAATAGGAGGCCCCCTGAGCAAGAAGGAGGCCCCCTGGATAAAGAGGAGGCCCCCTAAAATAGGAATAGGAGCCCTCTGAATAAAAAGGAGGCCGCTTGGAAAACAAGAGGCTACTTTAACCAATAGGAGGCCCCCTGGACAAATAGGAGGCCCCCTGAACAAGTAGGAGGCTCGCTGGATATATAGGAGGCCTCTTGGGCAAATAGGAGGCCCCCTAGAAAAATAGCAAGCCCCTTGGACAAATAGAAGGCCCCCTGTACAAATAGGGGCATCTTGAACAAATAGGAGGCCCCATGGACAAGTAGGAGCTAGAAGCCCTCTGTACCAATAGCAGGCCCCTGGACAAATAAAAGGTTCCTTTAATAAAAAGGAGGCCCTTCAAAAAAGGAGGCCCCTGGACAAGTAGGAGACCCCTGCACAAATATGAGACCCCTGGTCGAATAGAAGATCCCTGGATAAATCGGAGGCCCCTGGACAAATAGGAGGCCCCCTGGATAAAGAGGAAGCCCCCTGGAAAATAGAAGCCCCCTGGATAAATAGGGGACCTTCTGGACAAACAGGAGGCCTCCTGGACAAATAGGAGTCTTGATATGTGCTGTTTTAGAGTCATATTTTTCCCAGGTTTATGTTTGTAGATATAAAACTTTATCGGAATTCACTGGGATTGTATTGCGGAACTAGCATACGCAATACAATCCCAGTGAATTCCGATACAGTTTTATATCTACAAATAGGAGTCCCCTTAGACGAATAGGAGGCCCCTTGGACAAATAGGAGGCGCCATTAACTAATAGGAGCCCCCCTAGACAAATACGAGGAGGCCCTCTGGAGGCCCTCTGTAACAGTAGGGACTGCTCTCTGTACGTACAAATAGAAGGCCGGCGCTCGACCTGTAGAAGCTTAGCTGTATGTACAAAAAGGAGGCTCTCTGTGCAAGTAGTCGAAGTAGGAGGCTCTCTGTACTGTGCCTACAAATAAGAGGCCCCCTGGGCAACTTAGATGCTACACAAATCGGAGGTCACGTATAAAAAGCGGAACTCTATTGGAATACCTGTTTGAATAAATTATTTTCCTGATATTCAAATTATTTAATCCTCGCCCGCACATAGGGGGGCAGTGATTGCCACCCCCCAGGTATTTTTTCTGCTCTGCTCTTAACATTTTGATTGCTAGAAGCCGGATGTTTTGTATAGCTGCTTCTCTAATTCCTTTCTTAGTGTTCACTGAAAATTTCAAGTTTCTGTGGTTTTTTGTTTCGGAGATGTGACCTTATTCTTCAGGTGATGTCATAACCCAAATGACAAATACCCGATATCTTGCGTTGGCTATGGGTCTTGTGAGCTTTTGACACCTTGATTTCGGCCTTTTTTGCCAGTCTTCCTTCCCACTATCATGGAACATATTGTTCGATGATGTAGAGATGCCAGGGTCAGGGTCAAGGTCAACCTAGGTCATCTAATCATTGGATTCGTCTCTTCCCAAAGAATCTGTTGCTCTTGACCGCGAAGCTTAAAATCTTGTAAGAAAAATTGTGGTGATGTCGAATAAAATACCTACACAAGCAGCGGGCCAACCCATCATATACCGATGACGCTGCCGTATTAGTGCCCAGCCAGCTAGAACAGCTCTTTGTCACACTATCCGACTAATTTGCTGGCTGTGGTCATTTCACGTTAAGTTAGGTCAAGGTCAATGGTATGTGTTTGTATGTCTGTGTATGTCTGTGTATGTACTGATGTGTGCACAGATTGGTTTGTGTGTCCCTGCCTATTACATGAGATCATGAACTGAGAAGCTTTTACCAAACATGCAGTCAAAGAAACTTCACGAAAAGTAAATTCAGCTTGCCTAAAACGCAACAATTTTAGATGACCTAGGTTGACCTTGACCCTGACCCCGACATCTGTACCTACATCGCAGAACAACATGTTCAATGATAGGTGGGAGGTAAGACTGGCAAAAAAAAAACGAAATCAGGGTGTCAAAAGCTCACAAGGCCCATAGCCAACGCAAGACATTGGGTATTCGTCATGTAGGGCATGACATGACCTGAAGAACAAGGTCATATCTCCAAACCCAAAAGCCACAGAAACTTGAAATTTCCAATGGACGCTGAGAAAAGATAGAAAAACAGCTATACTAAAAATCAGGTTTCTAGCTTTTAGAATGTTCAGTGTAGAGCAGAAAAAACCAACTTGGGGGGTGGCAACCATCACCCCAGGTGCGGGCGAGGGTTAACGCTCACACTTTCTGGGGTCGGTTAGATTCCTTGCGCAATGCTGTGCAGTTAAATTCTTTTTTTATAATAAAGGCATTTTGTTTTATTGTCGAAAGTGAAAAAGCCAGAAATTTTCGTCGATTTCGGACGCCGTGGGGGAAATTTACATACAATGTCACCCTGCTGGCCTGGAACCACCAGTAGGGTCAGGTGACCTATCATTTCTTTATTAATATTAAAAATTAAATCATGGCATCCGAGCTGTGACGAAAAATAAGTGGCCTAAATCCGATGAGAAAACTGGATTTGAGGGTACCCTGGGTTTGGCTTCTGAGCCTCTGGTCCCCCAGTAAAAATTTCTTAGAGGAGGCCCTGGCGTGGTTCGTAAATTACCGCTTCCACGATTGGAGGCCCCTAATTGCTTGGAGGCCCCCCACTAAATGGAGGCCCCCTTGGACGTTTGGGACCCCAATGGTAATGTCAAAGCTTCACCCATGTAACTGCATGTGTTTTTATATCGCGGACAAAAAAGTGGGGATTGTTAGGGTTAAGCAGGGAGTCACCGATGTTAGATCCCTCTCTGGGTCCTTTCATAGGTCACGGTCCTGACCCGAGATAGCTGAGCTGTGTCGCAGCCTTGACCTCAGGGCTCAGACAGCTGAGCTGTGCACGCCGTCGGCTCGGCCGTCAGTCGCCACAGCCGCTGACGCCAGTGTCCAAACAGCTCCAAACAATATCCGGCCCTGTATAGCAGGATAAGCCATCAGAGGCGGGAGTGATCAATGGAGGGACGCGAAACACTAACGCCAAGGGGATGACAACTGCTGAGGAATAAAGAAACTACATGAGATGATGTTTTTCGTACTCCAGCGTAGTACGAAAAACATCATCTCACGCTCTCAGTCCCAGCGGATAATAACAACACCTAAGAAAGAAGCTACATGCAGGTACACTGGGAACACGTCATGCTGGAGTTGACTTGTTCCCAGCCCGTCCTGTACCATGCAGCCCGTTCCGGTGATTACTCCCGCCTCTGATGGTTTTTCCTGCTATACAGGGCCGGATATTGTTTGGAGCTGTTTGGACACTGGCGTCAGCGGCTGTGGCGACTGACGGCCGAGCCGACGGCGTGCACAGCTCAGCTGTCTGAGGTCAGGGCTGCGACACAGCTCAGCTATCTCGGGTCAGGACCGTGACCCCCTATGAAAAGACCCAGAGAGGGATCTAACATCGGTGACTCCCTGCTTAACCCTAACAATCCCTACTTTTTTCTCCGCGCTATAAAAAAACACATGCGAGTTATCAAAAAAAAAAAAAAACTCATCCCTATCAACCAGTTCCAAACAGTGTACCAAATTTGAGCGCAATCGGCGTGGCAGTTCAGGGTTCAAGATAAGTGAGCAACCCAAAATCGCTACTGCAGCAGAATAACGAACACTCTTGGCCCTTCACGTCGCACGTGTCACGACGCTCACCATGATACATCAGTTGTAGTCAATAACTCACCAAGATACATCAGTTGTAGTCAATAACGAGATGGAAGGGATAGGATTACGCGCAACTGAACAAAGAGTAACGCAGGTCAATCAGCCCAGCGGTTGCTTACTTACAAGCCTATTAAAAACGTTACAGGAATACGCTTCGCTAGCTTTCGCTAAAACTTTCTCATTACGGAATTGAACACCCCTGGTTTGAGAGCTACCTTGCTGAGAGATGTCAGTATGTTCGAGGCTGTGATGATTTTAGAGGCAAGGTCTCATCAGGTGTTCCGCAAGGCAGTGTCTTGGGCCCAACGTTGTTCAATTTGTTTGTCAATGATATGACTTCTGTTGCCAATAACTTGGGCGCCCTAGTCCAATACGCAGATGATACTCAGATAATTGTTTCAGGTAAACCTCAAGACATTGATGACATTATAAATCGTCTTCAAACATTGCTGAACAGGCTTCGTGTATGGTTCTCTCGAAATCGCCTGACGATCAATGTCAGTAAATCACAAGTAGCTGTTTTTGGCTCTAAAACTATTTTGAGGCGAATCAACTTGCGGAGCATTACTATCTTTGATGTTGTGATACCCGTCAAAAGTACATTGGTGAGTCTAGGCGTGACAATAGACAGTTGTTTCACCTGGAGCAGTCATATTGACAGCGTCGTAGGCCGATGTATAGGCATGTTAATCCGCCTAAGTCACCTTCGTCATGTGTTACCTCCCAAAACCATCGTATTATTGATAAATGCTCTAGTTCTTCCTCATCTTCGCTTCTGTGTGTCTCTTTGGGGCACATGTGGTCTGGCTCAGAGGAAGAGAATATCAAAAATTGTCAAATTTGCGCGGCGCATCGCAGGTAGAGAACATCAAAATATTGCATGGCGCGGTGACCTCGAGTTGGAATGCAACATTGCTGTCCTCACCGTTGTTCGCCAGTGCCTACTCTATCCAGAAACCATGTCGCCGTTACTTTCATCCCTCTTTAGGACCAGGAAATCGGAACGTAATACGAGACAGGCTTGTAACCTTGATCTTATTGCTCCTAAAACTGACTTCTTAAAACGCTCCTTATCATACCAGGGTTCAAAATTGTGGAACAGTTTGCCGACACAGATAAGAAGTGCATCTAAAAAGGAATTGATTAAATATCTTCAAACAAAGGAGCACACAGTTTAATTGTCATACATGAGACACATGGTTATTTATATCTTCGCGTATGGATTGCTTCACACTGCGCCGAATATTGTGTTAGTCGATTAAGTGTTCATATATGAATATGTGTGAAATTGTATGCATGTGTGCGTCTGTTTGTGCTATGCCACCGTAATGCCCACTGTTCTGTGGTTGGTGGATGTTTGACATAATAATAATAATAATAATAATAATAATAGCTCAATCGTAATAGAGTAGAGTCATTACATATATGCAATTGCTACTATTTCCTGGTTTTCTTTATAGGCCAAGGCTTTGTAACTGATAACTCTGCTGCCCTGTAATGGGTCCGGCCCGCTGTGGCGAGTGAAGACACTCGCCCTGACTGACTGGACCGCCAGCCGAGACGCTGCTGACTCTGGTGGTGAATGGTGAGCGGAAGAGGAGAAAGTTTACGCCAAAGCTGAAGCAACTCTACATTGCTGTACAGCTAATACGCTTTTCACCTGGTGGCCAGTAGAGGAACTAACAGTTACTACAACTGACCGTCAGAAGCACCCAACACACACCGTGCCGCTCCCAGTAACATACCAGGATGTAGACCCCAGTCGGGCAGCGCTCCGGCGTCCGGCGGCCGCAGCTGGTCCAGCAGTGACAGCAGCCGGCCGGCGCTGCCCTCCGGCGCCGTCAGACAGGCGTTCACGGCCACCACCCTGACGGACAGACGTTACACGGTCAGCAGAGAGCCGACACTCGGTCAGCGGACAGTGGCGTTGGGTCACCGGATAGCAGAGCATCGCCGCAGCACACAGACCAGACAGGACTGTGCCGACAACGCAACCCCGTTGGAGTAACATGACCCTAATAAATGCACCGAAAATGCTCTGGTCTATCTCCATTATTTATAATGATAAAAAATGAAAGAACAACTGAGATGAGGGAAAGGAGTGAGGCGTCTGTTAGGGTCCCCGTGCAATACGCCCGGTGCGGTGACTGACCTCTGCGCCGCTAGCTGGAGAGCTGGTTCACCCGGCTGACGACCTTCTGTACCTCCTCGGCGGAGAGCGGGTGGCCGTTGGTGGCCCGCCGCAGCCCGTCCCGGTAGCCGGCCGCCGCATCCGGCGACACGCCCTGGGGAGTCATAGCATAACACTCAGGCAGATTCAGGTTTCAGTCCGACACACAGAACCGTCCGGCGACACGCCCTGGGGGCGACACATGGGCGCGCTCAGGGCTCAGGTACAGGTCTCGAGAGATTAAGCGGTAGGTTTTGCACTTTTACATTTCCGGTTATATCTCAGAAAATAATCGATCTACGATGAAGCCATTTTACACGATCATGGCCGGCTTGTTACCCAACAAGTCGATCGCATCTTCAACACTTAAAAGCTTGAGACGACGAAGATATAACCTGAAGTACACTAAATTTTCTAGGTGCAAAACCTACCGCTAAAACCCGCGAGCAATGTACCATGCACAAGGGCGCTGGGTGCAGTGTCTGTGTGTCCCTGACTGACCTGCAGCGGTGACGCTGTCACAGAAAGCACCTGTTCATTGCCCAATGGATCCAGCCCAGTTCCGGCCGGCCGAGTGCCCGCACGTACGCAGCCAGTGTTACGGTCTGTGTTCCATCTATGTTACGGTCTGTGTTCAATCTATTTTACGCCCTGTGTAACGACCAGAGCCTATTTTAAGGGAATTTGACTGGGGGGGGGGCAACCTGGAAAATTGTCTTTAATAATCCATTAACCCTCGCATGTGTGCGGCGTTTGCCAGCTTCTAATGTGTAGGGGGGGGGGTCGGTTGGACCCCCCCTTGCCGTTTGGCCCCTGATCGAGCTAGAGCTTCGCGGAAAAAACGAGCGTGTTGCCCGTGACGAGAGGAAGCCGATGATACCCAATTTTAAGGTCCTAGGTCATTGGTTGACCTTCCAGGTCAGGTCAATGACCCAAAGTCGGGAAAATCGGGACCTGTTAGAAAGTCGTAAAGTGTGGCTGCTAAGGGGTTTTTCGGGGTGCTGATCACGAATATCGTGTTAGTTTTGATCACAGATGATGTCTTGAAGTATTTAGACCAGGTCGGGTCAGGTCAGGTCAGGTCAACCAGTAGGCGTCGTGACGGGTATTCGTAGTACGTGTCAACCGCCTCTGACAGCTTCGTAACATGTTACGAAGTCACCAAAACTACTTCGTAAATGTTCAAATGGTTGCTAAATTCGAATTCAGCTCCAAAAACTAGCCTAGAAACATGTAAAACTCGAAAAAGTGACCCGAGGTCACCCGAGGTCACCGAAGGTCAATGACCTGACCTGACCTTCAGGTGACCTTGACACACACGGGAGTAACATCAAATCACATGTTTGAACGTTTGAAACCACGAAAAGCTTGCAAACACGCGGCTAGTGCGAGCCGACATACGCGAAATCGCGATTCTGGCCAAACATGGTCTCGGAAAAGAGGTCACAGGTCAAAGGTCATTTGGGTCAGGGTCATGAAATTTTCAGGGTAGGTGTAAAATTGATCAATGCGAGGGTACTGAAAGTTTCGTCGCGATCGGCCGCTTTTTACGCGAGTTATTCGCGAAAAACCATGGGGGGGGGGTCCATCCGACCCCCCCCCTACACATGCGAGGGTTAACCTTCGCCCGTATTGGTGTTTCCAGTAGCGAGCGTATTGGGTGGGGGGACCGTTGGCCCCTGATCGAGCTAGAGCTTCGCGGAAAAAAACGACCGTGTTGCCCGTGATGAAAGGAAGCCGATTATACCCAATTTTAAGGTACTAGGTCATCGGTTGACCTTCCAGGTCAGGTCATTGACCCAAAAGTCGGGAAAATCGGGACCTGTTAGAGCGTCGTAAAGAGTGGCCGCTATGGTTTTCGGGGTGCTGATCACGAATATCATGTAAGTTATGATCATAGATGATGTCTTCATGCATTTAGGCCAGGTCAGGTCAGGTCAGGTCAACCAGTAAGGGTTTTGCCGGGTATTCGTAGTAGGTGGCAACCGCCTCTGACAGCTTCGTAACATGTTACGAAGGCACCAAAACTGCTTCGTAAATGGTCAAATGGTTGCTTAATTCGAATTCAGCTCCAAAAACTAGCCTAGAAACATATAAAACTCGAAAATGTGAACCGAGGTCATCAAAGGTAAATGATCTGACCTGACCTTCCGGTGATCTTGACACCCACCCTAATGCATGGGAGCAACATCATATCCCATTGTGACGGACCAGATACGTTTATATATCGATAAATATCTTCCAGTGGAAGAGCTGATGATGAATCAAATATTTCGCCACATTGGAAGAACCTTTAAACGTGTATTTGTCTCGCGGATTTTATTTTTAGTTGTTTGGTGCGACCGCTGAACTTTGCAAAACATTCGATCGATTTTCATTCTTTATTATTATCAGTATAAATTTGCATACATTTGGTTTAAAACGAATAAACAGATGTGTTGCGCAATTTTGCTGGTATGATGAATAGAAGAAGATCGCCTCGGTGGACAAACGAGTCCGCTACATCATGAAAATCGATCATGAATTGCCAACTAACTCATGACCTCAAGATGGATGCCAACGATGCCAACAAGACTAATGACGAAACTTCGAGCTGCAAGTCTCACCGATCGAGCTATACGACGGTATCACGAGCGTCTGCGAGATCGGTCAGAGCTGCTAGTACACGACTGCGGCAGTTAGAAGAGCAGCAACGGCTTGAAGCAGCAGCCGAGGAATCTAGAAGACAGCTGGCGGAAACGAAACGACAGCTGGAACTAGCCAGAGCAAGACACGCGCTGGAACTTGCCGAGATCGACGAACAAGATCAGGTAGAAATGGAGGAATGTGCACGATCCCTCCGTCATTCTTCTCAAGACGTGACACGGTGTGACCTGACGAATGCCATTGAATCCCAGCCAGAGAACGACAGTCGCCGGATATCAACTCGGCTGGAACCTGAGCAGGTCTCGCACTGGCCTGAGCCAGTCTCGCACCGGCCAGAGCCACCCTCGCACCAACCTGGACCAGACTCACACGTACTTGAACCAGTCTCACACCGTCCTGATTCAATCTTCATCGTGAGAGAAAACCCCAAACTGGACATTCTGCCCTTCGATGGAAAGTACAGCCGCTATCCATTTTTCAAGCTTCAAGTCGATGAAGCCATGAGATCCGGCCAGTTCACCGACCTGCAGATAATTCGTCATCTGCGGGACAGACTCAAGGGGCCGGCCTTTGAAGCGGTACATGGAGCTCTCCTGTCTGGGTGTCCTCTGCTGAGGATTATGCACGCGCTCGAGTCTCGCTTCGGGAACCGCCTGCAAGTGACGAACGCCATAACGACTCAGCTCCTGACCTTCGACACGATACGATCGAGCGACACAGAACTGCTCTCTCAGTTCGGCACGGCAGTGTATAACGCTATATCAACTCTTCAAGCAGTCGGCTTTGAGAGCGAGTTGGACAACTTGCGCACGCTGCAGTTGTTGACGGGAAAGCTGCCACTGGAGAGCCAGCAAGCTTGGGGCGCCTACGCTCGGCGCCGATGTGAAGACGGGAGGAAGCTGTCGTGCGGTCTTTTCCACGAGTTTCTGGAAGAGCACATAAAGGATCGACAGTATGGCGTCATCGGCAGCAGCCTGCAATCCCATCCGTCACATGATGTCAAGAACCGCTCCGGCAGTCGCGGACGCACGAGCAGACGCGACCGTCACGAGCACCAACGAGAACGCCATGGCTACCATGGGGCCGGCAGGACGAGCCGCCCACCTGCCGAGCCTCCCACCTCTGTGTACGCAGCCAACGGATCTGCCCAGGGAACCCAGGCAGCCACAGCGCGTCGACCAGTGGCCTGTTTCTACTGTGGCCAAAATCACTATATAGCTCGCTGCGAACAGTTCCAGAGACTGACACCGAAAGACAGACTGTCGTGGGTTAATACGAAGAAAGCCTGCGTCCGCTGTCTCAACACATCCCACCAGTCATCTGACTGTCACCGAACAGGACCGTGTGGCATAGAAAACTGCACGCAACATCATCATCGACTTCTACACCCGGCTCAAGGAAGCACGACTGTGATCAACGCGGCGAAGGATGGACACACGTCCATTCTGATGAAAACGGTCGTCATCGAAGTCTCCGGCTCCACAAAACGAAGGTGTGTCGCCTTCCTGGACGAGGGAAGCTCAGTCACGCTCATGACTGATAAGCTGGCACAGGAACTGGGACTTCACGGGAAGCGTCAAAATCTGCGCATCAAGACAATGTCTGGACTGACTTCAGTCAACTCGTGTGAACTCACCCAGGTGACCATCGAGAACATCCATACCGGTTCAACACACCTGCTGGATAAGGTGGCTACTGTTCCTGAGCTGCAAATAGACAAGAATCCCGTGACGGCAAAACAGCTGAAGCGCATGTTTCCCGAGATCGAAGAAATTGGGATCAAACAGCTGGATGAGCCGCCTCAGATGCTGATTGGCCTTGACCACGCGGAGCTCATCGCCACTCAGAAGATCATCAAGACGTCGAAGAATGGTCCTCTGCTCCAGGAAACGAAACTGGGATGGACCATAACTGGGCGCGTCATCGCTACGGAAGACACCGACACAGAGTGCGTAAACTTTCTGAACAAATCTCTGAACATGTATCGGGACGACAGCGCTGGCAGCGCCGCCTACTCAACCGACAGCGACTGCAGCGACATCTGCACGGCTGGGAGTGCTGGCGATCTGAGCGACATCTGGAGAACAGAGCACTTTGGCTGCAAGTATGCCTTCAGTAAGCCGCACAGCCCAGATGACAGGAAAGCGGAAACGATGCTACAAGAAGGGGCAAAATACGACGGAACAAGATGGACAGCCCCGCTTCTGCTCAAAAACGAAGATGAGAAGATGCCTGAAAGTCGAACGATGGCAGAACAGAGAGCCATTGCCTTGGAAAAACGACTGGATCGCTCTCAGCAAAAGAAAAACGGCAAAACACCAAGTCTCGCCGAGCTGGTGTACGAAAAAATGGAGAGAATGGTATCAGACGGCCATTTTCGAAAACTGAGTGAAAATGAAGCCCAAGAAGGACACAAGAATGTCTGGTACCTATCTCCCACTGCTCGCGGTGCAAAATCAGAAGAAGCCGAACAAGGTGCGCCTAGTGCTAGACGCTGCCGCGAAGAGCAATGGCAAGAGCTTGAATGACTTTCTTCTCCAAGGGCCAGACCACATGAACTCTATACCGGGGATTCTGTGCCGCTGGCGGGAGAAAAGAGTAGCAGTGACCTCTGACGTCATAGCTATGTTCAGTCAGATCAAAGTGCGAGAAGAAGACCGACCACTTCTGAGATTTCTGTGGCGGGGCTCACGTCGCACGGGCCGATTTGATGTGTACGAGTCTCCGGTGGTTATTTTCGGTGCCACCTGCTCACCAAGTATCGCTGAGCACTGCTTCCGGCGCACGGCGGACGAATTCACCGAAGACGAGGCAGTGAAGACAGCCGTACGAGAGGACACCTACGTGGACGATATTGTCACCGGTACAGACACCGAACACGAGGCAGTGAAACTGATTGGCAGCGTCACAGAAACACTCAAGAAAGGAGGCTTCAAGCTGGGCCCGTGGGCCTCAAACTCTGAAGAAGTCCTCCACACCGTCCAACAGGAGCAAGAACAGCAAGACAGTCGGCTGCAAAGAACGTTAGGAGTCGGCTGGGAAGCTCGCCTCGACACTCTAACCTATGAGCCAATCGCTCCGCCGGAACAGCTAACGAAGAGAACACTTCTATCGACAATGATGTCGGTGTACGATCCGATTGGATTCTTGACAGGATTCCTCCTGAGAGCGAAGGAGCTGTTGCAAGTCCTGTGGAAGTCAAGCGTCAAATGGGACCAAGAACTACCGAGTGAAGTCCAGCAGAAGGTGAAGATGTGGATGGATGAGCTGACGCAGACGAGAGATCTACACATCCCACGTCACATCTTTCGTCAGGAGGCCGGCATCTCTTCTGTCGATCTGCACGCGTTCTGCGACGCAAGCGAGATGGGGTTCTGTGCAGTGCTATACTATCGATGGATCGACTCGACTGGCTGCATTCAAGTGAGCTTTATCTCTGCTCATTCTCGCGTTGCTCCCGTGAAGAAAATGTCTATCCCAAGACTCGAGCTTCAAGCTGCCGTCCTGGCCAGCAGAATGATAGCCTTCATCAGAAAAGAAACACGGACCGGCATCAAGTCGACAACATGTTGGTCGGATTCGAAGAACGTGCTTGCTTGGCTGCGCAGCACGAACCGAAGATACAGTGTATTTGTCGCAAACCGTATTGCGGAAATACACGACGTCACGGGGCCGGCTGACTGGCGTTACGTGCCGACGGCGATGAACGCCGCAGACTCTGGCTCCAGAGGCCACAAAATCGAAGATTTGTGTCCTGACAAGGAGTGGATTCGAGGGCCAGAGTTCCTCTACAAACCGGAGACAGACTGGCCAGATGACTGCTCAGATGCAACCGGCATTCTCGAGACGGACATGGAATCCAAACCGTTGGTGCTCGCTACAACAGTGAAGATCGAGCCCAATTTTCGAGAAAGCACGCCAGATCTTTCCCGATTCTCGCGCTGGACAGTGGCGGTGCGCACTGCGGCCAGAATACGAAGATGGCTCAAACTTGTCCGAGAAAGAAAACGCGGACCACTCACGGCTGATGAACTACGTGAAGCGGAAGAAATATGGACGAGAAGGGTCCAGGGTGATTCTTACCGTGTTGAACTCATATGTCTTCAACAAGGACATCCGAACAAAAACAAGAGCCAGCTCTCAGGCATGACCGTTGGGTTGTTGGACGGCATCATTTGCCTCGACTCTCGCGTGAAGCGGTCTCCAGAGCTGTCACCGACTGCGAGAAATCCGCCGGTGCTAGCCCGTGACCACAAATACACGGAGCTACTGATCGAGCACCTGCACCAGAAAATGGGACACCGAGCGCACGACGCAGTTCTGGGCCCTGTTCATGAAGTCTGCGGCCGCTGCGGCCGGCCGCAGGCTCTAAGCTCCGCCCATTTATGAAACGTCATCACTCACTCGGCCGCAGCAGCGTTCCATGAACAGCGTCTGCTGCCGAAATAGTTTCCGACAATTGTTTACAACTGAAGCACACCGGTAGATAATTTGTTTACAAAAATCGTCTCCATGACAACACGGCCTGCGCCTATTTGACTTCAGTGCGCCAAGTTCAGTGCAATTAGTTTTCTTGAGGCTCGGCGGTCGCTGGATTGCGGCCGCAGAGATCGCAGCCGCCGCAGCAAGATGACGTCATACATTCGTCATACTACATGAGCCCCGCCCCTTTTTGTGACGTAACAACCCGGCTGGCCGCAGCGGCCGCAGCGGCCGCAGCGACCGCCGGGGTTCATGAACAGGGCCCTGGTGAGCCTCCGACAGAAGTGTTGGGTGCCGCAAGCCGCTCGCAAGATTCGCTCGCTTGTGGCAAGATGTCAGACCTGTAGGGTGCGGAAGGGGAAGCCACAGACGACAAGAATGGCTCCGCTTCCGTTGGCCCGAGTCACTATGCTCGAAGGCGCCTTTCGGGCGACTGGTATGGACTATTTCGGCCCGATGAAGGTGAAACGGGGGAAGACAGTGTCGAAGATCTGGGGCGTACTGTTTAGGTGTCTAGCCACGCGTGCCGTGCACATAGAGCTGACGGACAGCCTGGACACTGACGCGGCCCTGATGGTGATATCAAGATTCCAGGCGCGACGAGGAAACGTGCAAGAACTATGGTCAGATAATGGCAAGAATCTCACCTCGGCAAACAAGGCTCTGAACAAGCAACTCAGAGCGCTGAACCAAGACCAGATGATGGCAAAGCTGTCTCTGGAGGGAATCAAGTGGCGATTCATCCCGCCGTCCGATCCTGAGGCAGGTGGCGCTTGAGAGCGCGCCATTCGTACGGTGAAAGACACGCTAAAGATCGTCTTGAAGGAGCAGACCCCGCGGTTCGAGGTGCTACAGACGGTCATGGCAGAAGTGGAGAAAATCATCAATTCGACGCCGCTGTTCCACGTCCCAGTGGATGCAGCTGATGACGATGTGCTCACGCCGTTCCACTTCCTCATCGGCCGCGCTACCCCTGCTTACCCGGTGGGCTCGCAGGTGCAAAGCAGTGAGTGTCTTCGTCGAAGATGGAAGCACGCTCAGGTGCTAGCCGACCATTTCTGGAGAAGATGGGCACGAGAATATCTCCCTACGCTAGCAAACAGATCGAAGTGGATCCAGTCGTCTCGCAACGTGGAGGAGGGAGACGTGGTGATCGTTGCAGATCCTCAGCATCCCCGTGGACTGTGGGTCAGAGGAGTGGTCACGGACACTGTGCGTGGCCCTGATGGAGTGGTGCGATCGGCTCGCGTGCGGACGGTGCATGGAGTGCTGCACCGCCCCGTTCGCAAACTCGTAGTGCTACAAGTACTTCGCTGTACATAAGATGTGCCTATCGCGAGCCATCCGTGCCGCGAGTGAAGTAATAGAACATGCCAGCCGTCACATATTGTCTCAACATGCATTGTTGAGAGAGGCCGGGGTGTGACGGACCAGATACGTTTATATATCGATAAATATCTTCCAGTGGAAGAGCTGATGATGAATCAAATATTTCGCCACATTGGAAGAACCTTTAAACGTGTATTTGTCTCGCGGATTTTATTTTTAGTTGTTTGGTGCGACCGCTGAACTTTGCAGAACAGGCGATCGATTTTCATTCTTTATTATTATCAGTATAAATTTGCATACATTTGGTTTAAAACGAATAAACAGATGTGTTGCGCAATTTTGCTGGTATGATGAATAGAAGAAGATCGCCTCGGTGGACAAACGAGTCCGCTACACCCATGTTTGAACGTTTGAGACCACGAAGAGACTGCAAACGCGCGGCTAATGCGAGGCGACATACGCCGAATCGCGACCTCGGCCAAACATGGTGCCATGGTGCTAGGCCGCCGGTTCATCTGAAAGAACTGTGGTGCCCCTGACAAGCCTGAAGTTCCAACGACAGGCCCGTGGTGCCCCTGACAGGCCCATGATGCCTTTGCGAGGCCGGTGGTGTCCACGTGAGGCCGGTGGTGCCCCTGGGCCCTGACAGGACTGTGGTGCTCCTGACAAGCCTGGAGTGTCCCCGACAGGCACGTGGTGCCACTAACAGGCCCAAGGTGTCCCAGTCCCTGCGAGGCCGGTGGTGTCCCTGCCAGGCATGTGGTGTCCATACTAGGCCTCTGGTGCCCCTGACAGGTCCGTGGCGCCCTTGCTAGGCCTATGGTGCCCCTGGCGGGCCTGTGGTGGTACCCCTGACAGGCCCAAGGTGGTGCCCCTGCGAGGCCGGTGGGGCCCCTGGCAGACCTATGGTGCTCTTGCTAGGTTGATGGTGCTCCCAACAGGCCTGTGGTGCCCCTGACAGGCCGGTGGTGCCCCTGGCAGGCCTGTGGTGTCCCCGGGCCCCAAGAGGGTGGGGGGTCATGACCCATATGACCCACCCTTAGATACACCACTGGTCATTACTTACAGACTGACTCATTTGACATCCATTGCAAAACAAGTCACAGTAGGGGCATTCCACGATAGATCGTACCACTTTTTTTTCCAATTTGACACCCTCATCTCTCGGAATTTGACGAGAATTGGTCTCAGGGGTAATCAGGGGCTCTGAATCCACCTGTAACAATTTCAGGCTTATCAGATAAGTATTTGTTGAGTTATGGTGTATAACATTTTTTGGATCTTGCTTTGCAGCGCTAAGTTTGGCGGGCTGTAACTCTAAGACGGATTATTCAAATGCCAAATGTTATATTACATTGAACTTGCAATGAAACAGAGATCAATGTGTATTTTTGAAATTTTGAAAAATACGCTATTTTTGATATATGACATATCGAGTTTTCTTTCATTTGTATTTTTGGACTTTGGGACCAAATTTTTTTGAATTTTTATTTCTTTAAAAAAATATGTGGCTCATGGTTAAGAAGTATGCCAAAAATTAGGAAGGTGTTCTTTCTATAAATGTATTTATTTTACGTCACGATAACGGTTTCGAATAGTGATTTCGGGAGGGAGCTTATAAATGGCGTGGTAAAGCTGCCTAGTGACATCACGGGTTACTGAAATTTCAATTTAAGTCTGAGTCATCCGAAAAAAAGTGAAAAGAGGGTTTATCCAACCCTCTTTCCTATAAGCGCGAGGGTGAAAAAGACTGTTTGGTTCTGACTTAGAGTTGGACGCCAATGACCATAGCTGTCCGAGATGAAAGTTACAGGACGCATACATGGTGTCCTCCAGAAGTCTCACAACTTGTATATATGGGAATTTTTCAAGGTTACATGAGGTCAGGTCGGTCACGTGACACCACTGTTATAAATCAATGGGAAAATATAAAAACTGTTATTTTGGCGCCGAGAATGATCTAAAACTATCCCACGTACAGTGTATCTAAAAAGAATGTACCGTCGCCACTGCGTGGCGCTGGTGTCGCGAGCCGGTAGTTGGCTGAATCCGCACCAGACCATACATTCCCAAGCGCTAGGTGGCAGCTGCGCAGCGGCCGGTAGTAGCGTAAGCCCGAACCTTCGTGACACGACCCGGGGGGAGGGGGGAGGGAGGGGAGCGGGCGGGGCAGCGCGTGTAGGGGGGGGGTGCTCCAGCAAGCTGGCAGTTGTCGCGGCCAAAGGTCAAGGGGTCACACACCAAGCGAACGGACGCTGATGTGGGTTCGTGGGGATCATGAACTTGTGTGTGGTAGATGCGTCTTGCGATGCACGGGTGATACGCCAGGTCTAAGCCAACGGATTCAGGGGAGAGCTGAAGAAAAAGACCTGGTCAACTACGGCGAATAATGGTGCTGAAAAATGGAAAGTATGGGTCAATGGCAATGCAAGCCTTCATGACTATAAACAACTTTTCTGAGGACGCAAAGGCCAGCATTGAATAACGATATCCGGATCGAAATTAGCAATGATTTATAATTAAATGCCGAACTAATAGCGCTGCAAAACCCTCCTAGTAAATTGTCAAGTCGGATTATACCCACTTAATTAAACTATCCTAAATAAAATTGTTAATTAACTTTCTAACACTGACGTTCTTTATCATACGATAAGTATGGGGTTAACCAAGATTCAGCATCTTCCGCGTTCAAACAATCACCTGTAAGGCTAGAACATTAATGGCCAGGTAAAAACATGGCCGGGATTTGATTAACCAGATTATAAGTCGATTTTTTTAGTCGGGATTTGATAAGTCGGATTTTTTTACGCCAACCGCATTTTTTAAGTCAAGTCAGGTCACTGATCTATGATGTCATAAATGAGCAGTCCTAAAATGAACTGTGTGAAACTGTCCTAAACTGTCCTAAAATGAACATTTTAGGACTGTGCTAAAATGTTCCAACTTCGCAACACCCTCAGTGCAGAGCTTTCATAGGGAGATGAAACTTACAGGATCTTATAGTATGATCGAGAGGTCTCACAACTTGTATAAATGTATATCTAGGATTTTCTGAAGGGTCGCCTGAGATCAGGTCTCTCACCATTAAAAGTCAGGGGAATATGGAAATTGCTAGTTTGGTCCGGAAATGATATAAAACTATCTCAAATTCTCAAGCACACGGAATCGTGATTTCATGCTCTCCTTGCAAGGTCTGATGCTTCAATTTTGCTTTGTTGATCTTGCGTGACGTCATTTATCACGCAACTAAGGCTATCAGTTTTTCGTCAATAACTCCCGATCAACTAAAGCTACCGAGTCGATAGAGCCACTAATGGACATGAAAAGACCTGCCGAATCGATTGATATGCAATATGACCTCCTTTGACCAGCTTCGTGACCTGACGGGCTGTGACCTGACCTTGACCCGAGGTTAACACCTTAACTCTCGCCCGTATTGGTGTTTTTTTTTTCCAGCCTCAAACGTATAAGGGTCCGTTGGACCCCCCTTGCCGTTTCGCCGCTGATAGAGCTAGAGCTTCGCGGGAAAAACGAGCGTGTTGGCCGTGACGAGAGGAAGTCGATGATACCCAATTTTAAGGTCCTAGGTCATCGGTTGACTTTCCAGGTCAGGTCAATGACCCAAAAGTCGAGGAAATCGGGACCTGTTAGAAAGTCGTAAAGCGTGGCTGCTATGGGGTTTTCGGGGTGCTGATCACGAATATCATGTTAGTTTTGATCACAGATGATGTCTTCATGCATTTAGGCCAGGTCGGGTCAGGTCAGGTCAGGTCAACCAGTAAGGGTATTCGTAGTAGGTGGCAACCGCCTCTGACAGCTTCGCAACATGTTACGAGGGCACCAAAACTACTTCGTAAATGTTCATATGGCTGCTAAATTCGAATTCAGCTCCTAAAACTGGCCTAGAAACATGTAAAACTCGAAAAAGTGAACCGAGGTCATCAAAGGTCAATGACCTGACCTGACTTTCCGGTGACCTTGACACCCACCCTGATGCATGGAAGCAAGACCATATCCCATGTTTGAACGCTTAAAACCACGAAAAGACTGCAAACGCGCCGCTAATGCGAGCCGACATACGCCGAATCGCGATTCCGGCCAAACATGGTCTCGAAAAGTAGGTCGCAGGTCAAAGGTCATTAAGGTCAGGGTCATGACAATTTCAGGGTGGGTGTAAAATTGATTAACGCGAGGGTACTGAAAGTTTCGTCGCGATCGGCCGCTTTTTACGCGAGTTATTCGCGAAAAACCGAGGGAGGGGGTCCGTTCGACCCCCCCTCTATACGGGCGAGGGTTAAGTTGATCTCACCCGAAGAAAAAGTATACCATTCGACACGCCTGAGCTAGACAAACACGATGCTGCTAAAATCGCGGATCTGCGATCATTTTTAGCGAAGTTATTTACCAAAAACCGAACCTGTGCCTTGGGCCACTTGACCTGACCTCCGAAGTCATCGGCTGAACCTGGTCCTTAAATTGGAGACCAATCGCTGCATTTCGTAACGACGCACACGATCGTTTCTTTCGTGAGGCTCTAGCTCAATTAGGGGCGAATCGGCGAAGGGGGTTGTTTCCTCACTTCCAACCCCCAACGTCCCCTCGGTATTCAGAAAACCTGAAGGTCCGGTGAGGGTGAAAACGTTTCTCCTGAACGAGGAAGAAATGTGAAAGTCAAAGCTCTATAGACGTCCTGTTAAAGTGGCCATAATAATAAATTCGTTAGAAATAAGATGCTTTTTAAACGACTTACTCATATAAAATCGGGTGCTGGGACCAATCTTATAAACGCTTTAGAATGGACAGGGTGTCACTGGCTAAAGTTTGGGTGCAGAAAACGGCTATTACCTAAATGCAAAATGGTTTTCATGCATTTCAGTCAATTGTATATTGTCGGTCCCAGTGGCCGAGCTAAAAAAAAATCGGTAGTGTTTTGCATCTTTTACGCCCTAAGAAACTACACCATCTATCGAAGTGGGCGGGCTTATTTGAATGGGAGGGCGCATTATGCACGAATCGTGTGCTTTCGTTTATTTTGGACTGTATTTTACCACATCCACTGCTGGTATATCATCTAATGCCGTGAATACGACAGCATTCCATTTATAAGATTGGGCCAATGGAGTCGCGCCCCGCGAGCTCGGTTTTCCGCTGGGCCGCTACAGGCCAGGAAGTCGGTCTTCGCCTGAGGGCAGGACAATGGTCAGCGAGGGAGCGCGGGGTCAGCCAGGTATCGCCAAGTGCCGAGCGAAAGCCGCTCCCTCCCCTCTCTTCCCCTCTTCTCCCCTCCCCACCTTGGTATAGATGGGGAGGGACCGAACTGCCAATGACATGCGAGCGGTCAAGGCCGCTCGCGCGGCAGCGACCCTGGCGGCCGGGTGCCGCAACTGGGATTCAGCCAAGTTACCGATTCGCCTCCTGTGGGAGAGCCAAACCAGGGGACATACTTTTTAGATATACTGTACATGGTATCGTGATTTCATGCACTCCTTGCAAAGTCCAATGCTTTACTTTTGCATTGTTAACCTTGCGTGACGTCATTTATGACGTCACTAGGGTCGTACGAGTTTTTCGTCAATAACTCCCGATCAAATGGAGCTAGAGAGTCGGGAAAGCCACCAATGGACTCGGGAAGACCTTCCGAATCGAATGGTATGCCATATGATACCCTTTGCCCAGCTTCGTGACCTGAGGGGCTCTGACCTGACCTTAACCCGAGGTCAACTACTTAAGTTGATCTCACACTAGCAAAAAGTATACCATTCGATGCACCTGAGCTAGGCGAACACAATGATGCCAAAGTCGCGGCTCTGCGGCCATTTTTTGCGAAGTTATTTACTAAAAACCGAACCCGTAACTTCAGTCACGTGACCTGACCTCAGACGCTACCGGTTGACCTGATACCTTAACCCTCGCATGTGTGCGGCGTTTGCCAGCTTCTAATGTGTAGGGGGGGGGTCGGTTGGACCCCCCCCCTTGCCGTTTGGCCCCTGATCGAGCTAGAGCTTCGCGGAAAAAACCAGCGTGTTGCCCGTGACGAGAGGAAGCCGATGATACCCAATTTTAAGGTCCTAGGTCATTGGTTGACCTTCCAGGTCAGGTCAATGACCCGAAAACCGGGAAAATCGGGACCTGTTAGAAAGTCGTAAAGTGTGGCTGCTAAGGGGTTTTTCGGGGTGCTGATCACGAATATCGTGTTAGTTTTGATCACAGATGATGTCTTGAAGCATTTAGACCAGGTCGGGTCAGGTCAGGTCAGGTCAACCAGTAGGCGTCGTGACGGGTATTCGTAGTACGTGTCAACCGCCTCTGACAGCTTCGTAACATGTTACGAAGTCACCAAAACTACTTCGTAAATGTTCAAATGGTTGCTAAATTCGAATTCAGCTCCAAAAACTAGCCTAGAAACATGTAAAACTCGAAAAAGTGAACTGAGGTCACCCGAGGTCACCAAAGGTCAATGACCTGACCTGACCTTCGGGTGACCTTGACACACACAGGAGTAACATCAAATCACATGTTTAAACGTTTGAAACCACGAAAAGCTTGCAAACACGCGGCTAGTGCGAGCCGACATACGCGAAATCGCGATTCCGGCCAAACATGGTCTCGGAAAAGAGGTCACAGGTCAAAGGTCATTTGGGTCAGGGTCATGAAATTTTCAGGGTAGGTGTAAAATTGATCAATGCGAGGGTACTGAAAGTTTCGTCGCGATCGGCCGCTTTTTACGCGAGTTATTCGCGAAAAACCATGGGGGGGGTCCATCCGACCCCCCCCCCTACACATGCGAGGGTTAAAATCGGGTACCAATCGCTGCGACTTGTAACGGCACACACGCTCGTTTTTTCCGCGAGGCTCTAGCTCTATTAGAAGCGAAACGGCGTGCTGGGGTCGTATCAACCCTTCCGAAACCCATTTTGTTTGCGGGAAAATGAGGAACTTTTAGAAAGAACACCTTTCTAATTTTTTGCATGTCGATTTGCAATGACATGAAGTTTATTTTGAAAAAATAAAAATGTGAAAAATTTTGGTCCCAAAAGTCATTAAAGGCAAATGAAAAAAGATTAGGGTTTTTGCTCAATAATGAAATTTTTTCTTTGGAATTTTTAAATAGTAATATTAATTTTTGATTCATCGCAAGCTTAGTGTTGTTTACTTTTTGTTGGTTGCTTAACCCGTTCTTGAGTTATAGGCCATCAAACTCACCGTTACATACCGAAGTTAAAAAAAATGTAATGCAATATAACTCAAAAAGTTTTGATCTGAGAAGTCTGATATTTTGCCAGGCGTCTTTGGGGCCTATGATTACCCCTGGGACCGATTTTCATTAAAATCTGAGAGATGAGGGTGACGGGCCTGGTACGATCTATCGTGGAATGCCCCAGTAGTTACGTAGTATGTTTGTCACCCTGTTTCTTTATGTCCATTTTTATAGTGGGCAAATCTCGACGACTAGGGGGGGGGGAATTCTGTTGAGTGCGAGGGCATTTGCCCCCCCCCCAGTTAACATGTTAAAATAGGCCCTGGTAACGACCTGCGTTACGGCTTGTGTTACGGTCTGTGTTACATAGGTACCCTGTTCTGGGCGGTCTCCACCTTGACCCTCTTAGCGTCCCAGAGTCGGTACTGGTAGAGGTGCGCGTTCTCTGCCGAGACGTCCCGCAGGTGAACGAGCAGGTTCTGTAGGCCGACCAGCGTCTCAGCTGGCACCTGAGAAGGTCAGGGGAGGGTAGGGGAGGTCAGTGGTGTACTGGTGTCTGACATAGACCAGCGGACAGGGGGGAGGGGAGAGGGAGAGGAGTCTGGTGGCGCAGAAGGACCGTTCCGCGCTTGAAAGTGGACACATCTGAGGACCGTTCCGCGCGCGCTGACACTGCCTCTAGAACCGTTCTGCGAGCAGTCAGACATGCAGACCGGATTGATGTTTTGAAACTTTGACATAATAAACTTTAATTAATTCGACACAGGTAGCCTAACCGCATGTGTTTTTTATATCGCGGACAAAAAAGTGGAGATTGTCAGGGTTAAGCAGGGAGTCACCGATGTTAGATCCCTCACTGGGTCCTTTCATAGGTCACGGTCCTGACCCGAGATAGCTGAGCTGTGTCGCAGCCCTGACCTCAGACAGCTGAGCTGTGCACGCCGTCGGCTCGGCCGTCAGTCGCCACAGCCGCTGACGCCAGTGTCCAAACAGCTCCAAACAATATCCGGCCCTGTATAGCAGGATAAGCCATCAGAGGCGGGAGTGATCAATGGAGGGACGCGAAACACTAACGCCAAGGGGATGACAACTGCTGAGGAATAAAGAAACTACATGAGATGATGTTTTTCGTACTCCAGCGTAGTAGGGGAGAGTGGGGCACATTCGTTTTCAGCAGTTTATGGGAACACGAGTGACTGCACGAGCTCAAGGTAAATTATGGAAATATGTCTATCATTGCCGCCCTTCGTTCACCGTAGAAGACAACACTGTACCTGCTGTCATGCTTGATAAAAACGCAAATTTGTAATATTCGTGAGCTTTCCAAACTTTTCTCATATCATCCATTTTCGTGATCCTGACTCGGAAATGTGGTTCAGCTTTTCAAATTTGGGGGTGAAGAAGCCCACTCTATTCACAGAACTGCTGCAAACTTGTTTGTTGAAAAAGTGTCATTTTTTCAAAAAGAAATTTTGAAATATATTACTAATAACGTTGTGGGGCAGGTTCGTGTACGCACTGCCTGGGGGCACATTCGTGCATATTTTTTTTTTAGTTTTTGCGATTTATGACTTTATCTGTAGGGGAAGCCGGGGGAAGCCCGGGCGCGGGGGAAGCCCGGCCACCCCGGTTCCGGCTAAATTATTCACAATAAAATGCTCAACTGTTTGTCCTTTCAGCGTGGCAGCTAAGGTAACGCCAGCAAACAAGTTAAGGCTAACAAAAATTGCATATTGTTAAGGTGATAGCGCAAAAATGATATTTTAAGGGTTTTTAGCTAAAAAATGAGATATGTTGCACTGTTAATGTTATACCATACAGTACTAATATTTATACGAATGTTATGTAAGGACCGTTTAAGTGTTTGTAGTGAGGGGTGACGAGGCAGGTTGGCTTAAGTATGACATTTTTTTCAAATATCGCTGTTCTAAAGTAAAAATTAGCACATTGGAGTAACCCCGGGCGAGTGGCCAAGCTTACCCCCAACCGAGAGCAATGCCACTAAACCACTGTTTTCCATGAGATAATAGGTACTGAGCAGGTTTGGTTTACACCTAGATCAAAGATAAATTTCGAAAATAAACATGTTATCATAGACAAAGCCAGTCATGTCACTTAAGGTCAACTAGGGTCGAACTACGTTTTTGCAGATAACGCGACAGAAAATGAAGCTAGAGCTTCAAAAATGGTGTCGTTGTGTTCTTCTTCATCAGCCGAGTCGAATGATATGCAATATGATGCATTAAGGTAAAAAGAAAAATAAATTTTAAGGAATTTTGAAATACACATTTTTTGTCAATTTTGCATCACGATTTTCATCGACCTGTACTGTATATGTGGTAGACGCTAGCTAAAATACCAGTAGTGACATAAACTCTAAGATGTCCAGAGCTAATCAGTACCTTAATATTTCACTTTTTGTTAACATTTGGAAGACACATAATGGTTTCATCAACTCGTTGTAAAGCGCTGGGGAGGTGGCCGGCGTTACCCCATGCCGGGCTTACCCCAGAAAAATCAACACTTTTTTAAAACTCGATTTTTTCAACCTTATACTTATTCCACGAAGCCGAATTTTTGGGAAAACACGGCCAATGAACTTAGCTAGCTAACAGGATATCAACATTTTATACAGCACGTATGGTATTTAATAAAAATGAAAAAGAGCTTACTATGCTGGGCTTCCCCCTGCTTCCCCTAGTAGGTTTCTCTAATGACGCTCCCCTGACTCAGTCTCGACTGCTTGCGACGTCGTGACGAGCAATTCACGCGAACTTGGCGAGGTCACGGAGGCCGGCAGTTGGCACATTCTTGTTGGCCAGTCCATTCTTTCTACATTTGTTGTGCAATGCATTCTTGTCGAAAGGAATCAAGTGAAATGACCCCCTGCCAATTTCCTTTGGTAAATTTCTGGTAATGCCCGGTAATTTCTCGAATTTTGCCGGGTGAACGGAAGTGCCCCATCTCTTGAACGAATGTGCCCCGTAGGTGGGGCAGTTTCGTGCAAATGTTCAGAGTTAATAAAAGTCATTTTTTCTAATGGAAGCAATAATTTTATAGGATAACTTTTAAAGAGGAAAACTATCTGCAATAGTTCCTTTCCATACTACAATCAACAATTTTGCCATTGCACTAACCAAAGAACAGATATATGGGTTTATCCATTTTTTGCACGAATGTGCCCCACTCTCCCCTACGAAAAACATCATCTCACGCTCTCAGTCCCAGCGGATAAAAACAACACCTAAGAAAGAAACTACATGCAGGTACACTGGGAACACGTCATGCTGGAGTTGACGTGTTCCCAGCCCGTCTTGTACCATGCAGCCCGTTCCGGTGATCACTCCCGCCTCTGATGGCTTATCCTGCTATACAGGGCCGGATATTGTTTGGAGCTGTTTGGACACTGGCGTCAGCGACTGTGGCGACTGACGGCCGAGCCGACGGCGTGCACAGCTCAGCTGTCTGAGGTCAGGGCTGCGACACAGCTCAGCTATCTCGGGTCAGGACCGTTACCCCCTATGAAAAGACCCAGAGAGGGATCTAACATCGGTGACTCCCTGCTTAACCCTAACAATCCCTACTTTTTTCTCCGCGCTATAAAAAACACATGCGAGTTATAAAAAAAAAAAAACACATCCCTATCAACCAGTCCCAAACAGTGTACCAAATTTGAGCGCAATCGGCGTGGCAGTTCAGGGTTCAAGATATATGAGCAACCCAAAATCGCTACTGCAGCAGAATAACGAACACTCTTGGCCCTTCACGTCGCACGTGTCACGACGCTCACCATGATACATCCGTTGTAGTCAATAACTCACCAAGATACATCAGTTGTAGTCAATAACGATATGGAAGGGATAGGATTACGCGCAACAAAGAGTAACGCAGGTCAATCAGCCCAGCGGTTGCTGACTTACAAGCCTATTAAAAACGTTACAGGAATACGCTTCGCTAGCTCAATCGTAATAGAGTAGAATCATTACATATATGCAATTGCTACTATTTCCTGGTTTTCTGTATAGGCCAAGGCTTGGTAACTGATAACTCTGCTGCCCTGTAATGGGTCCGGCCCGCTGTGGCGAGTGAAGACACTCGCCCTGACTGACTGGACCGCCAGCCGAGACGCTGCTGACTCTGGTGGTGAATGGTGAGCGGAAGAGGAGAAAGTTTACGCCAAAGCTGAAGCAACTCTACATTGCTGTACAGCTAATACGCTTTTCACCTGGTGGCCAGTAGAGGAACTAACAGTTAATACAACTGACCGTCAGAAGCACCCAACACACACCGTGCCGCTCCCAGTAACATACCAGGATGTGGTAAAGAGCAAGTAGCATACGAATATATTCAAGTAGCAATTACATATAAATACGCGGACCGGTTTCGTCTATGAAAGACTTCTTCAGCGCTTTTTCAAAAACGTATAACAAAAAACTAGCACAGTGACAATCGTTTGAAATAAAATCGGATTCAGTTAGAAAATAATAAGCATTGCTGAGAAGGGCACCTACTACCTAAAAACACTCACAATCTATCATCATATTTCGGTGATTATGCTCCTCCACCAAACATCAACGTTCGATACATCAGTAAATGCCTAAAAGTTTAACATGTTTGACGGTGTATAGAAATCTATTTCATTTCTCTCTCTCTCTCTCTCTCTCTCTCTCTCTCTCTCTCTCTCTCTCTCTCTCTCTCTCTCTCTCATTTTCAGCTTTTTGTAAAATCTTTGATGCTAAAAGTTGCTGCCGATTTTGCCCATTTTATGAACCCACCCTTCGTGTTAATCGTTTCGCTAGTGCTTATAAATGCCGCTTCGGCTGCTTTTCTAATACATTTTGAACTGCAGGAAGCTATTGCTTTTGCTCTCTCCCAGTTTGGCAGATGTCCCGTTTCGTCTGCCTGGGCCACAAAGGCGCTATACTCTCGGTAGTTGCAAAGATCTCTTTTGTGCTCTTTCAGTCTAGTATTTATCCCTCTCCCTGTCTCTCCATATGTTTTCTCGCACATCCCGCATGGTACCCTATAAACTACGCTATTATCTGACTTGACTTCGTTTACCAGGATGTAGACCCAGTCGGGCAGCGCTCCGGCGTCCGGCAGCCGCAGCTGGTCCAGCAGTGACAGCAGCCGGCCGGCGCTGCCCTCCGGCGCCGTCCGACAGGCGTTCACGGCCACCACCCTGACGGACAGACGTTACACGGTCAGCAAAGAGACGCAACTCGGTCAGCGGACAGTGGCGTTGGGTCACCGGATGGCAGAGCATCGCCGCAGCACACAGACCAGACAGGACTGTGCCGACAACGCAACCCCGTTGGAGTAACATGACCCTAATATATGCACCGAAAATGCTCTGGTCTATCTCCATTATTTATAATAATAAAAAAATGAAAGAACAACTGAGATGAGGGAAAGGAGTGAGGCGTCTGTTAGGGTCCTCGTGCAATACGCCCGGTGCGGTGACTGACCTCTGCGCCGCTAGCTGGAGAGCTGGTTCACCCGGCTGACGACCTTCTGTACCTCCTCGGCGGAGAGCGGGTGGCCGTTGGTGGCCCGCCGCAGCCCGTCCCGGTAGCCGGCCGCCCCATCCGGCGACACGCCCTGGGGAGTCATAGCATAACACTCAGGCAGGTTCAGGTTTCAGTCCGACACACAGAACCGTCCGGCGACACGCCCTGGGGGCGACACATGGGCGCGCTCAGGGCTCAGGTACAGGTCTCGCGAGATTAAGCGGTAGGTTTTGCACTTTTACATTTCCGGTTATATCTCAGAAACTAATCGATCTACGATGAAGCCATTTTACACGATCATGGCCGGCTTATTACCCAACAAGTCGATCGCATCTTCAACACTTAAAAGCTTAAGACGACGAAGATATAACCTGAAGTACACTAAATTTTCTAGGTGCAAAACCTACCGCTAAAACCCGCGAGCCCTGTACCATGCAATTGCACAAGGGCGCCGGGTGCAGTGTCTGTGTCCCTGACTGACCTGCAGCGGTGACGCTGTCACAGAAAGCACCTGTTCATTGCCCAATGGATCCAGCCCAGTTCCGGCCGGCCGAGTGCCCGCACGTACGCAGCCAGTGTTACGGTCTATGTTCGATCTATGTTACGGTCTGTGTTCAATCTATTTTACGCCCTGTGTAACGACCTGCATTACGGCTTGTGTTACGGTCTGTGTTACATACCCTGTTCTGGGCGGTCTCCACCTTGACCCTCTTAGCGTCCCAGAGTCGGTACTGGTAGACGTGCGCGTTCTCTGCCGAGACGTCCCGCAGGTGAACGAGCAGGTTCTGTAGGCCGACCAGCGTCTCAGCTGGCACCTGAGAAGGTCAGGGGAGGGTAGGGGAGGTCAGTGGTATACTGGTGTCTGACATAGACCAGCGGACAGGGGGAGGGGAGAGGGAGAGGAGTCTGGTGGCGCAGTAGGACCGTTCCGCGCTTGAAAGTGGACACATCTGAGGACCGTTCCGCGCGCGCTGACACTGCCTCTAGAACCGTTCTGCGAGCAGTCAGACATGCAGACCGGATTGATGTTTTGAAACTTTGACATAATAAACTTTAATTAATGGGGATGTTCGCGCTAAGAGTTCCGAAAAGTCTCGCCAGGTGGCAGCACGGTATGCTTTGGACACAACGCGCCGGCCGGGCGCCGCACACTGGGCCGATCGCCAGGTCTAGCACGACATGGGTAAAAAATCGAACTTTGTGGATGTGCAATGAAACCTATACCAATTTGTTCAAAAATGATCATACTACATTGCTGTGGTCTTTGTTTTCCAACACAATTGCTATTTCATGGCGAAAACTCAGCTTAATCACGAACCTCGGAATCGTTTGGACCGAACTCGTCCCCCGCACTCTTCGACAACGTATCTTTGATCCACGAAAACAATCACAATTTAAGGAGGAATTCCACATTTATATACATCAAACGATAGCTCCGGGTCTCCAAAACACACATAACCACATGAAAATGGCGAACTCTTACTTGGTTATGATGTATTGGCACCGCAAAGATTTAAAGACGAAAATATAATTTCACATAATTGATGTCACACACAAATAGACTTTTAAAAAAAGTACCGCAGAGTACCGCTTCGAAAATCTCGCTACATGTCAATGATTCATTGCACTACAAGATCCAACAGTCATTATTTGCGACTTTTTGCGACTTTGGATGTAGCAGCCAAACATCAACCCGCGCCGGACCGGTGCTCGGCGTGAAACACGCCGGGCCGGGAGGTGTTGATTGAACACTCCCCTTCTAACTCGGCTCTTGGGCCACATAGCGACACGTAGTAAGTGGCATTCGAAAGAGCGCCCGAAATCCCAGATGGGGTAGTTAGTCATTTCTAGGTCAGGTCAAAGGTCACGTCACCAGAGGTCATCAAAGGTAAAATGTTGCATATATCAACATTTCTTGAAAACCGGCCCTTACCTCGGGGACCAATAGAGCTACATCGTCACGGAAAAGTGCATTCAATTGCTCTTTTAGCGGTCTTTCTGAAAAAGCCCTCAGATTTGGCTTAACCCTCGCTCCTAGTGGTGATTTTCCAGCCGCGAACGTATAGAAGGGGTCCGTTGGACCCCCCCCCCCGCCGTTTCGCCCCTGATCGAGCTAGAGCTTCGCGGAAAAGACGAGCGTGTTGCCCGTGACAAGAGGAAGCTGATGATACCCAATTGTAAGGTCCTAGGTCATCGGTTGACCTTCCAGGTCAGGTCAATGACCCAAAAGTCGGGAAAATCGGGACCTGCTAGAACGTCGTAAAGGGTGGCTGCTATGGGTTTTTTGGGTGCTGATCACGAATATAATGTTATTTACGATCATAGATGATGTCTTCATACATTTAGGCCAGGTCGGGTCAGGTCAGGTCAGGTCAACCAGTAAGGGTTTTGCCGGGTATTTGCAGTAGGTAGGTGGCAACCGCCTCTGACAGCTTTGTAACATGTTACGAAGGCACCAAAGCTACATAGTAAATGTTCAAATGGTTGCTAGATTCGAATTCAGCTCCCAAAACTAGCCTAGAAACATGTAAAACTCGAAAAAGTGAACCAAGATCATCAAAGGTCAATGACCTTACCTGACCTTCTGGTGACCTTGACACCCATCCTAATGCATGGGAGCAACATAATATCCCATGTTTGAACGCTTTAAACCAAGAAAAGACTGCAAACCCGCGGCTAATGCGAGCCGACATACGCTGAATCGCGATTCCGGCCAAACATGGTGTCGAAAGAAGGTCACAGGTCAAAGATCATTAAGGTCAGGGTCATGAAATTTTCAGGTTAGCTGTAAAAGTAGTTATCGCGAGGGTGCTGAACGTTTCGTTGCGATCGGCCGCTTTTTACGCGAATTACTCGCGAAAAACCAAGGGTTCCGTTCGAAGATTCAGGCCCTGTCGCGCTAGAATGGCATATCGGCCCACTGTGCGCCGGCCGGGCTGGGGATAACACTGCGGGCGGCGACGGCGGCCGACGCGCCGCGAACGGAAACTGCGTTTCATGTCTTTTTCAGGTTCATCATTTTGCTAAAATGAGTAGCTACAGTTGATTTCGATATTAGGAAGACAATGACGCGTGTGAAAGGCAAACTACTACATCGTCATTGAGCGGAAGGAAAGGTAGGGGAGAGTGGGGATAACTGGGACGCGGGAGAAGTGGGACCAAGGCCCTATATACCAGTGGGACACCTTCAATATCTTAGTGACCGATTGGACGAACAATTTTGTTTTTGCATATTTTCTCATGAATTTAGTCGGGGCACGTCACAGCCAAGCGGTTTCCTTTTCCGGTTGCCTGTCTCTGAGATATTGAGTTAGGGTCTAAAATGTGATTTTTGGGCATTTTACTCTAATTCAATTTGCCGCTTATTCAGCGATGTGAAATGTTCAGGCCGTTCACCTTTGGATATCAGTTATGTCATCTTAATTGTGCAGAAACACTTTTTTATGTATCTGTTATACTTTTTGTGTGGGAGAGCAGCTGAAATAAAAGTGACGACTTGGGGAGAGCTGGGACAACGTGCCTAAACCCTGTCCCAGTTCTCCCGCATGCAAATGCATGGGAATTTTTTCCAGGATACTCAGTGCTGTCAGTGTAATTCAAAAAAGATAATCGAGGTGATTTCTTTAGGTGTCAACTTTAAAAACACCTTCTTCTTCGTGATGGGTCATCAAATTTTTAATGTATTCCATTTAAATCACATTTCTCGACCAGTCCCAGTTCTCCCCATCATCTGTCCCACTTCTCCTGGGTGTGTCCCAGTTCACCCCATTGTCAACCTTTCCTAAAATTTAAATTTGAGAAGTAACACGTGAACAAACACGCATAAAAACAGTAAAGAATGAAGAAGAAATAAACCGTTTACCAGTAAATGCAATCAATTTACTTAAATCTTAAATATTCTATTTTTTACGATTTTTCAAAGTTGACGTCAAAATAATGTCCCACTTCTCCCCAGTCTCCACCAAAAGCTACGGAGTACGAAAGATTCGATGTTATCACATATTTTAACTTACACAGTTGAAATTAAAAACCTTATTACATTCAGACATATATTCACACGCATGAAACAACCGATTTACAGCACACATTCCATGACAAGAACGCATACCTACGGTCTTAAGTTGACCTCTAGCGCTCGTCACCGTCAGATAAGTCAATCACATGCCTGTAGTTTGTACAGACTATTGACTTAACTTCATCCGGCATGCGTTCATTCTGTAATGATGGGCAACGAATCACCGGCGATTTCTGCGTGGCTCTATATGACATCCTCGTCTGTTCCCCAGGTCAATTGGTTCGGTGACTTTCAAATTATAGCAGGCCCTTCCTCGGTCAGGCTTGATGGATCCACCGTCACTTTACGCGGTACTTTTAAGACAGACTGTACCTTCTACCAACACGACTGACTGATTACAATCTGATGCGAAAGGGACAATATCTCGTCGGTCTATCAGTTAAAGTTTAATATTCAGCGACACAAGTGTGTAGGCTGCCTGGAAAACTTGCAACAAACTAAGTAAACTAAGGTTGGCTTGTAATGGGCACAAACTTGTAATAAAGAGGTACTTAATTAACAAATCCACAATGTTCTGTTCAGGCAAGCAGCCTTCACATATGAAGCATTGCTATGACTACTCTTCTAGAGCTGATTGATAGCTTTTGAAGGAAGGAGCTGAGTGACTGAGCCCTACCATTCACCACTTATCACCTTCAACAATTGCTTAAGGCATGCAGTTCTCTATCACTGGAAAATATCTGACAATTTGCTGGCTCTCATTTGTGTATGATGCAACACGCTTTGCACCAGTGATACTATGACACGAAATGTTGAACACTAGCATAGGTTGCAATGTAGATCCAAGGTGTCCCAGAAGCCAGAGCAAAAATTGACACCTTAATCAACTTCATGATTGTGGCAAAACTCCACTGCTTGACTACACAGAGCACCAACTGTTTGCTCCTCTAAACTTTCACCAAAGGAAGTGTTGCTGATGTCATGTAGCAGCAGTGACACTGGTAACTTCAAATCACAGGGTCTGGTAGCATCCATGCTCTTGAATCTGGATCTTATCAATGCAGCATTGCACCTGTGAATAAATGAAAAATGGCATAAGACAGTAGGAAAAGATCTTGGCAAGTCATAATGAGATACATATGTTTAACATGCATGGATAAAAGGACATTATATACCGAAGCAATTAGCAAAACATTGCAGTTTAAGCACAGCTGAAATCTGATATGATGAACTGGATACAGTGACATCATCAAGACCCATGAAGTTTACACAAAGTATTTGCAATTTTGAAATGCACTTTTATTGCAGTTACCTACACAAATATTCTAGAAGGTGAAAATTTATTTAAAAAACAGCAAAAACCTTGCCCGTATTTAGGTGCTAAAAAAGCTGAGTGAATATTCTAAAATGGTGTTCACTTCAGTGTAAATCAAAACTTACAGTAAAAAATTATTTACCTGATGAAATGAAGATATTATATCAATAATGAGTAGCTTTAGGTGGTGATGAGTTAAAAAAAAAAAACATTTTGCAGGAAAGGCTATCCGTTACTTCTGGATGATATACTGCAGTGCACAAGCTGTTCACCAACTCCTACCTGGTCTTTCAGTGGGATCCCTCTGTATGCACCTCAGAACTTCATCCGCAGGGCTGGTTCCTTCATATGCAGGTCCTCTGCCTTCATTGATTCCTCGGACTCCATCCTGACAACTCCACACCAGAAGCATGATTGCACTGGGCACCTGTAACACCATGTAGGATGATCAATACTTGTAACAATTCATAAATAGTAGGTAGCTTAGTGTTCTATTACATATACCTCCTGGTTGCTGGTGTTAAAATAGATCCTATTTGTCTTTTTCCATCACAGTGGCGGTCGCAGGGGGGGGCCATCAGGGCCATGGCCCCCCCCCAAAGGCAAATCAGGGGGGGCCATCATATCATTTGGCCCCCCCCAAACAACCGATGGGCCCCCATGGCCGTATGGGGCCCTGGCCCGTATTCGATTGTCACGAGGCTCGAGAAACCCACGCCAGCTATTAACAGCTCCCATACCAGTCTTTGAGGGTCCTACACTGACCTCTGAGGGCCCTTCAGTGGCGGTCAAGCGTCCACATTGACCGCTGAGGACCTGTATTGACCTCTGAGGGCCCTCCACTGGCCTTTGAGGGCCCCTAAACCGGCCTCAGGGGCCCAACCGGCGTCTGAGAGCCTCACACCGGCCTCTGGTGGCCTCATTTCTGTCTCTCGAGTCCCAAGACTAGCCTTTAAGTGTCTCTGAGGGCCCCGCACTGGATTCTGTGGACCCGATGTCGAGCCAGCATCGGCCTCTGGGGGGCCATCTTGGCCTTTGAGGGCCCTCCGCTGGTCTCTGGGGTCCAACGCCGGCCCATGCCGGCCTTTTAGGGCCCCACACTGACCTCTAAGGGCCCATGCTGGCCTGTAAGGACCCACATTAGCCTCTAAGGGCCCCCCGCACTGGATTCTGATGACCCAATGCCGGCCGCTCAGGGCCCGCATCGGCGTCTGAGGGCCCATCTTGGCATGAGGGCCCTCCGCTGGCCTATGGGGTCCAACGCCGGCCCATGCCGGTCTTTTAGGGCCCCACACTGACCTCTGAGGGCCCATGCTGGCCTGTAAGGATACACATTAGCCTCTATGGGCCCCACACTGGATTCTGTAGACCCGATGCCGGCCTCTAAGGGTCCGCATCGGCCTCTGAAGGCCCATCTTGGCCTTTGAGGGCCCTCTGCTGGCCTCTGGGGTCCAACGCCGGCCAATGCCAGTCTTTTAGGGTCCCATTCTGATCTTTGAGGGCCCCATGCTGACCTGTAAGGGCCCATATTAGCCTCCGAGAGCCCCCCGCACTGGATTCTGAAGACCCGATGCCGGCCTCTAAGGGTCAGCATCGGCTTCTGCGGGCCCATCTTGGCCTTTGAGGGCCTTCTGTTGGCCTCTGGGGTCCAACGCCGGCCCATGCCGGTCTTTTAGGGCCCCACACTGACCTCTGAGGGCCCGTGCTGGCCTGTTAGGACCCACCTTAGCCTCTGAGGGCCCCGCACGGGCTTCTGAAGACCTGATGCCGGCCTCTAAGGGCCCACATCGGCCTAGTTAGAGTGCCCATCTTGGCCTTTGAGGGCCCTCTTCTGGCCTCTGGGGTCCAACGCCGGCCCATGTTAGTCTTTTAGGGCCCCACCCTAACCTCTGATGGCTCCATGCAGGCCTGTAAGGACCCATATTAGCCTCCGAGTGCCCAATTCGGTCTCTGATGGTCTCAAACTGCCCTTTGCAGTCCCTGTACTGGTCTCTGAGGGCTCTGAACTGGCCCCTAAGAGCCCAAACCAGCCTCTAAAGGCCCCACGACCCACACCGGCCTCTGATGGTCCCATTTCTGTCTCTGGTACCGAAACTGCCCTTATGTGCCTCTGAGGGCCCCGTACTGGCTTCTGAAGGATCGATGCCGGCTTCTGAGGACCCATACCGGTATTTAAGTGCCTCATAGCGACACCTGAGGCCCCACACTAGCCTCTGAGGGGCCCGCAAACTGGCCTATGAGGTCTCTACACCGGCCACTGATGGCCCTATTATGTTCTCTTGGGGGCTCAAGCCTTACCTTTGGGCGTCACGCACTTGCTTATGAAGGCCCACATCAGCCTCTGGGGCCCTACCTGGGGCCTTTGAGGCCCTTCGCTGACCCTTGGGTTCAACGCCAGCCTCTGGGGGTCTGACACCGTACTCTAAGGGCCCCATTGCAGCCTCTAGGCGATAGGTATCGCCGAAGCGCTATCGATGGGCCCATAATTGTAGGAACCATGGGTGCAGTGGGCGCAGTTGCACCAACAATAATTCTGCAGTGAGTGCAGACAATGTATTCTGCATCCACAATAATCTGGAACAAAACCCCCTTTCCTCAGCAACACTACTTTCCATGCAGCACGACAAATTTAGGATATTTTGCCCACTATGCGTCTTTCGAAGCATTTGCTACTGTAATGGTCCTCAAAATTTGCATTTGTGCTCAAGTGAAAAAAGATTAAACGGAAGTCGGAACACATGTGTGAACAGATACCTACCGATGAGCCACTGTTAAAAGTTTTAGCACGATGATCTTAAAAAATAGCAAAGTTTTTTTTTTGCAAAGAAAATTGCAAAGTTGGCCGCCTTTACTTTTGCGGTAGTCCATTCACAGTTGCGTGAATTATTGACATAATCAATGCTTCAAAATGCACTTTTTGGTACCTTTTCGACATGGTGCACCCTCAAAGCTCTCAATGAGCCTCCGCTCGGGTGCCGCTCCCTACCCCCCCCCCCCGCTTCACCGGTCATGGCCTAGATTTCTGCACCCGTGCACTACGCCCGTGGGCCCCTTTAAGCTAGCACCGGGCCCCCCGGATCAGCGCAGGGGCCCCTTTGCCAAGTTGGCCCCCCCAAACTCCAAGTCTGCGACCGCCCCTGTTCCATCATAACCTTTATCTGCATGCAATATCTTTGGTACCCACCAGACAAAGTAGAACACTGCTAAAGTGCTTGCAATGAATCTTATAAAAATGCATTGAATTTATATAATCATTCTCAGCAGCATGTATCATCTTTTAATGCCTTTCTCAAGGGGCAAATCAATTTCCTATATCGATATGCCCATAAACTTATACGGGTAAATTACTTCATGTGGGCAATACAAGATCCAGCTATGAGTTAAGTTAGACTATTTTATACTCGAAGTTATGCTCGCCATTAAAAAAATATGTCGGGAAACGTGTTACATCGATGGAATTACCGTTTGGAGTCGTTCTATCTTCGGCTTCTCGCCTCTCTTCGGCTACGTCAATTGAAGCCTTTCTAAGTCTTCTGTCCTCTCAAAACTTGCCTTTCCATGCTTGTGACACTTGCTGAATATAAATTCACAACCCATCTGAGCAAAATTCAACTCAATTGCGATCAAATTCACCGAAATTCAGTCCCATGGACCGACACCGCACGGACTCCACACAGTGCAAAACACAGTGGCGCATTCGCCGCCACAGTTTCTGTGTCCAAAGAAGGCAGTGCTGCCACCTGGTGAGGAAATAAGCCGAACATCCCCATTCGACACAGGTAGCCTAACCGCATGTGTTTTTTATATCGCGGACAAAAAAGTGGGGATTGTTAGGGTTAAGCAGGGAGTCACCGATGTTAGATCCCTCTCTGGGTCCTTTCATAGGTCACGGTCCTGACCCGAGATAGCTGAGCTGTGTCGCAGCCCTGACCTCAGGGCTCAGACAGCTGAGCTGTGCACGCCGTCGGCTCGGCCGTCAGTCGCCACAGCCGCTGACGCCAGTGTCCAAACAGCTCCAAACAATATCCGGCCCTGTATAGCAGGATAAGCCATCAGAGGCGGGAGTGATCAATGGAGGGTCGCGAAACACTAACGCCAAGGGGATGACAACTGCTGAGGAATGAAGAAACTACATGAGATGATGTTTTTCGTACTCCAGCGTAGCACGAAAAACATCATCTCACGCTCTCAGTCCCAGCGGATAAAAACAACACCTAAGAAAGAAACTACATGCAGGTACACTGGGAACACGTCATGCTGGAGTTGACGTGTTCCCAGCCCGTCCTGTACCATGCAGCCCGTTCCGGTGATCACTCCCGCCTCTGATGGCTTATCCTGCTATACAGGGCCGGATATTGTTTGGAGCTGTTTGGACACTGGCGTCAGCGGCTGTGGCGACTGACGGCCGAGCCGACGGCGTGCACAGCTCAGCTGTCTGAGGTCAGGGCTGCGACACAGCTCAGCTATCTCGGGTCAGGACCGTGACCCCCTATGAAAAGACCCAGAGAGGAATCTAACATCGGTGACTCCCTGCTTAACCCTAACAATCCCTACTTTTTTCTCCGCGCTATAAAAAACACATGCGAGTTATAAAAAAACACATCCCTATCAACCAGTCCCAAACAGTGTACCAAATTTGAGCGCAATCGGCGTGGCAGTTCAGGGTTCAAGATAAATGAGCAACCCAAAATCGCTACTGCAGCAGAATAACGAACACTCTTGGCCCTTCACGTCGCACGTGTCACGACGCTCACCATGGTACATCAGTTGTAGTCAATAACTCACCAAGATACATCAGTTGTAGTCAATAACGAGATGGAAGGGATAGGATTACGCGCAACAAAGAGTAACGCAGGTCAATCAGCCCAGCGGTTGCTGACTTACAAGCCTATTAAAAAACGTTACAGGAATACGCTTCGCTAGCTCAATCGTAATAGAGTAGAATCATTACATATATGCAATTGCTACTATTTCCTGGTTTTCTTTATAGGCCAAGGCTTGGTAACTGATAACTCTGCTGCCCTGTAATGGGTCCGGCCCGCTGTCGCGAGTGAAGACACTCGCACTGACTGACTGGACCGCCAGCCGAGACGCTGCTGACTGGTGGTGAATGGTGAGCGGAAGAGGAGAAAGTTTACGCCAAAGCTGAAGCAACTCTACATTGCTGTACAGCTAATACGCTTTTCACCTGGTGGCCAGTAGAGGAACTAACAGTTACTACAACTGACCGTCAGAAGCACCCAACACACACCGTGCCGCTCCCAGTATTATACCAGGATGTAGACCCCAGTCGGGCAGCGCTCCGGCGTCCGGCGGCCGCAGCTGGTCCAGCAGTGACAGCAGCCGGCCGGCGCTGCCCTCCGGCGCCGTCCGACAGGCGTTCACGGCCACCACCCTGACGGACAGACGTTACACGGTCAGCAAAGAGACGACACTCGGTCAGCGGACAGTGGCGTTGGGTCACCGGATGGCAGAGCATCGCCGCAGCACACAGACCAGACAGGACTGTGCCGACAACGCAACCCCGTTGGAGTAACATGACCCTAATAAATGCACCGAAAATGCTTTGGTCTATCTCCATTATTTATAATAATAAAAAATGAAAGAACAACTGAGATGAGGGAAAGGAGTGAGGCGTCTGTTAGGGTCCCCGTGCAATACGCCAGGTGCGGTGACTGACCTCATCGCCGCTAGGTGGAGAGCTGGTTCACCCGGCTGACGACCTTCTGTACCTCCTCGGCGGAGAGCGGGTGGCCGTTGGTGGCCCGCCGCAGCCCGTCCCGGTAGCAGGCCGCCCCATCCGGCGACACACCCTGGGGAGTCATAGCATAACACTCAGGCAGGTTCAGGTTTCAGTCCGACACACAGAACCGTCCGGCGACACGCCCTGGGGGCGACATATGGGCGCGCTCAGGGCTCAGGTACAGGTCTCGCGAGATTAAGCGGTAGGTTTTGCACTTTTACATTTCCGGTTATATCTCAGAAACTAATCGATCTACGATGAAGCCATTTTACACGATCATGGCCGGCTTATTACCCAACAAGTCGATCGCATCTTAGGTTAGGTTAGGTTAGGTTAGGTTAGGTTAGGTTAGCCCGCGCCCGGCTGGGGGTCCTGGATTTCCACGCCCTGCTGGGGGGGGGGTGTTTGAACACCCCCCCTTGTAACTCGGCTCCTGGGCCACGTAGCGATACGCGGAAGGCGGCGTTCGAAAGAGCGTCAAAAATAATGACGAAATCACTTCGGTCAATTTTTTGGTCAGGTCAAAGGTCAGGTCACCAGAGGTCATTGAAGGTAAAATTTCGCCGATTTCCAGGTCGAATGTCGAAAATTTCCAAGAAGCCAATGCATAACTCGAGAACCAATAGAGTTACAGCGCCGCGGAAAAGAGCATTCGATAGCCCTATTAAAGCCCTTTCTGAGTAATTCGCTCAGATTTGACCTAACGTCAACGGTTTTGCCTGCAGGGGGCAAAAATTGCAAAAATAGCCGATTTTTTCGGAAACAGTTTTTCTGCAATAACTTTTGACTCAAGCCTTGTACGAGCTTACTTTTACCGGCATTGTGTTCCTCTCGTCAAGACGCATCGAATGAACTATAACTTGACCTTGAAAGGTCAACTTGAAAATTTGACCTCAGGTCAAGGTCATGACCTGACCGGAAAGGGTCATGTTGCATATCAGTCGATCCGTATCGTCAAGCTGAACACATCTAAGGCGTTTTCATCGCTCTAGCATGCCTCTATCAAAAGTTATTTGCGAAAAACTGTTAGATACCATTCGTGACCTAAGATGACCTCAGGGCATAAACAAGGGTCACTGACACCATTTTCATGTTCAGTGTGTCTGAACCACTTGTAATTCGGTGTTTGGGAGTGTTTATAATGTCTTTTGTCCAAAAGAGGCGCATTTCAATTTTCTCCCATTGACTTATAATGGGGAGGTCGCAAAATTGACCTGACCTTAGGTCATCGATATCAAAATTCTGAGATATACATTTTGTACATGCTATTGCTCTTAGCAATCGCTGAAAGTTTCAAAGCGATCGGTCACTCGGTGTAGCTATGACAGACATTGAAACTTTTTATGAGGTGAGGTCACTTCAAGTGACCTGGTGACCTGACCTTGAATGACCTTGGTCTGAAATTTTCACAACATGTGTAGAATTGATGTACGATAAGGTGTACCAAAAACGGCGGCGCTTCGCGCTGCCGTTTTTGAGATATTCGCGAAAAACCACAAGGGGGGGGGGTGTTCAAACACCCCCCCCCAGCAGGGCGCGGGTTAGGTTAGGTTAGGTTAGGTTAGGTTAGGTTAGGTTAGGTTAGGTTAGGTTAGGTTAGGTTAGGTTAGGTTAGGTTAGGTTAGGTTAGGTTTAGGTTAGGTTAGGTTAGGTTAGGTTAGGTTAGGTTAGGTTAGGTTAAGTTAGGTTAGGTTAGGTTAGTTTAGGTTAGGTTCGGTTAGGTTAGGTTAGGTTAGGTTAGGTTAGGTTAGGTTAGGTTCGGTTCGGTTCGGTTCGGTTAGGTTCGGTTCGGTTCGGTTCGGTTCGGTTAGGTTCGGATAGGTTAGGTGAGGTTCGGTTAGGTTAGGTTAGGTTAGGTTAGGTTAGGCAAGGTTAGGTTAGGTTAGGTTAGGTTAGGTTAGGTTAGGTTAGGTTAGGTTAGGTTAAGTTAGGTTAGATTAACCTAACCTAACCATAACAAACCAAACCTAGCCTAACCTAACCTAACCTAACCTAACTTAACCTAACCTAACCTAACCTAACCTTACCTAGCCTAACCTAACCTAATCTAACCTAACCTAACCTAACCTAACCTAACCTGACCTGACCTGACCTGACCTGACCTGACCTGACCTGACCTAACCTAACCTAACCTAACCTAACCTAACCTAACCTAACCTAACCTAACCTAACCTAACCTAACCTAACCTAACCTGACCTAACCCAACCCAACCCAACCCAACCCAACCCAAACCAACCCAACCTAACCTAACCTAACCTAACCTAACCTAACCTAACCTAACCTAACCGAACCGAACCGAACCTAACCTAACCTAACCTAACCTAACCTAACATAAACTAACCTTACCTAACCTAACCTAACCTAACCTAACCTAACCTAACCTAACCTAACCTAACCTAACTTAACCTACCCAACCCAACCCAATATAACCCAACCCAACCCAACCCAACCTAACCCAACCCAATCCACTCCAACCCAACCCAACCTAACCTAATCTAACCTAACCAAGCCTAACCTAACCTAACCTAGCCTAACCTAACCTAACCTAACCTAACCTAACCTACCCAACCCAACCCAACCCAACCCGACCCAACCCAACCCAACCCAACCCAACCCAACCCAACCTAACCTAACCTAACCTAACCTAACCTAACCTAACCTAACCTAACCTAACCTAACCTAAACCTAACCTAACCTAACCTAACCTAACCTAACCTAACCTAACTTAACCTAACCTAACCTAACCTACCCTAACCTAACCTAACCTAACCTAACCTAACCTAACCTAACCCAACCCAACCCAACCCAACCAAACCAAACCCAACCCAACCTAACCTAACCTAGCCTAACCTAACCTAACCCAGCCTAACCTAACCTAACCTAACCTAGCCTAACCTAACCTAACCTAACCCATCCTAACCTAACCGTCTCCCCAACAGCGATGAGGAAAAAGTTACTCGCAGGAATATATCAGTGTCCCAAAACTGAGTTTTGTCTTGGGTGTCAGAGAGGAAAATTACCCACCAAAAAGAGGGGAGAGAGTGGAAAACTGCTGATTCGATTAGATCCAAAAAGAGTGATAAACAACAAAAAGCATGCATTTTATTCTAGGGTGTAGCACTGGAGAATGTTTGATGCTAAACCGGGCACCCACACAACTGCTCTTTCTATAGGTAAAAAATCTAGGTTTTCTTGGTTGGGAGTGGAAAATTGTTCTTAAAATTTGGTGATGAGAGTGGAAAATGAATTTCATTTGGATGTCGTTTCCCACCCAAATCAACAAATTTTAGGACATTGGAATATATAGATTGGAGGCAAAAGTAAATCAAATATGTTCAGTTTCAGTGATTATGATACATAACCACTAACCACTTAACCTTAACCTTAACCTCTCGCCGGTACAGGCCATTTTACGTCCTTGGACTGCACTGGGAGGGTTGGTACGACCCCCGCCCCTTTCACGTTTGGCCCCTGATCGAGGTAGAGCTTCGCGGAAAAACGAGCGTACGACCCGTAACGAGACGAAGCCAATGATACCCCATTTTAAGGTCCTAGGTCATCGGTTGACCTTCCAGGTCAGGTCAATGACCCAAAGTTCGGGAAAATCAGGAACTGTTAAAAAGTCGTGAAGTGTGCCTGCTGTAGGGTTTTGTCGGGGGGTTTTCGGATCACGAATATCGTGTTAGTTTTTAGCACAGATGATGTCTTGAAGCATTTAGACCAGGTCGGTTTAGGTCAAGTCAGGTCAACCAGTAGGGGTTGTGACGAGTATTCGTAGTACGTGTCTTACAGCTCTTACAGCCTCTTACAGCTTCGTAACGTGTTATAAAATTACCAAAACTGCTTCGTAAATGTTCAAATAGTTGCTAAATTCGAATCCAGCTCCAAAAACTAGCCTCGAAACATGTAGAACTCGAAAAAATGAACCGAGTTCACCAAAGGTTATTGTGTCGGCTGCCTTATTCGTAATTTTCCTCTCACCACTCACAGTGGTGAGAGGAAACTCACACTGTGAGTTTCCTCTTGTTGTGTTCCACTCACAGTCTCACAGTCAATATGATTCGCCGAATTTACCGATGGTACCTTGTTGATTTGGTGAGTTGGGTGAGAGGAAAATTGAGAATAAGGCAGCTGACATTCCAATTAGCAGATTGGCCGAATGATTTTTCAATCAAACCAATCGAAAGCATGGTTTGTTTCGGAACTGAGCTTCGTCGATCACCGTGAATGGCATTTGCCGAATTTGCCGATGATGAAAACGTGTTCGGTTTTTGGTCTCAGGCTTTGCCATAATTTGTTCGACGCCTAATATGAAATAATGAGCGTGTAGCTTCCTTATTCTACAAAAATCAGTCAAAGTTGACAGGGTGACGAAGCCTTTTAATGTACGCATGTGGCAGGTCACCAATAATCGCAATGATAGCTTGAGCTGTGACACCCAGTTAGTTTGGTGAGTTGGTGAGAGGAAAATTGAGAATAAGGCAGCCGACACTCCCATCAGCAGATGGGCTGAGATATTTTTCAGTCAAATTATTCAAACACAGTTTGTTTCGGAACTGAAATTTGCCGATCACCGCCAATGGGCTTTGCCGACTTTGCCGATGGTAAATGAACGTGTTTGGTTTTTGGTCACCTAATATGACACCTAATATGAAATAAAGGGTGTGTAGGGCAATCGAATCTATACCGATCTAATGTCAGGCAGTGCCGATAAAACGTAAGCTGCTACTGAGTTTTACCCTGCACTTTATACCTATGCGCACGACACCAGACACAAAAAATAGTGTGAAAACAAAGGGCTCGCTCTAGCCTTATCGTTCAGTGAATGCAATGTAGGTTACAGCACGTCTTGATACATAAATTTGCTATAATATTTTGAAAACTACACGTTATTATGTTGCACTGTCTAGCATAGAGAGAAGTTTCAGTACAACACTGTTTCGGCGTAATAACTTAGCGCTCAGTGGCGTGCGGGCTGGCTGAGACACGATCACCAGTCTAATGTTCTGCTGTTAACCCGCGCCCTGCTGGGGGGGGGGGTGTTTGAACACCCCCCCTTGTGGTTTTTCGCGAATATCTCAAAAACGGCGGCGCGGAGCGCCGCCGTTTTTGGTACACCTTATCATACATCAATTCTACACATGTTGTGAAAATTTCAGACCAAGGTCATTCAAGGTCAGGTCACCAGGTCACTTGAAGTGACCTCACCTCATAAAAACTTTCAATGTCTGTCATAGCTACACCGAGTGACCGATCGCTTTGAAACTTTCAGCGATTGCTAAGAGCAATAGCATGTACAAAATGTATCTCTCAGAATTTTGATATCGATGACCTAAGGTCAGGTCAATTTTGCGACCTCCCCATTATAAGTCAATGGGAGAAAATTGAAATGCGCCTCTTTTGGATGAAAGACATTATACACACTCCCAAACACCGAATTACAAGTAGTTTAGACACACTGAACTTGAAAATGGTGTCCGTGACCCTTGTTTATGCTCTGAGGTCATCTTAGGTCACGAATGGTATCTAACAGTTTTTCGCAAATAACTTTTGATAGAGGCATGCTAGAGCGATGAAAACGCCTTAGATGTGTTCAGCTCGACGATACGGATCGACTGATATGCAACATGACCCTTTCCGGTCAGGTCATGACCTTGACCTGAGGTCAAATTTTCAAGTTGACCTTTCAAGGTCAAGTTATAGTTCATTCGATGCGTCTTGACGAGAGGAACACGATGCCGGTAAAAGTAAGCTCGTACAAGGCTTGGGTCAAAAGTTATTGCAGAAAAACTGTTTTCGAAAATACCGGCTATTTTTGCAGTTTTTGCCCCCTGCAGTCAAAACCGTTGACCTTAGGTCAAATCTGAGAGAATTACTCAGAAAGGGCGCTAATAGGGCTATCGAATGCGCTTTTCCGCGCCGCTGTAGCTCTATTGGTTCCCGAGTTATGCGTTGGCTTCTTGGAAATTTTCGACATTCGACCTGGAAATCGGCGAAATTTTGCCTTCAATGACCTCTGGTGACCTGACCTTTGCCCTGACCAAAAAATTGACCGAAGTGATTTCGTCATTATTTTTTACGCTCTTTCGAACGCCGCCTTCCGCGTATCGCTACGTGGCCCAGGAGCCGAGTTACAAGGGGGGGGGGGGTGTTCAAACACCCCCCCCCCAGCAGGGCGTGGAAATCCAGGACCCCCAGCAGGGCGCGGGTTAAGTATCTTTATCCTAATCAGAAATGCTTTATGTCCACAGGACCTTCAGCCAAGACAAATGGCTATGAGATTTTCGATACTGCACCCTTCCGTCGTAGGCTGCTAGGGATTCATACCTACACTTCACTCTACACTCTAGCGCACGTCGCCAGGCATCAACAATAGGGTCCAATCATAGAGCTAGTTGTGGTCTTATCTGTCATCGACTGAACTATAGTTAACTGCAGTTTGCACCTCTAGCCATTTCAATTATCTATGATATTTTGATGCCACACCGCGCACGTAATTATCTTGAACCGTTAGGCTGATTATCCTCCTCCTCCCCCCTCCGGGAGACGATTGCAAGGATCAGCGCGTCGCTGACGGCGCTGTAATCACGTGATGAAGCGGCCCCATTGGAGCGCTGAGAATATAGCCAGCTCCAGGCATGGGCGTCGCCACCACTACGGACACTACGGACAGTGTCCGTACAAGTTTTGGAAGGCCCGAAAACTTGTACGGAATGTCCGTACAAGTTTCGACGACTGCAAAGCAGTCTTTGCACATGTTTTGAAGTAGCTTAAAGCTTATCAGTCCCCTATTCGTGGGTAAAGATACGATCCAATTCCAAGGCAGCCCGAAAGTCAATGTCACGCAAGAGCATTTACTATTTAGGGTGTAACGAAATTATCCGGACAACTTCGCCATATCTGTTCGCACAGTTTCTTTTCTGATGTTAGAAGCGGGAATACTGGCGTCTGGCTGTATAGTGTATAAGTGCCTCCGGTATCGGCTCTCAACTCAGCAAAGACCTACCTTTGCCAGATGTTCTTGCTCTGAGTAATTAGTCGAGTCACCGACAGGTTCATTTGATAGTTTTCGTCTAAGGGAATGGAGAAAAAGGAGCACACTCTCTCCTTTTGTATTAAAGAAGCATGCTTGTGCATGGCGGCAATGAGCCTGAAGCTGGTCTGCCAGCAGCTGGACATCAGCAGCAGCCAACTGCACATCTGGCTAAGGCGTAATAAGCTGGGACTTGATTGGTGAACTCAGCCCGGCTGCGAGCGCAAAAGCCACCCAAAAGCCAAAGCAGATTAACTTGAATTCAAGACCGATAAATGGGCCCACATCATGACTCACCGCTATCCGCCCTTACCTTTGTTCTTCTGCCCAGTAGCGGCGGAACACCTTCAATTAAGGGGGAGGGGCACTGCCGACTTTTGGTCTCATTCTTTTCATGCAACGCCCATAGGGCTAATGTTGAAATGCCAAAATCAAAGGGGGCACGGTGCCCCAGTGCCCTCCCCGTTCCGCCGCCTATGCTTCTGCCCATCAAACTGAAAAAAGACAACGAAATTGACGTTAAAATAGCCAGTGCACCACCTTTGGCCTCACGCCAAGACGCATCCACTGGTCGAAGAAAGATATGAGCAAGATGGTCTGTTGAAATGGGTAGCTATTCGCGCTGTATTGTCCTTTGGACCGTCAAAGTGGCCTTGGGCTGCTGCCAGTAACTCAAACGTCTCGGCGGTCCCGGCCGTCACCAGCGTCAAACATCCGGCCAAGATCCAGATCTGGAGCATATTCAGCTGCTATGCGATGTTCCAGGTGTGCATTGTCTCACAGAAGACCGCCATCAGTGACGAGTAATGAGTATTACCGGAGCAACATCCTGTCAGACAAATAGTTGGAGCAGCTCAACCGGACGGCACGGGAGGACTCAGTTCCTGAAAGCGCACTGATGTTTGATTCAAACCACGTTGCCTTCGTGCAGCCTGGAGCGCTACTTATAACTCCTTAGGAGAATGAGAAGTGACGCCGTGAGAAGCTCTTATCCTTCTGGACTAACGACTAACGGACTACGGCTTAGAAATAGTTTTCATCATAATTCCATCGAGATCTTATGGACTTTTGTCCAGAAAGAGGTGAATAAGGGGACACCCGGCACCAGGACAGAGCAACTGCATGTAGGCACATGCTAATTCGGCGTCGGTCCACATCAAACCCACTGTGCTTAAAGGTAGTGTGCCACCTTTGAAAGATTTCCCATTTTATTTTTCCTAGGATAAGAAGCTTCTGTTTTTACCTAATATCGCAAAAAAATCAAACATGGGCCTGGAATAGTGCCTTTTTCGCCTAAAAGTTTATCGGTTTTTAGATATGTATAACAACTGTAGTGGGCTCACCTGCAAACAGGCGTCGGGCAACAATCGCGAATGCGGCGCACTTGTGACAATAAGCAAAGGTCATTATAGTGTTACGACCATACGACGTACGGGAATGAGTTATCAGCTGTCTAATCGTAGACAACACAATGTCGAGCCTTAAACTGTAAGCCCGTATTGGTATTGTTTCTTTTATTTGGCTGTCGAACATTATTTATGGTTTGAAATATGATTTTATGTAAAATAATTGATATGAAAAAGCCGTCTTATGAGTTATGACCCCATTTCACCACACGCAAGTGGCAGAAATGACAATGATCAGCTGACGCATTTTTCTTGGCCGAAGTCAGAGCGCGCAGCCCGACGCACCACCACCGCACCACAAAGTATGAGCAGAAGCCGCGCCCAAAGCCAGGGCCCCGGTAACGTGAGGTAGCCGAGTTGCGGCAGCGTGCGCTGACCCAAGCCGGGGCCGCAGCTTTGGGCGCGGTCTACCGCATCCCCGCGGGCAGCCCCGGGCTATCACATGACACCGGGAGGACGCGCGGCTCCGGCTTGGGTCAGCGCACGCTGCCCTGACTCGGCTACCTCACGTTACCGGGGCCCTGGCTTTGGGCGTGGTCTACCGCACCACCTAACAGGCGTGTTCGAAACCGCAGGAGCTGATGATGAACGGGTTTATCGAAACATGATTGGATGAGCATATCGGTAATAGCGATTTCAGTGTGTGCATTTATTGTTCATAGTGGTGTGAAATGTGGTTGGGGTACGACCGACAACCCGTCGGGGCCAATTTCGCACTGGGGTACTCAAAATTTGAAGAATTTAAGACGTTTCCATGAGTTTTGAAGGTATGGATAAGTTCTAAAAATCCGGTTCTCCTTATCTGGGCCATTAACTCCATACGGTCCAAGAAAGCTGGCACACTACCTTTAACCCGCGCCCCACTGGGCCCCCTCCCGTTTTTCTGCAATAACTTCCAAACCGCTTAACGTATCGACGCCAAACTTTCAGTACCTTCGGCTGCATCAATTTGACACCTTGTGTCAAAATGTGAGCTTCGTACCTACCATAGGTCGGCCGGAAATGACGTCAGAGTGACGTCATGTTATGCCGATTTCGACGCAAAACATTGAACCACGGCAATCGCTCCCAAGAGCTCAGTTTTTAAGCTAGATCCAATTTCTTTGCATGAGAGGACTCAGAATAGACTGCGCTATCAAACTGTTATCTCGAATTTTCGAAAGTTTGAAAATTTCGAAAATTTAATATAATAAAATTCAAAATTTATCTTTTTACATTTTTTCAATAACTTTTTGCATTTTCGAGAAATACGGAATATATGTGATAGAACGCATTATTATGACTAACTCAAGCAAGTTTAAGCTAAATATCTTCAAAAATGGCCAAGTTATACGCATTATTGCAAAAAATTCACAATTATTAATTTTTCAAATCAATTTTTCAGCACGTATTTGACATCGTACGCCAATATAAATAGTACCATCGTGTTCCTGAGCCCAAACTGCATCCAATAGACACCTTTTTTGTTTAAAAATTATAACTTCAAAATTTGACCTTTTTTGACCTGAAAGTGACCTGACCTAAGCTAAATTTGACTCAAAATGACCTCGAATGACACAGACGACATCAAATTCGAAATTTTTGGCCTAAATGGACCATAAAACACGTGTTACGTGACCGACGCATGATATAATATTTTCGTGACCTGTGATGACCTGACCTTGACCTGAAAATCAAAGTACAAGTTTGGTACCCTCAGGGTATCTAGAGCATCTGTTCACGAGTGTGTGAACCACAAATGAGCCTGATATGACGTGTAAGACGGCCGCCAGAGCCCAAAACGTGAACAAGCCAAAATGCTAATAATTTTTACTTTGACCTGACCTGTGACGTCATCGGTGACCTCGAGGTCAATGAAATTTGGTTTCGCTTAATAGTTTTTCCGGGGCTATCAGACACCGTTTGAATTTTGACGATCGGCTCAGTAGTTTCGGAGTTAGGAGGGGTGCTATGAATAGCCGGAGCATCTACGGCGTCATCTGTCAGACATCTATACACTATAATGACCTTTGCTTATTGTCACAAGTGCGCCGCATAAGACGACAGCTGATAACTCATGGCGCTGACGCCTTGTCTGCGCCGCTACCGAACCCTATCGGTACGTACCAGGGGTCAGCGCTCGGCCCGCTGTTGTACAGCATTTACGCGAATGATATGCCGCTGTTAGAGGTGTCAATTTCAGAAATTTCTTGTCCGATGTCCGTCCAATGTCCAAAATCCTAGCTCACTTTTGTCCGAAAAATGTCCAAGGCATGGATTTGTCCGAAAACTGTCCGAAAGCTGGATATGGAAAGAGAGGATGGGGGAATTGATCTATACCTATTAGGTATATGTTATTATGTACCACATGATAACTAAATAACAGATATCCGCCATCTGGTTTTGAGTGCAAAATATTGGCAACTAAAAATGTTGAAACAATATATGCAGTAGGGAATGGGCATTTGGGCAAAAGGCCTAATCTGATATACAACACAAACACAGCATATTGAGACAAGCCTATTCTTCTTTAAAATGTGCTACAGCCTACAACTGAAGCTGAGTAGGCAGGAATAATGCAAAACATTGCCTTATCCCTCAAACTTGTGTTCTCAAATATTGACTTCTTGCCGCATCCCTTTTTTGACACTAAGCCACTTGATGATGAATTAATACAGCAATAATGCAAGAAGCTAGTCACTTACAATAATGCATATCTTCATCTTATATCACACTGGCTGACATGTAAAGAAGAACACTTTTTGCAAAAGCAAAATAGTTCAAGTTCATGTCAGAAGAAACATGTGAGATAGGTAGGTACATCTGGAAGAAACGTGCTCTTCAGTGAACCACACATCTCTGAATATCGAAACAAAATAAGCGATCACAAAAACGAAAATACTTGCAATGATTTAACACAAATTCACTGAAATTCACAAGTAAAAATTTGTAATCCTCGGTAGAAAGGAAAACACATTTCATGCTACCATTCTCGGTAGAATGGAACATGGTATCCGGCTTTGAGTCGATGATGTGAAAGTAAATCAATAATATGACGTCATTATCAGATAATTTGTCCTATTGAAGTGCATTTACCATTAGTTGTTTCAAGGGACCCTCCCACCTTCAAAAAAGTTAATGAATTGGCATAAAAGTGATGTAGCGTGAATCACAAAGAGCGAAAATGAACATCTACCAAATTTTACCGGAAAATATTCACCCATTTTCGAGATATAAGACTTTTATTTTTGTTTACTTTTTGGGAACTCCGCTGTTTCTATGACGTCACATAAAGGTTTTCTTTACGTCGGCATTTGGAAGCAATAGTTTGGTATCAAAGTGCGACAAATATTGCGCGAATGATGCGTTTATCTTATCAAGGTCAATATATGATGGCCAATAAAGGATTCCAGGACGATTCTTCTTATGGCATTTCTTCGTATCGCAATTCTTCGTCTGCAAATCTTCGTCAGGGCATTTATTCGTATCGCATTACTTTGTCTCGCATCAGGGTATATGAAAATCGGCTCGCATTTCTTCTTCAACGCAAATATATGCAAGAGTAAGCATTGAGGGACAAATAAATGCACCGACGAAGATTTGTAGACGAAGAAATGCGGACGAAAAATTGTGCTACGAAGAAATGTCATGCGAGCACTCTCGGAGTGTGATTTACACAGTCGGTCAAAATTGTGTATATCACACCGGGGTGGGTGTGATTTACACAAATGGCCGGTATTGTGTAAATCTCACCGTGGTGTGATATACACGGTCCCTGATTTCAAAGTCAAGGTTCACAGCTGATCTGCTAAATCAAGCCAAGAATCCAAACTATCAAAAAACTATAAATATTTGTTTGTCTGTCACAGAGGTCTCAAGCAATATAAGGTTGACATATGTTGAATCAAAAATCTACTGCCACAACTCACATATCCTGCCTTACTTTATCATTGTTGTTTTAACTTGCTTTCAAGAGAAACAGAAGCCAGTACCTACCTATCTGATATCACTTCAGGTGATTGTTTCAAGATCTGAGTTCAACTGGAAATAAAAGCAAGATCAAGATGAAACAGGGATTATTGCTGTTAAAGTAGTTAATTGGCCATGATACAACAAGCACATAAATCATTAGCCAAATCAAATACTGGTTGGTTTGTCAAGATGTTTGTTGTCTGTCGTCTGTCGAGCTGCTATGAACACTGAACGCTCTCACTCTTACTTTAAAGAGAGTAGTTTAAGTTGAATGGTAGTGAGCTGTAACTAGACAAAGCAGCTATTCGGTGCTCACATCAAGCCAGGCTAGGAAATGGCATCAACTGTGGTGGGAGGAAGCAGATTCGGCAGCCCTATGTTGTAAACTTCTGTTGAGTCTTGTGTTTGATCAACTGATGTTTTCTGCTCTGTTTTGTGCAGCGATAGTAGCAGGTAACTGCATGCTTGTCAAATTATGTGAATAAACGAATTCATAACATTGCATTTTTCTCTCCATGCAAGGAACAAGTAAGATGTTGTAGAAAATGTAATAAGGGCTGCATTGCTGATTTTGCACTTTATCAAAGCTTTATTTAGAATTGCTTTCCTGAAAGCTACACACAGGCCACAGCACTGAAATTCACAATGTCATAGCTTTTGGCAGAAAAAAGAAAAGACTTACCTAGGTAAAATTGGCTGAAAGTATGGCAGAGCAGGTCTTGATGCGTATGCCCATCCGTGTGCTTGCCGAAGCCGAACTGACTGCAACACATTAACTCTGATCCACCATGGTGACTGGCATGGCTGGCATATCCTGAACTTTCACCACTCTAAACAAGACAACTTTCAGCCCTCAGCATTGTATTAAAACACTGTACATGACACTCAAAATTTGTTTCAGTGCCATCCACGGACAACATCAGTCGCCATTCACCATGACCAGGCCAGTAAAAACAGAATAGATAATAGCTTCAAACCCATGTAGTCAGAGTTACTAGGTCTGCACCTCAAAACAAAATCCAGGTGACATTCACCACGCCAGTAAAAAAGCAGGTACTTAGGTAACGTAACAGCTTCAAATCTGGTAACATGTTGGTCAGACTTTACACTACCATATTTACATGGAATAATATGATACCAAACAATAGTGCAACCATTCTGGACAACAAAAGTGTATGATAAAATTAATTTAGAATACTTTGGCAGCATGATTTACGAGCACAGGCAGGTGTTACCTACCAGCCTTCTCAATGCTCGTAAAACCAACATTGTAGTTTTGATTTTACCTTACATGATAACACACTTGGCTGCAATGGCACATTTAATTTAATACTGTGAAAAGACCAGTTATAACGACTTCACAAGCACAATTGCACCTCATGCCGACATCCTTTTCCAAAGACAGTCAGCAGCGTCTTTCGTCAAAACTGGAAGATCAATCCCCTTTCAACTGTTAACATCAAAAATATTTCTTCATGGTGTGATCTCCATATGGAAACCTTGCAGGAAAAGAATTAATGTCAATTGTCAGCTCTTCAAATTTCTTTGGACTTTAACTTGCAGTACCATATCCAGTTTGCTTTGATATTTTGTTTTTTATTCCATGTTGAAGTTGAGCACCAAGCTCCAGATATAGCAGGCAGCTTGATCATCTCCGGCCTTGGTATAATATCAGTCCAAGTTCCAGTGGTGGGTACTGGGTATCTTCTAATATTCAAATTAAAATTAAAAGCAATGGGCTTTCTCAGCGCCGACGACGACGGATTTCACGTTGATAAAAAAGGGCTCAAGGTCAGCAAAACTCGGGTTCAAGGAATGGCGGGCGTTGAAATGACTGCTGACGTCATCAAAAAACCGCTAATGGTTAAGAGATAGGGACTACGCTGGTCCCACCCTGCAAGTAAAGGGAAGAAATTTCTTGAACACCATAAAGCTGCGGGGGTTGCGACCAGGATAAATGGTGGTTTCTGAGCCTGGCCGCAAACTTGGCTATCTCAACTCAAAACTAATGTTAAGGTGGGATGGTCCCTTTAATATAAATTCAATATGCATTGAAAAATTTCATAATTTTTCGAAAATTATTCAATTGTTAGGCAAACTGACTGTATTTATTATTTAAGACGTCATTTTGTGTCTCCTCTGATTCTCATCCGGGGGCCATCTTTCCTTAGGTGACATTTATGACGCTTTCGCCGCATTTCATCATCTTTTGGTAATCAGTTTATTTGGATAGGCTATCGGCATTATGTGGTATTTATTGTATTTGATATTTCGGCACAGATATTTTTTTGGGGGAAGGGGTGGAAGGGGATGATTTTATGATAGGAGGTTCTAGGTAAGACTCTTGTGCTACTTGGCACACCTTGATATTTGCAATTTTCTTCAGCCTCTTCTGTTAACTTTAAAGTGAGGCAAATCTATTTTTGGATTTCCTTCTTTACTGCTTTGGTGTCTCAGTCTAGTGCTTCCCACAGGTCAATGATTGTATATCATATTCATAACTGTGTTATCTTATGATGGGCTTACTGACAACAATGTCACCTATTGGCTATTGCCATTCGTAAACACATTTTCAAATTTAGAGTTAAAAGTTGGCAAAGTACCTATATGTAGGTATATACCTATTTGACTCAGAACTACCTGCTACATGCAATTATGTTTATGTTCATCTTGCACTATAATTATTAATGATGTATGAACCACATATCCCCTGCCAATTTTGATGACATGTTTTGCAATTTGCATTTTGATAATGGAAATGAGTTTGAACTTTAACTTATTTAAGAAATTTGTTATTTTCAACTAGTTTTCCGAATATGTCCGAAGTGTTTGTCACTTGTCCGTCCGATTTCCGAATCGGAATTCGGAAATTTTCGGAATTCCAAAATTTTCGGTTCCGATTGACACCTCTAGCCGCTGTACGCTGATGAGGACGCGGCTATAGTACAGTATGCGGACGACACTCAGGTTCTTGTTAGCGGGAGACCCGGAGACATTGACGCCCTGACCGGATCCATGGAACGTAATTTGGCACAGCTGTCAAACTGGTTTGGCAAGAATGGGATGAAAATCAATGCTAAAAAAAAAAACACAACTCATAGCTCTCGGCACCCGTCAAAATCTTCGGCAGCTCTCAACAGTTAGCATCAATGATATGCCGCTGTACGCTGATGAGGACGCGGCTATAGTACAGTATGCGGACGACACTCAGGTTCTTGTTAGCGGGAGACCCGGAGACATTGACGCCCTGACCGGATCCATGGAACGTAATTTGGCACAGCTGTCAAACTGGTTTGGCAAGAATGGGATGAAAATCAATGCTAAAAAAAAAACACAACTCATAGCTCTCGGCACCCGTCAAAATCTTCGGCAGCTCTCAACAGTTAGCATCAAATTTATGGGCGCCACTGTCTCCGGCTCTCCCGAGGTGCGGAACCTGGGTGTCATATTTGATCCATGCATGACGTTCTCTGCCCACATTGATGATGTTGTCCGTCGATGTACTGGCATTTTAACGGGTCTGAGTCACAGCAAACATAGTTTACCTCATTCGACACTCATCACTCTAGTCCAGGGTCTAGTCATTTCACTCATTCGTTACTGTATTAGTGTTTACGGAACGTGCAATGTTACCCAAACCTCACGGCTACAGAAAGTGTTGAATTTTGCTGCACGTGTTATATCGGGGCGACGGAAGTTTGACCATGTGAGTGACGTGTTGCGTGACTTAGAGTGGCTATCGGCGCACAACATGTATACGTACCATGTGCTGACGCTCTTAAAACGCACGCTGGTTACGGCTCAGCCCGAGTTGCTCTCGGAGAATCTTGTGCGAAGACGGCATGTACACCAAAGAGCTACGAGGCAGGACGACATGTTACATGTTCCCATGATAAAGTCTGAGTCCGGGAGGAGACGATTCCTTTTCGCTGCAGCAACGGCTTTTAATCGACTGCCTCCAAGCATGCGTGATCTGGACATGAGAGCTTTTAAAAGAGAACTTCGTCGGCATTTGCTGCAGCAACAAAGGAACGATCGTTAGCGGCGCCTAGTGACGACACTTATGTGATAGTGTGGTTGTGAGATTGGTGGGGGAACGAGGGCGTATGTATGTATGTATGTATGAATGTTATGTATGTGTGTCATCCCAACAACCACTATTTTATTATTTGACTCTGGCACTAGAATAGCCACACAAGTGTGGAGTGAGCCAATGACGTGAAATAAATAAATAATAAATAAATAGCCCCCCCCCCCCAGTAGGGCGTGTTATACGCAGACCCCAGTGGGGCGGGGGTTAAAAACCCAGTAGCTGGGATGTTCTAGGCATTTCTAAATATGATCTTATGAAAGGTGGCTATATCATCATCAAAAGGAAAAAACTCATAATGCCTTGTTTCTTAATTACAACGGTAAGGGAAGTGTCCGGCTAATTTCGTATCCTTCTACAGGCTCTTTCACTGATAGAGCAGCCATAATAATTCTGTCACTTTTGACATACTAAGACTAAATGAATGCTTAGATAAAATGAATGATAAAATCGTGACCAGTGACTTCAAGCAAATGAGACTGATCATGTGTGAAAGTCAACCAAAGGCCATTCGAGGTCACATGACAACATAAAACTTTACCTTTTCAAACAACCTATATGTCATTCGACGCGTCTAGACATGTCTAATGCGTTGGTACACTGCTTTAGGCCTAGGACCTTTTTTGTTGAAGGAATCTGCAAAAATAAAAATAAAAATAAATCCGCAGCTCAGCTCGGGGTCGCTGACCTGTTGCCGTTTTTGGCAAAGCTATTCACCAAAAACAGAACCGTACCTTGGAGCACCTGACATGACCTCAGAGGTCATCGGTTGAGCTAGGAACCTAAAAACGGGCATCAGCTTCGCGTCTCATAACGGTGCACACGCTCGCTTTTTTCCGCGACGCGCTAGCTCCACCAGGGCCGAGACGGCGAGGGGGGCCGTACCCGCCCCCGCCCTCCCCCGCCCCTCGGCCAGCGCGTATTTTGAAAAAAAATAGGTCCAGCGAGGGATATATTCCTGTATGCACGTGGAGAACTTCGTATACACTCGCCACGCTCAAGCGCTCTCGCTTGACTGTGCTCTGTCCCAACCATATCCTTCCCCCGCCTCCCCCTTCCTTGGCGTCAGTTCGTCAAAACAACACCTGCACGACTCTGTCTTTTTCTCCCTCTCTCTCTCGCTCACTCTCTCTCGCTCACTCTCTCTCTCTTTCTCTCTGTCTCTCTCTCTCTCTCTCTCTCTCTCTCTCTCTCTCTCTCTCTCTCTCTCTCTCTCTCTCTCTACCTACCTACTCCCTTCTCTCTCCCTTTCATCTCAAGCCGCCACGTGTTCGCCGCGCGCCGCGTCGCCTACTAGCTGATAAGATGTCTTATCAGTATCCCACCCCCTTTTATCTCTAACGCCTGTCCCGAGCCGCCGCGCTAGCTCGGGGCGTCTGCATCGTTCCCTTACCGCTGACAAGACACCTTATCAATGAGTAGGACATAAGTATTACGCCATCAATACCTATAAAAAACAATATTTTGGTGGGTTTCAGCTTAGCAAGGAAGACTATAAGATATTGCATATGTAGCAAGCGAGGTTTGAACTAGCATGCACCACCTGAACGACGAGGTCTCACTGCGGGAGCTGGCCCGTGCCTGTACGGGCACTGGGGAAGGCCGGCATTGGTCAGAGACACGTCACACCGTTATACAAGTAATTCACCGTTTTTTTTTTTAATAGGCCCGTAACAATATTAGCTGTTTTCACGAGGGCCATCTGGTACACGTTTGGTGCATATTTGGTGCAGATTAGGTGCAGATTTGGTCAAATTAGGTTCCGTGTGTCTCTTAGTAGCTATCAGCTAGGGCTGCACTAATTGCTTATGCCCCTGCTTTGTCATATTATCAGAGAGTATCGTCGATTAAAGCACTGAAATAAATTCATAAAATAAAGATATTGGCTGTAAAAGAGATTAGATGCAGATTTGGTCACATTAGGTGCACTCGCCGGATAGCCCGTCGTGAAAACGGCTAACGTCACACAAATGCGGCACGAGTGCCAATACGGATACGGTCGATTACACGCCTTTACACGCTTTACAAGTCAATTAAACGCTTTTCGTTCTTAAAATAAAAAGTCGCAGTGCATGCATCCAGCATTCAAGGGTAAAATATTTTTACCCCGACCGCCTCAGGCGATTACGTGCTGTCACCCACCTGGCCGCAGCTGCCTCTCCGTTCTTAAATGTGTCTTGCGGTGCAGTATCACCCATGGTACGGACGGGTAGTGTCATCTGGGGAGCGAGGTTAGTACTAGCATTCGCCACCTCAGCGACGAGGTGTCACTGCGGGCGGTGGCTCGTGCCTATACGGGCGCTGGGAAAGGCTGGCATGGGGCACGGACACGTCTTAACGTAACATAAGTAAGTCACAGTAATTGAAATAGGCCGGTGGCAATAACGAATGCAGCACGAACACGGATACGGCCGATTAGACGGCCGGCAGCCAGGGGCGGATCCAAGGGGGGGGGGGGTCACATGGGTCATGGCCCCCCCCCCTTGAGGCCCGGGGGCCCAAAGACCTGCCAGGGGCACCACCGGCCTATCAGGGGTATCACAGTCCTGACAGGGGCACCACAGGACCGCCAGGGGCACCACAGGCCTAGCAGGGACACCACGGGCCTGGTGCCCCTGGGCCCTGACAGGACTGTAACGCCCCTGACAAGCCTGAAGTGTCCCCGGCAGGCACGTGGTGCCCCTGACAGGCCTGAGGCGCCCCTGCAAGGCCGGTGGTGCCTCTGGCAGGCCTGTTGTGTCCATGGCAGGCCTGTGGTGCCCTTGCTAGGCCTCTGGTGCCCCTGACAGGCTTGTAATGCCCCTGGAAGGACTGTGGTGCCCCTGGCAGGCCTCTGGTGCCCCTGACAGGCTTGCGGTGCCCTTGGAAGGACTGTGGTGTCCCTGGGCCCTGACAAGCCTGAGGTGCCCCTGACAGGCTCGTGGTGCCCTTGTTAGGCCTGTGGTGCCCCTGGAAGGCCTCTGGTGCCCCTGGCAGGTCTGTGGTGCCCCTGGCAGGTCTGTGGCGCCCCTGGCAGACCTGTGTTGACTGGTGCCCCTGCTAGGTCGCTGGTGCCCCTCACAGACCTGTGGTGCCCCTGGGCCTTGACAAGCCTGAGATGCCTGGCTATGACAGGCTCGTGGTGCCCCTGATAGAACAGTGGTGCCCTTGCTAGGCCTGTAGTGCCCCTGGCAGGCCTCTGGTGCCCCTGCTACCCCTGCGCCCGGAGAGGACTATGGTGCCCCTGAAAAGCCTGAAGTGCCTCTCGACAGGCCCGTGGTGCCCCTGACAGGCCCAAGTTACCCCTGCGAGGTCGGTGGTGCTCCTGACAGGCCTCTGGTGCCCCTGGCAGGTATGTGGTGCCCCCCTGGCAGGCCTGTGTTGACTGGTGCCCCTGCTAGGCCGCTGGTGCCCCTCACAGGCCTGCGGTGCCCCTGGAAGGACTGTGGTGCCCCTGCCCCTAGGGGTGCTCATGGGCCCAACAGGCCCGTTGTGCCCCTGACAGGCCTGTCGTGTATACTTGCTAGACCTGTGGTGCCCCTGCTTCCTGGCAGGCCTGTGGTGCCCCTGCTTCCTGGCGGGCCTGTGGCGCCCCTACAAGGCCGTAGGTGCCCCTGACAGGTTTGTGGTGTCCCTGGAAGGACTTTCCCAGCAAACATGCCCACATGGGTCCCATATGGGGTGAACATGGGCCAGATGGGCCCACGTGGGACATGGGCTACAGATGGGCTACCCATATGGGCCCCATATGGGATAAAAATGGGCCAGATGGGCCAAACGCATGTGGGCTGGAGATGGGCATCCCATGTGGGTCCCATATGGGGTGAACATGGGCCAGATGGGCCCACGTGGGACATGGGCTACAGATGGGCTACCCATATGGGTCCCATGTGGGCGCCGCGTGGGTTCCATATGGGGCCTACGTGGGCTGGCCCATATGGGTCCCACGTGTCACCCACTGTCATTCCCATGTGGGACCCATATGGAAGAGGTGGGGGGCCCATGTGGGTCCCATATGGGAACCATGTGGGCATGTTTGCTGGGTTGGTGCCCCTGACAAGCCTGGAGTGTCAAGGACAGACCCTTTAAACGCCAGGGTCAAGTTCGTCGGACTGACAACGATTCGCTTACCTGATAACGTTCCTGGTAAGTACTCACTACTCAGCGTCCACAACATATATACACACAACACATTCATATATACTTGCTTACAATTGGTAAATGTGGTTGTGGGTAAGAGTTAAGATACTGACTAAAAATAAAAAAATAAAAAAACTGAAAATGGGGGCACCACCAAAATTAAGTGGACGAAATCCGTTGAGTTTTTAATTTTGGGTATAGGTAGGGGCACCACTTCGATTCATGACCCTCCCCTTGGAGTTTTCCTGGATCCGCCCCTGCCGGCAGCCGCCGCCAATATTCTTCAAGATAAGGCTGGGGCTGCTGTCGCGTGGCTGTCAGCTGTTGTGCCAGGCGGTCGTGCTGACATGCCGTTGGGCGGTAGCGGTATTCCAGGATTCCATTATTTACCTAAATGCTTTGCTTTTAAAGGGGTTTAAATAATAAACGATTCCCGGCTTGTCTCGTGAGGTTGTTATCATAATCAGGAGACTTTTTTTACTTATCTTGTCGAGACCGTAGCATTTGAATGAAAAAATTCGGACGATCGTTCCCTAGTAGCACACAACATTGACGTCTAAGATGTATTTATTGGAATGCCCTTCATGGTCACATCTCGGTCGCCCTTATAATCCTCGCGAAAACATACCTTTACCAAAGAATAATCGGAAAACGGTACAGAAAGAGCGAGGAGCCTGTTTCCGAATATTCTCACGGAAACATTCCTTAACCGAAGAATAGTCGGAAAACGGTACAGAAAGGGCGAGGAATCTGTTTCCGAATATTCTCACGGAAACATACCTTTACCGAAGAGTAGTCGGAAAACGGTACAGAAAGGGCGAGGAACCTGTTTCTGAATATTCTTGGGTGAAAAATATCATTAGGTTTAGTTCTATTTTGGTGACACTCACTGACTTGCACAGCGGGGCAGAGTGTTTTTTTTTCTTATGCGGCGCCAGTGAATGCGCGGCAGACGCGGCTCCGGCTGCCTCCATCCCCCTCGCTACCCACGCCGCGCGTGCCCTCGGGCACTTACCGAAGGGAAGGCAATCAGCTGTTAGTTTCCATTCCGGATGGCCGTTCACGGGCACCGCACACTGCTGCGTGCGGTGTGTGCGGTGAGTCCAGCAGGCGTGGGAGTAGGGGATGGGTAGGCGGTTCTGACTAGAGGTGGCAAAAGATGAAAATTTTGGGAACCAGACTCGAACCAGACCCGGCTGGACATTTCTGGAACCAGTCGGACCCGGTCTTAGTTGGAATCGGAACCAGTTGGACCCGTTCCCCAAAAGTCAATTAATACAAACTGCTTGTAGGTATCATTAGTTGCATCATGTAAAACAGCCTATTTCCCACTGGGAATACTCATGAGCTACTGTGTGCAAAGAAACATTCACTTCATATTTTGCAATAATGTGTAGTGCGCAAGATGTATAGTTATGGTAGGACCCGGTTGGACCCGTCAGAAAATTTCCAGGAACCGGTCTGGACCCATATGGGTCCAGACTGGTTCTTTGGACCGGGTCCTCGGGTCCACATTTTGCCACCTCTAGTTCTGACGTCACGGCTGCGTGCGGTGGACGGCTTCCTGTGGCCGGTCCCGACCGGCCACAGCGGTCGCTGTGTGCGGTGACGGAAGGCTGACGTAGGGACGCAGTGGGCGGAGCTTGGAGGCTGTGTGTGAACAGCCCTCAGAGGTTCTCCTTCATCCATGTAAACATTTTATCGTCAGTGAAGCGGGACCGCCGCCGACCTGCCTCCAGGCGCCGCCGGAGGGGTGGGTGTGACGTCACAGCAGGGACAGCAGTTGTATGTACACAGCACAACGGACTTTGGCCAGTTAGCGTCCCCTTTACAGCAGGACGGACATTGAAGGGAACGCTAACTGGTCGGGGACGGTCTGGCTGGTGTAGCCAGTAGAAACACTGTGACATACAGATATCTCTTGTATTTCGCCACAAAATCGAGACATTATAGTTTTACATACGAAATTAGTTATCTAGTATTGCACACATGTTGGCGAGAACATCGAATGTAATAAACGAATACATATGGTTTTTAATATACACATAGCCAATGCAGTTGTCCAAGCAATACAGCAGTTTAAGCAAACGGAATGTTAAAAGGGGGGCGCACAACTTAATCGAAGGCTTTAGCAATTTAGAGACTGGTAAAAGCGACACCTATTAACAAAACTGTAACTAGCGGTTCACAGCATCTAGCGGTGACCGGCGGAAGTAAACGCGCCTAGCGGTGACCGGCGGTACATGCAGGGGCTACATCACTCCCCCGCCCTAGTTTAACACCATAAAATGAAGTTTGGCGGCGAGTACGCGACGAACGGCGGAGAGGGGGCGGCGAAGCAGGCGGCGGGTCCGGCGGCACGCGGCGAGCCGGGCGAGAGCCGCCGGGGGCACCTGAGCGGCTGGGTGCAGGCGATGCAGCAGGCGGGCGGTCCACCGAGCTGTCTGTCGCTCGCGGTGGCTCGCGCCCAGAAGTCGGCCGACGCCCTGGCCCGATGGGCAAGGCACTGGAAGATGTCCATCGCCGGACAGAAGACCCAGGCGCTCCTGCTGACTCAGCGGAGCAGGGACGAGCGTGGCGTGCAACTCCTGGTGAACGGCACGCAGGTCACCGGTGGCACCAGCCTACATCTTCTGGGGGTGACCTTCGACAGACTTCTACACTTTAAAGACCACTGCGACTCTCTGCGGCGGAAGGTCCGGCCGCGGACGGCACAGCTCTGCCGTCCAAAGGCAAAAACGCATATGTCGGGTCAGGTCATGACCCGACATATGCGTTTTTGCCTTTGGACAGCAGTGCTGCGGAGGATGACCGGCCGGACCTGGGGTCTCCGCGAGGCGCAGCTCAGGACAGTCGCGAACGGGTATGTCCGGGGAGCCCTTGAATACGCGGCGGGTGCCTGGCTCCCGGCCGCGTCCCCGTCACACGCTCAGCTGGTGGAGCGCGAGCTGCTGGCGGCCGCCCGGGTGGTGACCGGATGCCCACGGTCCACCCCCAGGGATCCCCTGCTGGCCGAGGCAGGCATCCCTTCAGCATGGTCCACCAGGAAGACGCTGGCCGCGCGAACGCTCTGCCGAGCGCTCGCCCTGCCGGAGGACGACCCTCTTCGCCGCGTCGCGGAGGCCGACCCACCCACTCGACTGCGGTCTACCACCGGCTGGCGACAACTGGGGCGATCGGCGTTGATCGAGGCGGGCGCCGAGGGAGTGATGGTGGAGCCGCGCCTCGAGGTTCCCCTCCTCCCGTGGACAACCTGCCGCCCGATCGCCTTCAATCTGGACGTGGGACCCGGCGGTCGTCGAGCTTCCTCCAACGAGACGCGACGAGAGGCCGCGCGGCAGCACCTGGCGGCGCTCCCAGCCCAGGCCACGTGGATTTGGTCCGACGGCTCTGCGGACGCTGGGGTCAGGCGAGGAGGAGGCGGCGCCGTCATCTTCACCGCGTCGGGGGAGACTCTCGAGGTGGAGGTGGCGGCGGGAGGCCTCTGCTCGAGCACCCGTGCGGAGCTGTTCGCCCTGAGGGCGGCGCTGGAGCGAGTCCGGGATGAGCCGTCCCCCGCCCCGCTGGTGGCGTGCTCTGACTCACGAGCCGCCTTGAGCCTCCTCAGCGCGGGAGCGGCCGCCCAGACCACCACTATCGGCGCGGCGATCTGGAGGACGCTGCTGGACATTGCCGAGCGCCGGCAGGTGACCCTGCAGTGGGTCCCTGCTCACTGCGGGCTGGCGGAGAACGAGCGCGCTGACGCCCTGGCCAAACAAGCGGCCACCCTGCCCCAGGGCGCCGTGCCCTCGGACGCTCGGTCCCTGACACGGGCAGTTCATCGGACGGCCACACGTCAGTGGCGCGAAAACTGGCCCGACTCCTTTTTTAAGACCATCTTCGGGAGCACCCTGCCGCTCCCCATCCCCGGAGAGGACCGAGAGGCCGCCATCTCGGTGCACCAGCTGAGGGCGGGCCACTGGGGCCGCTCGCTCCAGTACCTGCACCGGATCGGCCGCCACCCCTCCGTGGAATGCCTGCAGTGCCCCGATAAGCGGTGCCCCGCGGCGCTCTGCGCCGTGTGCCGGGAGGAGGCGGACGTGCCGGAGCACGTCTTGCTCCGCTGCCCGGCCCTCGCTGGCGCCCGCCTGCGGCTGACTGGCAGCATTTACGTCGACCCGTCGCGGCTGCGGGGCGCCGACCTGGTGGCTGCCTTGGAGGCCGGCTACCTTCGTCATAGGGAGCCTCTCGGCTATGGTCCTCCGTAAGGAGGTCCCAGGGGGAACAACAACAACAACAGCTGTCTGTCGCTGTAGTAGGCGTGTCGTTCACCAGGACGTCCGGTGCTGCAGGCGGCGTTGCGGCAGGCATGTTGTCCGTGAAGGCCGGTTTACACCGAGCCAGGGTGACGGTGTCGCGTCACCCGAGACGGTCGATGGTGACGGTGTGCTGGTCGCGGGATAGGACACGATAAGGACCGTCATAGACGTATTGGAAAGGAGAGCGATGCGAATCGCGTCGGATGAAGACGTGGGAGCAGGTTTGCATGTCTTGAGAGATGAAGATTTGGCGGGAGCCAGGACGAGGAGGAGTTGGACGGAGCTCCGACATGGCGGCACGGAGACGAGAGGCTAGGGAAGCCGGATCAGAAGAAGTGTCCGACGACATGGGGGAGAGGAAGTCACCAGGAAGTCGGAGACTGCAACCATAGACTAGGTCAGCAGCGGTGCATCCGAGATCCTCCTTGAGGGCCGTGCGCACTCCGAGTAGCACCAAAAGAAGTCGGTCCGACCAGGAGGCGGCGTCGTCATCGGTCCGCAGAGCTGACTTCAGTTGGCGGTGGAAGCGCTCTACCATCCCGTTTGCTTCTGGGTGGTAGGCGCAGGTCCGGATCCGAGACCCAGCAAACATGCCCACATGGGTCCCATATGGGGTGAACATGGGCCAGATGGGCCCACGTGGGACATGGGCTACAGATGGGCTACCCATATGGGCCCCATATGGGATAAAAATGGGCCAGATGGGCCAAAACGCATGTGGGCTGGAGATGGGCATCCCATGTGGGTCCCATATGGGGTGAACATGGGCCAGATGGGCCCACGTGGGACATGGGCTACAGATGGGCTACCCATATGGGTCCCATGTGGGCGCCGCGTGGGTCCCATATGGGGCCTACGTGGGCTGGCCCATATGGGTCCCACGTGTCACCCACTGCCATTCCCATGTGGGACCCATATGGAAGAGGTGGGGGGCCCATGTGGGCCCCATATGGGAACCATGTGGGCATGTTTGCTGGGGAGGTGCCGAGAAGCTTGGAGACTTCTGTCCAGAGGCGGGACTCGAACTGGGATCCTCTGTCGGTGGTGATGAGTTCGGGTACTCCGAAGCGGGCGATCCAGCCGCTGACGAGGTGCCGAGCCACCGTGACGGCGTCCATGGTGGGCAGAGGAATTGCCTCGGGCCATCGGGTGAAGCGGTCGACGACAGTCAGAAGATAGGAGTTGCCATGGGACGGAGGAAGTGGTCCGACAAGGTCGATGTGGATGTGCAGGAAGCGAGAGTCAGGTGGCTGGAAGCTGCCCATGGGTGGCTTCGTGTGGCGCTGGATCTTGGCACGCTGGCAGTGCTGGCAGCTCCGGACGAAGGCACGGATGTCCGTGTTGATGTGGGGCCAGATGAACCTCGATGAGATGAGATGACGCGTAGCGTTGATGCCAGGATGAGACAAGTCGTGGAAGCTCTTGATGATGGAAGGGCGGAGTCTGGCTGGGACTACAGGTCTAGGTGTGGCCGTTGAGGTGTCGCACCAGAGACGTAGATGCGGATGATCAGGGACTGGGAAGTCACGGATGACCAGAGATGAGGATTGTTGCAGCTTCGGCAGGTCAGGATCGTTGGCTTGGTGTAGGGCGATGTCGGCCAAGCTCAGAAGGCCGGGTGAAGGTGTAGATGCAGCAGAAGCCGGCGCAGACACTGAGCTGATCCGTGAGATGGCGTCAGCTACCGGGTTGAGGTGTCCAGGAACATGTCCGATCTTGCTGGTGTGCTGCAGAATCAGGTCCATGTGACGTTGTTCACGGAGAGAATGGTTGGCGTTGCCGTTGGCCTTGAGAGCAAAGACGAGCGGCTTGTGGTCCGTGAGGATCTCGAAGTCGCGTCCTTCCAGATAGGGCAGGAAATGTCGCACGGCGAGGTACATGGCGAGCAATTCCCGTCCAAAGGTGCTGTAGCGGCGTTGGGTGGGCGTGAACTTGCGCGAGAAGAAGGCGAGAGGCTGAAGAGAACCACCAACTCGCTGGTGGAGCACGGCGCCGGCTGCAGTGCTGCTGGCGTCAGTGCTGAGGCTCAGAGCTGCATCTTTGACGGGATGAGCGAGCTGGGTGACGTCAGCGAGGGCGGCTTTGGCTGCAGAGAAGGCGGCGTCTGCCTCTGGGGTCCACGTGACTGAAGCAGCTCGGTCGTCTGAGGCAGTCAGGCCGTGGAGAGGTGCCAGAAGAGCAGCAGCGTGTGGGATGAAGCGATGGTAGAAGTTGATCATCCCCAGGAACTTCTTGAGGCTCTTCTTTGACTCTGGACGGTCGAAGTTCTTGATCGCGCTGACTCGATCGTCGAGAGGAGTGATGCCTCCGCTGGAGATCTGGTGGCCGAGGTAGGAGATGCTTTCCATGCCGAAGGCGCACTTCGATGGGTTGAGGAGCACACCGTTGCGGGAAAGACGGCTGAAGACCTCTCGGAGGTGTGACAGGTGTTCCGAGATGCTGCTGCTGGCGATGAGGATGTCGTCTACATAGACGAAGGCGAAATCCAGGCCACGGAGGATGTGATCCATGAACCTTTGGAAGGTCTGAGCGCAGTTCCGGAGACCGTACGGCATACGGAGGAACTCGAAGGCGCCGAAGGGCGTTGTGATCGCTGTCTTGGCGATGTCTTCTGGGGCCATCGGTATCTGGTCAAAGGCCCTGACGAGGTCGAGCCGAGAGTAGATCGATGTCCCAGCGAGGCAGGCAGTGAAGTCGTGGAGATGTGGTAGTGGGTACCGGTCAGGCACTGTGATGCGGTAAGTGCACGGTAATCACCACAGGGTCTCCAATCTCCAGACGACTTGGGCACCATGTGCAGCGGTGATGCATACCGACTGCTGCTGGGTCGGATGACTCCGCGACTGAGGAGGCGCTGGAACTCAGCCTTGGCAGTGGCGAGTCGAGCTGGATCCAGACGGCGTGGGCGGCAGAAGACCGGAGGGCCGGTAGTCTCGATGTGATGTCGGACTGAGTGCTGTGGCTCCGGATGATGTGACGGCTGGGTGAGGCTGGGGAATTCTCGAAGGAGGGTTCCCCTTTTGAAAAAAAGCGCCAAGGACTGATTTCTTTTACTCACCATCTTCTTTTAGATCACAGGTCTTTAAGTTCGCAAACAGTGAGGGTTCCTACTGATGTCCATGGTTGGGGCAGCGGTGCTATCTACGTATGCTTAATTTACGCTGTCTAGTCATTCATCTTTTATGTTCGTGAATCTTTTATGTGCCCCATGTATGTTATGTGACTGCAGCCGTAAGTGGGCCTGGAGCCTGTGGTTGTTTCGTGCGTAATAAATAAATAAATAAATAAATAAATAAATAAATAAATAAATATGCTCCAGATCTGGATCTTGGCCGGATGTTTGACGCTGCTGACGGCCGGGACCGCCGGGACGTTTGAGTTACTGGCAGCAACCCAAGGCCACTTTGACGGTCCAAAGGACAATACAGCGCGAATAGCTACCCATTTCACCACACCACCTTGCTCATATCTTTCTTCGACCAGTGGATGCGTCTTGGCGTGAGGCCAAAGGTGGTGCACTGGCTATTTTAACGTCAATTTCGTTGTCTTTTTTCAGTTTGATGGGCAGAAGCATAGGCGGCGGAACGGGGAGGGCACTGGGGCACCGTGCCCCCTTTGATTTTGGCATTTCAACATTAGCCCTATGGGTGTTGCATGAAAAGAATGAGACCAAAAGTCGGCAGTGCCCCTCCCCCTTAATTGAAGGTGTTCCGCCGCTACTGGGCAGAAGAACAAAGGTAAGGGCGGATAGCGGTGAGTCATGATGTGGGCCCATTTATCGGTCTTGAATTCAAGTTAATCTGCGTTGGCAAAGGGTGGCTTTTGCGCTCGCAGCCGGGCTGAGTTCACCAATCAAGTCCCAGCTTATTACGCCTTAGGCAGATGTGCAGTTGGCTGCTGCTGATGTCCAGCTGCTGGCAGACCAGCTTCAGGCTCATTGCCGCCATGCACAAGCATGCTTCTTTAATACAAAAGGAGAGAGTGTGCTCCTTTTTCTCCATTGCCTTAGACGAAAACTATCAAATGAGCCTGTCGGTGACTCGACTAACTACTCAGAGCAAGAACATCTGGCAAAGGTAGGTCTTTGCTGAGTTGAGAGCCGATACCGGAGGCACTTATACACTATACAGTCAGACGCCAGTATTCCCGCTTCTAACATCAGAAAAGAAACTGTGCGAACAGATATGGCGAAGTTGTCCGGATAATTTCGTTACACCCTAAATAGTAAATGCTCTTGCGTGACATTGACTTTCGGGCTGCCTTGGAATTGGATCGTATCTTTACCCACGAATAGGGGACTGATAAGCTTTAAGCTACTTCAAAACATGTGCAAAGACTGCTTTGCAGGGTTGTATACGACTCAATCGATAGCAATCAATTCAATCACGACAAATTTGGGAAACCAATCAAATCAATCAAGTCAGAGCAGTTTTCGGGAATTGATTCAATCGACTCAAACGCGACAATGAAAGGAATCAATCAACTCAATCAAACGACTCAAACCAAGACATACATTAGGTTTTTTTGCCCCACCAACTTGGAAAAGTGTCCATAGCAGTCTGGTGTACCTACCTACCTGCCTATACCTACCTACCTACAGAAGAAACATAAAAATATTGTCATTTAAAATTATAAATTGCCATGCCATTCAAAGTTTCTAATTTCTATGTAATAAGGAAGGATACCTAGTGATGGACAGGTGGATCATGATATTGAGGTTCAATGGATAGAATTGGAGCAGAAGTTTCATTATGGGTGCAAAATAACCCAGTAGTTGACTTCAACAAACTGAAACGCCCCTTAACCCAAATGACCACCTTTCACCTAAAAGTTGTCAATTTAATTTTGGCCATATTCCAGCTAAGTCATCAGGCCATCTACCCCATGTAAAGCCCCTGTCTGTCTCTTATGTGAGTTATGCGGAGCTCCTCTGAATTGAACCCTGAACATAATGAACCTAGCTAGGTTTCACGCCACACTGACACCATATGAAAGTGTTGAAAATGTCAATGTGCTACAAATTTGACAACTTCATTAGGTATGCTTTATGAAGACAGCCGGAAAGCAGGTAGGTACCTACTTACCCCCTAGATGTGTCACCGGCTACCAACAGTACCAACGAAGGTAGATAGGTTATGTGTGAAGAATTCAAAACATTTTATTGCAATACAATTTGAAACTGTTAGGACTGGGGGATAGGGATGAGCATCAAAAATATATTTAAAAGGAAATGGAGAGGACAGGGACTCTGGAACCACAGGATAAGTTAAGGACAAAGGAAGAAGAAAAAAGAAAATTAAAACGCGAAAACGGCACGGTGCGACTGCGAAAAAACAAAGAAAACGTTTTGCCAATAAGTATGCTAAGCATTTATAAATCCTTATTCTACGTCTTTTGATTTTTTGGTAAGATGACGTCATTGATTATCATGTAGTATGGTAGATCATCATAAAATAAATCGGTTGTACAACACCAATTTCGTTTTAATTATTATTTCATTTGAAATAAAACCACTTAATAATATTCGGTAAAATATTTTAACCCGCGCCCTGGTGGGGTCTGTTTATAACGCGACCTGGTGGGGTGGGGGGCTATTTTTTGCCCCCCCTCGTATCTCCGAAACTACTTGACGGATCCTCAAAATTCAAACGGCGTTCGAAAGGCCTGTCAAATTTGTCGAGGGAAACCAAATTTCATTGACCTCGGGGTCACCGATGACGTCACAGGTCAGGTCAAAGATGACATGTTTCACCGTTCACGGGTCATCTATAGTAGGGAATCTATGTAGGGAATGCGCTATAACACCGAAGAAAACGCATTTTGTCGAGAATCAGCGATAGGGCGTCAGTTGCCTAGTACATATGTTGCTATAAGAGGTCACTGACAATACCAGGTCAGGTCACAGGTCAGGTCACCAAGGGTCAGAGCCCAGAGGTCAGGTCACATGAACCTAACATTAGGTACTAAGGTTGTGCGATGCATGTTTTATGGCCAATTTTTCATTTCCAACTCAATGGTGTTGGTTATAAGACTATCAGGTACTGCTTAGGTCACTTTCTGGTGAAGGTCAGGTCAAGGTCAGGTCAAGAAAGGTCAAATTTTAAAGTTGATAGTTTTGCATAAAATGGGTATTGATTCGATGCAGCTCGTCACGGGGAGTCTAATGGTGGTCTTTGTTTTGCGCTACGGTGTCTAGAATTGCTAAAAATTGAGTTTGAAAATATGACGTCATCAATTTTGAACAGTTTTTTCGCTATAACTTCGCCAGAAAATGAGGTATCAATCTCAAATTTGGTATGTGGATAGAAGGTGGTAAGGACTATCATATATATTCCGGTTTTTGCGAAACTCCAAAAACTTTTTGGATTTTTCGGCTATTATATTCAAAAAATCTATTTTTTTATTTTTGGGGGTCAAAATCCAAAAATTTCGAAAATCCGAGATAGCAGTTTTGTAGCCCTGTCAATTTTACATCTTTTATGTCTTAATCGTTTTTCTGTATTTGCAAAGCTATAGGCCTGACAGCTCTTCCCGCGAAACCCTTTTTTTAGTCGAAAACGGCAGAACATGACGTCACTCTGACGTCATTTCCAGCCAACCTATCATAGCCTTTGGAAAAATTTTTGGTCACGATGTGTAAAATTGATGTCCGAGAGGGTACTGAAAGTTTGGTGGCGATCGGCGCAGCGGTTCTGGAGATATATCGAAAAGTCTGGAGGGGGGGCAAAAAATAGCCCCCCCCCCACCAGGGCGCGGGTTAAGGAAAATGAAATATATTAAATATGTTATGCTTAGGCTCTCAGGAGAAAAGGATCAACAAACGTTCTGCTGCAAATTGAACAATGCAGCAAATTAGTAAACGTAATTAGCGAGACGAAAACGGCGCTTTTGTTTCAGTTATTTTTGTAGGGGTTTCAGATATTTATAGAGTTCAGTGGGTTGTTTCTGAGGAGACGTGGAGATGTGAATTATTAATTAATCACACTTTATTAGTATAAAGGGCCGGGGACCCGCAGTTGCTACTGTACAGCGACCCTGAGTAAATTGTCCCAGCACCCTCACAGGGAACAACGAAAAGCTGTCAGAGGGCACGCACAGAAAACCTCAGCTGCTCTTTTACACGGACCGACAGTCGATATCAATGTTATCGGTCGTTACTGGACAGGACAGACGGCTAGAGTTAGGGTTCGTGTACAGAAGCAACTGCGGGTCCCCGGCCTTGCACTTTATCATCTGGATTAAAAAAAAAAAGTTTCCTGCTGAGTGCAGAAAGGTAGGTAGGTGCATCACCAGGTTCTGTCACCAGGATTGGAGCAGTTATTGCAGTTGAAAGTCAAAGTTGGCTGTTCATGTTTAGGCCCTGTTCTTTATTTGGCCATCTACCCCATATTGCAGTTGTGATGACAAGCAGTTTTCAGTGTAGTTTTGTGATCTTTGATGTCATCAATTGGTGTCATTATTTTTCGTCAACTAAAACTTATTTGAACTTTCCATTCAATCGACTCAATCATACGAGTCACTTTAATTTTCGGGAATCAAATCAGTCAACCAGTCGCTAAAGTCAAACGAGTCAGTCAACCAGTCATCTCGAAAAGTCAATCGACTCAATCCAATCAACTCAAAATACGCGTTGAATCAAATCAATCAATTCAATCGATTTGATTGGTATACAACCCTGCTGCTTTGCAGTCGTCGAAACTTGTACGGACATTCCGTACAAGTTTTCGGGCCTTCCAAAACTTGTACGGACACTGTCCGTAGTGTCCGTAGTGGTGGCGACGCCCATGCCTGGAGCTGGCTATATTCTCAGCGCTCCAATGGGGCCGCTTCATCACGTGATTACAGCGCCGTCAGCGACGCGCTGATCCTTGCAATCGTCTCCCGGAGGGGGGAGGAGGAGGATAATCAGCCTAACGGTTCAAGATAATTACGTGCGCGGTGTGGCATCAAAATATCATAAATAATTGAAATGGCTAGAGGTGCAGACTGCAGTTAACTATAGTTCAGTCGATGACAGATAAGACCACAACTAGCTCTATGATTGGACCCTATTGTTGATGCCTGGCGACGTGCGCTCGAGTATAGAGTGAAGTGTAGGTATGAATCCCTAGCAGCCTACGACGGAAGGGTGCAGTATCGAAAATCTCATAGCCATTTGTCTTGGCTGAAGGTCCTGTGGACATAAAGCATTTCTGATTAGGATAAAGATACTTAACAGCAGAACATTAGACTGGTGATCGTGTCTCAGCCAGCCCGCACGCCACTGAGCGCTAAGTTATTACGCCGAAACAGTGTTGTACTGAAACTTCTCTCTATGCTAGTCAGTGCAACATAATAACGTGTAGTTTTCAAAATATTATAGCAAATTTATGTATCAAGACGTGCTGTAACCTACATTGCATTCACTGAACGATAAGGCTAGAGAGAGCCCTTTGTTATCACACTATTTTTTGTGTCTGGTGTCGTGCGCATAGGTATAAAGTGCAGGGTATAACTCAGTAGCAGCTTACGTTTTATCGGCACTGCCTGACATTAGATCGGCATAGATTCGATTGCCCTACACACCCTTTATTTCATATTAGGTGTCATATTAGGTGACCAAAAACCAAACACGCTCATTTACCATCGGCAAAGTCGGCAAAGCCCATTGGCGGTGATCGGCAAATTTCAGTTCCGAAACAAACTGTGTTTGAATAGTTTGACTGAAAAATCTCTCAGCCCATCTGCTGATGGGAGTGTCGGCTGCTTTATTCTCAATTTTCCTCTCACCAACTCACCAAACTAACTGGGTGTCACAGCTCAAGCTATTATTGCGATTATTGGTGACCTGCCACATGCGTACATTAAAAGGCTTCGTTACCCTGTCAACTTTGACTGATTTTTGTAGAATAAGGAAGTAATCTAGCAACTCTGACTGACGCGGTTTCCGTACATGATAGAGTGTCCTACACGCTCATTATTTCATATTAGGCGTCGAACAAATTATGGCAAAGCCTGAGACCAAAAACCGAACACGTTTTCATCATCGGCAAATTCGGCAAATGCCATTCACAGTGATCGACGAAGCTCAGTTCCGAAACAAACCATGCTTTCGAATGGTTTGATTGAAAAATCACTCGGCCCATCTGCTAATTGGAATGTCAGCTGCCTTATTCTCAATTTTCCTCTCAACCAACTCACCAAATCCAAACAAGGTACCATCGGCAAATTCGGCGAATCATATTGACTGTGAGACTGTGAGTGGAACACAACAAGAGGAAACTCACAGTGTGAGTTTCCACTCGGTGTGAGAGGAAAATTACGAATAATCGGTTAAAATAAAATAGGTTAGGTTAGGTTAGGTTAGGTTAGGTTAGGTTAGGTTAGGTTAGGTTAGGTTTAGGTTAGGTTTAGGTTAGGTTAGGTTAGGTTAGGTTAGGTAAGGTTAGGTTAGGTTAGGTTAGGTTAGGTTAGGTTAGGTTAGTGTGTTCGAGCCCTTTTCCTTTATCCTCCCCGTGCCTATACTAGTTTCCTTTCCGACTTTTAAAGTATCCTCTGTCTGGTAGCCCGTCCTGGATCCTTCACATTGCGCTGTATAAACCGAGTTGATTTCGCCACCGTTTCGTCCTCGTGGTTGAGTTCCGCCCTATCTGCCGTCGTGTTCGTGGCGCCGCCACGTGTTGAGAGTGTTGGGAGTCGCCGCCGCCGCCGAAGAGAATATAAAGTAAAATCAATTCATCTCTTTCTTGACAACGAACCGGCTATTTTTATTGTTAATTCACCACATAGTCCTCCGCTGGCCGGATCAAGATTTGCTGTTGGTTGTTCTTTGCTTTGATTTTGATTGAGATTTTGATTTTGAGATTGAGATTGTGCCTTCCCCAGTAAACATGCCGACGTCGGCCCGACGTCGGCCGACGTCGGGGTGACGTCGGCAACTCGGCATCGGCATGCCGACGTCGGCCCGACGTCGGTCCAACCTCGGCACGACGTCGGCTGGATGTCGGATATGCCCGCATGTACCGACGTCCAGCCGAGGTCTAGCCGACGTCGGGCCGACGTCGGACCGAGATCAATTGCTGAGGTCCAGCCGACATCGGGCCGACGTCGGGGCGACGTCGGACCGACATCGGCCGCTGTTTTGACCGTTAAAATAATATAAAATACATGTTTTATGTTTCATAAAGAGCTTCTGTATTCAAAATATCCACAGGAAACTCAAATCTTCCTCCACGCCGCAACCCCCTGATCCGGACTGGACGGGAAACTTTATCCCAATTGGGATTGCCCGTAAGCCGAGCTCGCCCGTAGCCGGGTGCGGTGAGTGCTTGGGGGCTGCTCGGCCTATCCTTTGGTCAGGCTCAGCCCCGGCAACTCACCAGGGCCGGGCCCAGTTCATATAGAAAGGCCAGTCGGCAAGTGTCACTTTGCCAAAGTGCCACTTATCAAAGGGACACTTTGGGAAACGTTGGTGCAGGTGTGTAAGAGTTGCTATATGAATCCATTGTGGAGTCGCTCTTTCCAATAAGTGTCACGTAACAGCAATGGGACCAGGGACTCTAGACCCGGGGTGCTCGCCAAGAAGACCAATGTCTCCATCCTATCATCCTTCCGGCTCTGAAATGGTCTTGTCAGACCGAAAGGGCATAACCCAATAAAACAAACTACATTCGCTATCTGGCTGCGTGGTGTGGTGGTTAGCGCACTAACTTCGCGTTCAAATGACACGAGGTTCGAATCCCATCGCCGGCCGATGCTTTTGGCGTGTTGTCCCAGTAAACATGCCGACGTCGGCGACTGGGGGGCTCGAATCCCGCCGCCGGTTGATATTTTTGGCGCGTTGTCCCAATAAACATGCCGACGTCGGCCCCGTCGGTCCAACGACAAACGATCTCGTCAACCTCGGCAAACGACCTCGGCCCGACGTCGGCTGGACTTCGGCTGGACGTCGGAACATGCGGGCATATCCGACGTCCAGCCGATGTCGGGCCGAGGTTGAACCGACGTTGGGCCGACGTCGGGCCGAGCCTCGGCCCGACGTCGGGCCGACGTCGGCATGTTTACTGGGTTCAAGATTTGAGTGTTTCTGTCAAGAGCTGTGATGGAGGAAAGTGAACTGCGCCAGAAGCGAACCTTAGCCAGAGGTAAGGTAACCAGACTTTTGCGTGACCTCTCTGCCAGTGATCAGTCGCAGGAGGATGAGCTGGCCCTACGCATTCACCACCTCGAGATGCATTATGAGCATATGCTACAGCTACAATGTGAACTTGACAAACATGGGATTGAGGATGATAGCTCACACATGCAGGATGCGTATGATGGTCTCTTCAAGGCTAAGCGTGTTCTAGCCAGGCTCGAGAGGGGAGTAGCTTCTGCTCCAGTACTGCATGAGCGCCAGAGTGCTTTTAAACTTGAGCTAAAGCTGCCTAAGTTTGATGGAGCAGTTGACACATGGCCTGAGTTCTGGAACCTGTTCAAAACTGCTGTTCATGATAACAGAGCTTGTTCCCCAGTGGAAGAGTTTGTAAACTTGAAACTGTGCCTGACTGGGAGGGCGCATGCAGCTATCCAGGGACTGCCGTTGACTGATGCTGGATATGTCAGGGCCATTGAAACCTACAGGAGAGGTTTGACCGTCCGGACCTGCTGAGGGAGTCACTGATGCAGAGACTGTTGAACACTCGCTATGTCCCTGATGACCATGACCTTCTGCAGCTGCGTCAGATGGTGGATGGTTTGGTGTCTGATGTTCGTGCACTGGAGACGATGGGTGTGACTGCTGAGTCGTTTTCTGTGCTTCTCATGCCTGTGCTGAAGTCCTGTGTCCCAGAGACGTGGAAGCTGCAGTGGATGAGAGCGCAGGGTGGTGTCTCCGAGAACCTTCTTCTTCTTCTCTTCGCACGTCACGTGGACGCGCCCGCAGGCGCGTCGGACGGGGGCTGGTCGAGCGGCGGCTCGGACCGCCCCACCCGCCGAATGTAGTCGACTATCTTGCCGGCCGGCCCGGAAAGGACCTCGTCAAGGGATGGCAGGGCCCCCCCCCCGAGCCGGCGTCTCGTGGTGGCGAATGCTGGGCACTCGGTGAGAAGGTGGCGAACGGTGTCCTCGGCACCGCACTCCCGGCAGAGAGGGTCCGGGGTGAGCTCCAGGCGGTGGAGCGTCGCTCGTGCCAGGGGGCAGTAGCCGGTCCGCAACTGCGACACGGTCACTTGCCCCCAGCGCGGGAGGTATTGGAGTCCAGGCGTGGGCTGGGGGTGCGGGTGCCGGTGTGCACGCGTGGCCTGCATTTCCCTGGCGCGCTGCCGTATGGCGGTTCGGGCGCTGGCCAGATCGATGGGCGTCTCCGATTGGGCATACTCGGCCGCCGCACGGTTAGCCAGCCTGTCTGCCGCCTCGTTGCCGGCGATGTCGGCATGGCCTGGGACCCACTGGAGGATGATGGCCGTGTTCTGTTCCCCCAGTGAGTCCATCGCGGCCCAGACGCGCTCGGCGAGGACCAGCTGCTGGGCCTCCGGTCCGCGTTGGAGTAGCTGAAGGCCGGAGAGGGAGTCGGTGCACAGCAGACATGTCTTGATGCGGCTCCTGGTCTCCCCCGGTTGTGCCAGCAGACAGGTGAACGCCGCCAACATCGCTGCGAGTTCGGCCCGCATACTGCTGCAGACCGAGCCCGCCGGCACCAATGTCTCCACTTCGCGGTTCTCCCGGTGCAGCTGGATCAGCGCACCGCCGCCTCCGTCCCTGGTGCCGGACTTGGCGGAGCCGTCGGACCAGATGGTGCAGTCCGGGTTGACCATGGCTATCGCCTCGAGGGCGGCAGCTTTCCTCACGGCGGGTGGGTCGTCTCTTCTGTTGGCGCGCGGGAGGGAGAGGCGGAAGGTGACCGCGTCTGCTGGATTGGTCCACGGCGGCTGTTCCGGGACCAGGGCCAGCGGTTCCCGTGGGAGGTCCGCTAGACCCGCCTCCTTGGCCATCCACTGACTGACCCGCCGGAAGCACGGTTTGAAGGGCAGCGCCGTGTCCTCGCTCGGGGGGTCCGGCGGCGGTTCGCCGCGTCTTCTGGCCTCAGTGCGCGCTCGCTGCCAGGCCTCATGAGCCCTGTGCTTGAGGCGTGGGCGGACGTGTCGCTCGGTGAGGGCTCTGGCGGGGTCTCCTGGCGGCAGTCTGGCGAGTCGCTCCTGCTCCATTGCTGCTATTTCCCTGCCTCTCACTGCGAGTGGTGGCAGGCCGGCCTCGGTGATGAGGGTCTCCGAGTTTGTGAGGCGGATGCAGCCAGTGATCACTCTGGCGCACTTGTGCTGCTCTGCCTCGAGCCGGGCCCGCACGGAGGGTGCAGCGTGAGTGGAGTAGAGGGCAGCTCCGTAGTCGGCCACGCTGCGGATGTACGCGATGTAGGCCGCACGCAGCGTGGCTTGGTCACTGCCGTATGACCTGCCCGCCAGAGCTGTCAGACAGCGTCGGCGCTGTGCCATCCTCTTCTTCACTTCCTCGATGTGGTTGGTGAAAGTGAGCTGGCTGTCCAGGGTCAGCCCCAGGAAGGTCGGGTTCTTCTCGTGCGCGAGCTGGTCGCCTTTGAAGGTCAGTGTCGGGACGGCCTTTCCGTTGACCTCCTTGGCGTGTAGCGAGAAGGTGGTGAAGACGCACTTGCTTGGGCTGGCCTCGACCTTCCACTTGTCCAGCCAGCGGGCGACTTGGTCCAGATCCGGTTGCAGCTGGTCGGCGCACGCCTGCAGCGAACGTCCAGTAGCCAGGAGGGCGGTATCGTCCGCGTAGAGAGAGCGGGTGGTGTTGGTGTTGATGTCTTCATCGAGGTCATTGCAATAGATCAGCCACAGTAGCGGCGCCATCACGCTGCCCTGCGGGAGGCCCTCTTGGAAGACGCGCTGTGATGAGCGGGCGTTTCCCCACCTGACACGAGCACGCCTATCCGTGAGCAGGGCCTTCACCCACCGCGTGGCGCAGCCAGGGATGCCCATCTTCTCCATTTTCTCCGAGAACCTCCCAGACTTCCTGCAGTTTCTGCAGAAGGAGGTGCAGATGAGAGAGGATGCAGCTGCACAAGGGACACCAGCCGCCAGCCCAGCTGTTCACCAGAGTCAGCCGTCCCAGCCGAGATCAGCGAGGTCAGCCACCAGTGTCCTCAGGATACAAGGCAGGTCAGGCAGGGCTGGCTGGGTTTGTGGAGTGTGCCAGAATGGGAGGCATGGCCTCTCTGCATGCCCCACTTACAGGAGCATGGATGTTGCCTCACGCTGGAGGGCTGTCAGACTGGAGGGCCTGTGCTATCAGTGTCTGGGGCCTCACATGATGCGAGTGTGCACGAGCTCTGCATGTCCCAGGTGCGGTGAGGCTCACCACTCATCTCTGCATGATGCGAGAGGGTCTGCTGCCCCTGTGCGCCCATCTGCTGCCTCTGTGCGCCCACCTGCTGCCCCTGTGCACATGTCTGCTGCCCCTGTGCGCCTGCCTGCTGCACCTGCACGCCAGGGCACTGCTCGTCCGTCGCCTGCTGTGCCCCACCCGCCTCGTGCTGTTGACCGCTCGATGCACGCTGTAACGTGTACAGCGCCTGCTGCTGCTTCTGCATGGTCGCCTGGGTGGCCTGACCATCTGACCTTCCAGGACAGTCAGACGCCAACGTGGACAGGGAGAGCACCTGTTGAGCTGCCGCCTGGAGGTGAAGTGACTGGGCACGCCTCTGCCGTCGGCCCGTCCGTCCAGTCGCCCAGCGCAGCTGCCGTCCAGCCGCCCTGCCAAGCCACCAGCCCTGGTGAGGGTAAGCGCCTTTACAATGTGAACGCTCAGAGCAGCTGCTTTGTTCAGACCGTGTTGGTAGAGGTCAGTGGACCGGGAGGTGTGTGCCAGGTGCGCGCACTCATCGATGGAGGCTCTGACTCTTCGTTCATCAGGTCGTCTCTAGCAGAGAAGTTGGGCCTGGAGACTGAGGAGCAGGGAGTCTTCGCCTGCGTCGGGTTCTTGGAGAGGACTGAGGAGGCCAGAGTCTACGACCGAGTGTCAGTTAAGTTGACTGGCAGACAAGGAGGTGAGGCCACACTGTCTTTTTGGAAAACTGATCGCCTGTGTGTACCTGTTGGGACGTACAGCCTGCCTGAGAACCTGTCGCTGCCCCCAAGTGTCGTGCTCGCTGACGACTACCGTGAGGGGCCTGTGGATCTGTTGATCGGGTGTGATCAGATCTACCAGGTTGTGATGTGGGACCAAAAGGAGGTTGGGCCCGGACTGCGCCTGATTGAGACGGTGTTTGGTCATGTTCTTCATGGGCAGGCACAGAACCAGCAGACCGGACAGAGGCGCGTCTACCGCTGTCAGTTGGCCGACGTGGAGAGGATGTGGAGCCTGGACGCCGTGGGAATCTCGGCGAAGGAGACTGCAGACGAGGTGCCACCTGAGCCGACCTGGAACCCAGAGGAACAGCGCTACGAGATGGGTCTGCTCTGGAAGTCGGACAACAGGCCGGCCTCCAACCTGGCGTCTACGGAGCTACGCACCCGACGGCTGGTCTCCAAGATGAGTACCGATGAGCTCGACAGGTATGATCGTCATATCTCCGAGTTGATTGCGAACGGTGTGGTTGAGGATGCTCCTCTCACAGATGACCCTGATGACGCCTTCTTCCTGCCGCACCGGGGTGTTGTCCGGGGTGATAAATTGAGAGTGGTCTTCGACGGGTCCGCTCCTGATGCCACCGGGAGGAGCCTAAATGAGTACCTGAGCCCGGGGGAGAACCTGTTGAGCCGTCTTCCCTCTGTCTTGCTGAGCTTCCGCACCAATGCTGTTTGTGAAACTTCCTTGAACGCCGCACGTACGACCGCGGTCCACACACACCGAGAGTCGATACCCATCTGTGTATTTGGTCTTGGCCCGTGACCCACACCCCTTGTAACAGCTGACTCCGGCCACGACCGCGCCCCGCGCCGCTCCGATGGCAGAGGCGTACCCAGCTCGCACTCACGGGTCGAACATAAACGTTCACATTATCTCCTCCTGCTTGTCTCCCGCAAGATAAGGCAGCAGTTCACTGGAATAAAGCGACTCTTTCTTAGCACCACATACAGCTACCTATAATACAGCAATTCAACAAGCACAATAACATACATGGGCGATACACTAAACATAATGTTCACATGTAACGGTGGAAACGAACGGCATCACCGTTTGTCGTTAAACGATGTCACGTCGTGTACATCGTTGAACTAAACTGTTCTTTCCGTGACCGGCTTAACGAACTTTACATGTGTCGTCCACATTCGGCCTGTAGCAGGGTCCATGCATTCCAGATGACGTCTGCTAATCCACCTAACTACCACGAAAATCGGTGACCACGGAGGGACCATTTTCACTGAGACTCCCGGTCGGTAACTCTGGGTTTTAACTCTAATTTGATCGCCGGGTTTAATAAATGGCTCTCTAACCCCGCGTCTCAAATCATATCTGGCCTTTTGTTTCTGCTGCGAGGTCAGTGAATTGTCGCGAGCCCGTTTCAGTGTTCTGGAAAGGAGCCTGAGTTTCTCTTCCACAAAGTCCCCGGAATACGGCGAGATCGTCTGGGAAACTAGTCGGTCGATGGGAGAATTGGGATGCCTGAGGTAAAACAAAAAGAACGGAGAATATTTATGACTTTCAGACATTTCGTGATTTAACACAACTCCCGGCAAATGTGTCTCCCAGTCTACGCCAAAGTCGTCTGAAAGCGTTCGCAGTCTACGCTTTATATCACGGTGACGTCTCTCTACCTTTCCGATTCCTTCATGGTGTCCCCCCGACCGCGCTTCTGAGCTCTGTTCCCCAAAAATGACAAAAACGGCGAACCTTCCCGCTTTTCATGTTGCTACCGGCGTCACATTCGAGACGGCGCGGTGGGCCGAACATGAGAAACTGAGTGGAGAGTGCGTGGACCACATCGTCTGCTGAGCCGGACTGGAGGGGATAAAACGTCAGAAAGCCGGTGAACTTGTCAATGCATGTTAGAACCAGCGTTCTACCTGATATACGGCTAGCTGGCATATGCACTACATCAACGACCAGCTCATCTCCTGGACCGGCCGGCTGCTGTGGCAAAAGAGGAGGTGGCGGTGGGCCACGGTCATCTTTCTTAGCACTACACCGGGCACAGCTAGCCACGTAATTTTGGCAGTCCTTTCGAAGGCCCAGATACCAGATCCGTCGAGATACGACCTCATAAAGCTTTTCCCCGGCGCAGTGAGATCCGAATGAAGTATCGTGGTGCCTGTACAAAATTTCAAAACGTTTGGCGACCGGCCAGACCACTTGCATATGCTCGGCACCGGGAATGCAACGGCATAAAATGCCATTCACAAACTGAAATTGAGCGGCATTTTCACGCTTCAACGCCGGAGGGCAGTACTTTGGCCACTTACCCCTACTGATTCGAAAGGCCAAAGCGCGGCAATACGTATCATGCTTTTGGTACCATATTAGTGCTGCCGGATCAATATCTATGTCCGCGATGCAATCTGTGGCGACAAAATTAACGAATTGGTCATCGTCAAAGGCATCACCACTGTCGTTTTGGTTGTTATCTGTCATAGTACCCGCGCTCTGAACCAACTTTGCCTGTGACCTGTCACCGGTCAAAGGCACAGACTCACCGGGTCTGTGTGGTCGCTGCCCAAGGCGGATCGAGTCAAGCTCCGGCGCATCTCCACTGTCAGTCAGCAGATGCTGGGCCGAATCAGAGTGACCGTGCCCTGCAGGTGTCGCGGCGGTCGCCTCAGCTTTTTGCATAGGTGACGCCACCGCACTGTTCGAGCTGCTCGCGGGCTGCTGGCCCCTTAGAACTGGTGCGGTCGCCTCAGCGCTTAGCGCCGGTGGCGCCACCGCACTGTTCGAGCTGCTCGCGGGCTGATGGTCCGTTTGAACGTCATCACGTTCAGGGTCATTTTCATGAAGCCTAGATAGAAAGTCTACGTGTTGCATCTCTGAAGCACGTTTATGCTCAACTGTGAAATTGAACTGTCCAATGAATGAGCGCCATCGAGCAAGACGCGGATTCATGTTGTCTCGATTTGACAAGATTTTCAAGGCGCTTTTACAGCCGCATCGCCAGATAAATTTCTCTCCAGATAAGAATTTGTAAAAACGGCGCAGCCCCTGCATGAATGAGTACACCTCTAACTCATAAATGGTCCAATTTCGTTGCTGTCTATTGTATTTGCTGCCGTTGAAGGCAATAACTCTCTCCTGGCCGTTCTGCATCTGCGTCAGTACGTGGCCTGACCCAGTCATGCTCGAGTCGCTATATAGAATGAAGCAATCACCTTGTCTCGGATAAGCCAAAACCGGGCTGTTCAACAAGGCCGCGCGTAGCTGAATGAATGTCTGCTCAAGTTCCTCGTTCCAATAAAATGACGACGAATTTGCTAGGTCTATCAGTGGTTTCGAAATAGTGGAGAACGACTCGACAAATTTCCGGAACCAAGAGAAAAAACCATAAAGCTTCTTCGCTTCCTTAGTGGTCGGCGGTGGTTGGAGGTTTTGAATGCATTCAATACGCTCCGGTGAGATGGAGATGCCGTCTGGTGTGATCTGATGACCGAGATAATCGAGACGGGAAACACCAAATTTACATTTCGCGGGGCTTAATTTGAAACCTGCCTCTCTCAGCTTGCTCAGCACAGTGTTCAGCAACTTATAATGGGAATCTAGTCCGTCACTCACACATAGCACGTCATCAGCATATATGTACACACCAGGGATATCACCTAGTACTTTGTGCATAGCTTTATGCAGAAAATAACTAGACTGCTGGCAACCCATCACCATACGTTTTTATTATTATTATTATTGTTTATTCAGCATCGTCATGCGACAAAAAGATACATACCCCCCCCCCCACCCACCCACACACACAGTTAATCAGCACTCAGGAGGTTAGTAGTCTTAACAGGCGCCGCGAGGCCTGACAGTTGCTTGCCAAAACCTTCTTCAAACTGTCTATAAGACCGCTTTCTTGGAGTGGTGCCCGGACTATGTCGTAATCGACGTACCCAGCAGCGATGTGCATGATAGCGCCGAAATTCCCACCACACAGATTATATACGTGGCCAATAAACGACCCATCCAACCAGGGTTGTATACCAATCAAATCGATTGAATTGATTGATTTGATTCAACGCGTATTTTGAGTTGATTGGATTGAGTCGATTGACTTTTCGAGATGACTGGTTGACTGACTCGTTTGACTTTAGCGACTGGTTGACTGATTTGATTCCCGAAAATTAAAGTGACTCGTATGATTGAGTCGATTGAATGGAAAGTTCAAATAAGTTTTAGTTGACGAAAAATAATGACACCAATTGATGACATCAAAGATCACAAAACTACACTGAAAACTGCTTGTCATCACAACTGCAATATGGGGTAGATGGCCAAATAAAGAACAGGGCCTAAACATGAACAGCCAACTTTGACTTTCAACTGCAATAACTGCTCCAATCCTGGTGACAGAACCTGGTGATGCACCTACCTACCTTTCTGCACTCAGCAGGAAACTTTTTTTTTTTAATCCAGATGATAAAGTGCAAGGCCGGGGACCCGCAGTTGCTTCTGTACACGAACCCTAACTCTAGCCGTCTGTCCTGTCCAGTAACGACCGATAACATTGATATCGACTGTCGGTCCGTGTAAAAGAGCAGCTGAGGTTTTCTGTGCGTGCCCTCTGACAGCTTTTCGTTGTTCCCTGTGAGGGTGCTGGGACAATTTACTCAGGGTCGCTGTACAGTAGCAACTGCGGGTCCCCGGCCCTTTATACTAATAAAGTGTGATTAATTAATAATTCACATCTCCACGTCTCCTCAGAAACAACCCACTGAACTCTATAAATATCTGAAACCCCTACAAAAATAACTGAAACAAAAGCGCCGTTTTCGTCTCGCTAATTACGTTTACTAATTTGCTGCATTGTTCAATTTGCAGCAGAACGTTTGTTGATCCTTTTCTCCTGAGAGCCTAAGCATAACATATTTAATATATTTCATTTTCCTTAACCCGCGCCCTGGTGGGGGGGGGGGGCTATTTTTTGCCCCCCCTCCAGACTTTTCGATATATCTCCAGAACCGCTGCGCCGATCGCCACCAAACTTTCAGTACCCTCTCGGACATCAATTTTACACATCGTGACCAAAAATTTTTCCAAAGGCTATGATAGGTTGGCTGGAAATGACGTCAGAGTGACGTCATGTTCTGCCGTTTTCGACTAAAAAAAGGGTTTCGCGGGAAGAGCTGTCAGGCCTATAGCTTTGCAAATACAGAAAAACGATTAAGACATAAAAGATGTAAAATTGACAGGGCTACAAAACTGCTATCTCGGATTTTCGAAATTTTTGGATTTTGACCCCCAAAAATAAAAAAATAGATTTTTTGAATATAATAGCCGAAAAATCCAAAAAGTTTTTGGAGTTTCGCAAAAACCGGAATATATATGATAGTCCTTACCACCTTCTATCCACATACCAAATTTGAGATTGATACCTCATTTTCTGGCGAAGTTATAGCGAAAAAACTGTTCAAAATTGATGACGTCATATTTTCAAACTCAATTTTTAGCAATTCTAGACACCGTAGCGCAAAACAAAGACCACCATTAGACTCCCCGTGACGAGCTGCATCGAATCAATACCCATTTTATGCAAAACTATCAACTTTAAAATTTGACCTTTCTTGACCTGACCTTGACCTGACCTTCACCAGAAAGTGACCTAAGCAGTACCTGATAGTCTTATAACCAACACCATTGAGTTGGAAATGAAAAATTGGCCATAAAACATGCATCGCACAACCTTAGTACCTAATGTTAGGTTCATGTGACCTGACCTCTGGGCTCTGACCCTTGGTGACCTGACCTGTGACCTGACCTGGTATTGTCAGTGACCTCTTATAGCAACATATGTACTAGGCAACTGACGCCCTATCGCTGATTCTCGACAAAATGCGTTTTCTTCGGTGTTATAGCGCATTCCCTACATAGATTCCCTACTATAGATGACCCGTGAACGGTGAAACATGTCATCTTTGACCTGACCTGTGACGTCATCGGTGACCCCGAGGTCAATGAAATTTGGTTTCCCTCGACAAATTTGACAGGCCTTTCGAACGCCGTTTGAATTTTGAGGATCCGTCAAGTAGTTTCGGAGATACGAGGGGGGGCAAAAAATAGCCCCCCACCCCACCAGGTCGCGTTATAAACAGACCCCACCAGGGCGCGGGTTAAAATATTTTACCGAATATTATTAAGTGGTTTTATTTCAAATGAAATAATAATTAAAACGAAATTGGTGTTGTACAACCGATTTATTTTATGATGATCTACCATACTACATGATAATCAATGACGTCATCTTACCAAAAAATCAAAAGACGTAGAATAAGGATTTATAAATGCTTAGCATACTTATTGGCAAAACGTTTTCTTTGTTTTTTCGCAGTCGCACCGTGCCGTTTTCGCGTTTTAATTTTCTTTTTTCTTCTTCCTTTGTCCTTAACTTATCCTGTGGTTCCAGAGTCCCTGTCCTCTCCATTTCCTTTTAAATATATTTTTGATGCTCATCCCTATCCCCCAGTCCTAACAGTTTCAAATTGTATTGCAATAAAATGTTTTGAATTCTTCACACATAACCTATCTACCTTCGTTGGTACTGTTGGTAGCCGGTGACACATCTAGGGGGTAAGTAGGTACCTACCTGCTTTCCGGCTGTCTTCATAAAGCATACCTAATGAAGTTGTCAAATTTGTAGCACATTGACATTTTCAACACTTTCATATGGTGTCAGTGTGGCGTGAAACCTAGCTAGGTTCATTATGTTCAGGGTTCAATTCAGAGGAGCTCCGCATAACTCACATAAGAGACAGACAGGGGCTTTACATGGGGTAGATGGCCTGATGACTTAGCTGGAATATGGCCAAAATTAAATTGACAACTTTTAGGTGAAAGGTGGTCATTTGGGTTAAGGGGCGTTTCAGTTTGTTGAAGTCAACTACTGGGTTATTTTGCACCCATAATGAAACTTCTGCTCCAATTCTATCCATTGAACCTCAATATCATGATCCACCTGTCCATCACTAGGTATCCTTCCTTATTACATAGAAATTAGAAACTTTGAATGGCATGGCAATTTATAATTTTAAATGACAATATTTTTATGTTTCTTCTGTAGGTAGGTAGGTATAGGCAGGTAGGTAGGTACACCAGACTGCTATGGACACTTTTCCAAGTTGGTGGGGCAAAAAAACCTAATGTATGTCTTGGTTTGAGTCGTTTGATTGAGTTGATTGATTCCTTTCATTGTCGCGTTTGAGTCGATTGAATCAATTCCCGAAAACTGCTCTGACTTGATTGATTTGATTGGTTTCCCAAATTTGTCGTGATTGAATTGATTGCTATCGATTGAGTCGTATACAACCCTGCATCCAACTGATCGGGGTACGTAGCAAGTCTGGCCAGTCCAGTGACGTAGGCTTGGCGAAGACGGTGGTCAGCGCGGAAAGCATTACGGAATGCGCGAAGGGCATCACCTCGCAGCACCTCACCGATGCGAGGCACCCCAGCAGCAATCAAAAGAGCCGTGTGGTGCGCAGAACGCGGCAGACCCAGCGCTGCCTTGATCAGCGAAGCCTGTCGCGAGTCTAGACGCTCAATGTCGGCGGAACTGAGGGGAGCCGTCTCACAGCCGAAGATCAGTGCCGGCAGCACTACTGTCTTCCAGAGGAAGATTTTGTCAGCAGCAGTCAGGCGGTTGGTGAAATTGCCCAGGGGTGTGAGGCCATAGAATGATGCACAAGCACGCCTGATGCGCTGAGCCACGTGGCTGTCTGTGCTGAGGTTGTCATCAAGCACCGTACCGAGGTGCTCGGTCGTCTGCCGGATCTGCAGCTGCTGTCCTGACAGTGTCCACCTCGGTGTGCTCGTGAATAGTTCCTGTCCAAATATAATACAATGGCTCTTGGTTTTTCCCGGTTCAGGGTGAACGAAGTCGAGGCGCCAAGTAGCCGCGAATTCTCCCACCATCTGCAGCATTGCACCGAGGTCACGCGCGTTCGCAGATATAAGGAGAATATCGTCAGCGTAGCAGATAGCGGGTACGTGCTGGCTGTGTAGATATGCTCCACGACCGCTGCGATCTAGGACCTCAATAAGAGGTAAGAGGAAGATGTTTGCAAGGGTTGGCGATAAGATGGCCCCTTGTCTGGTGCCCCTGCAGACCAGGAACGCTTCAGATGTGGCGCCACCAAAAGTCACCCTTGCAGAGAGGTGGCGGTACCAGGTGACCATGAGGCACCAGCAGTAGTCGCTAAGATAATCTTCCAGACGGAAGAACAGACCGTCATGCCATATTCGGTCAAAGCATTTCCTCGCGTCAAGGTTTGCGACAAAAACAGGAAGACCCCTGGCTCGATTCTGCTGTATGGTCTCTCCAGCCAACAGAGACGCTTGCATGGTGCCCCGATTGGAGATAAAACCAAACTGCAGATGATGAGGTTCAAATGAGGCGTTCAGTTCGTCTAGCACTAACAGCTCGAGCAGCTTAGATGCGCAGGTTGTGATTGAAATCGGTCGATAGTTGTCCAAGCAGTTAGGGTCCGATTGAGATTTCTTCAACACGGGTACAATAACGCTGTCAGCGAAGGTAGCTGGCACGCTACACGTGGATAGGCAGACAGAGAGAAGGTGCGCCAGAGCTGACAGGAGACAAGGCGACTGACCATAGAGAAGGTGCTCCGCCGTGATGCCGTCTATACCAGGTGCCTTCCCACGCTGTAACCGGTGAATGAGGCCTGCTACTGTCCAGCTGAAACCGTTCTTTCGGATGCATCGTTACGGATTCTCCTTAGTCGAGAATCTACATGTTCAGCAATTTGGAGCTGGTCCAGAGTCAGTTGCCTGTGACTATCTTGGTGCACAGTCTGGAAGTGGGTGCGGAAGTCGGCGGCGGATAGATCAGAGGCCGACTTGAGTCCATTACGCCGTATCTGTTGCACACGTCGCCAGAAGGCTGTCAGATTTTTGTCACGGCGCAGCAGTCGGAGAGTGTGGGCCTCGCTCTCGATCCGCGTCACTGCTGCACGTCTGCGGGCGTGACGGTAAGCAGATCTTGCAGCCTGATAACACTGTGCCACTGCTGAGAGGGTAGGACGGCCACAGTTTACCCATATCTGATGCCAGAAACGAGTGCGATCCCGCGCCACTGCCACATCAGGCGACCACCAGGGCTTCGGGGGACGTCGCGACTTGGAGCATCCGGCGATTCGCGCAGCGATATGTATGCATCGTGTAATTGCTTCGTCAATCTCATCCGGGGTGGCACCGTTGGTGAGCTGACAAGCACCAATAAGCTCGTCCAGAGAAGACAAATATATCTGCAGTTTTTCTGGACAACTCCAATCTATAGTCCGTTTTTCTTAAGTTTGCCCCTCACTGTAAACGTCTCTTTGAACACAGCACGAGAATTGCTAGCTGAATTACTGAGAAAACTGGTAAGCGCACATTGTATTGCAGATATGAATAATATTTTCAAAAATAAGTTTTGAACATCGACGATTTAACGTTATGTTAAGCGCCGTGCAATTTATTTATTAGTTCAGACATAAGTCCTGAGAAGTCGTCTATCCCTGTGAGGCTGTAGGTATTGGCAGATACGATTTACGAGTCTGTGAAATAGTAAATAAATTTGATGAAATTGATCGTCTGTGAAATCTGGTTAAATCAGTGTGCGCCAACCAGTTTTCTCAGTAATTCAGCTAGCAATTCTCGTGCTATGTTCAAAAAGACGTTTTCAGTGAGGGTCAAACTTAAAAAAAACGAACTATAGTACTTCTGAATGGATGGAACCCATATTCAGTGGAGGGCTGGAGACATCGAGACTGGTGCCAGCTGAGGCAGACGGCAGCACCACGCTGCAAAGGACCGGAAGATGTGGGCTCAGGTTGTCCACACAGGGGACTACGATGCGACAATCATGAACTTGAGGCACCAGACATTGCGGTACAGCGATGTGATCGATGTGCGATTGGCCGTCAGCTCGAGCATAGGTGTACGCCACTGGTTGCGAGAACCGGAACTCGGCGACTGTCAGTCCGTGGTCGTCCAATAAGTCTTGCATTAGAAGACTCAGCGGAGAGAAACCCCGAAGACGGTGCCAGCCCGGTGGGCGCAGTTCTGGTGACAGTGGCGGCAGAGCACAGTTAAAATCGCCTACAAGCACCACTGGAGCTGAGGGTCTTAGCGAAGAGAATAATGCATCAAGCTTCCCCGTCAGGATTGTGTACTCTTCAAAATTTACGGCAGATGAATTCCAGTACGGCATGTAGCAGCCAATTATCGTTATAAGAGGACGGCTCAGCTCCACAATCGTAACTCCACAGATACGAGAATCATTACACTCTACAGCGCGAAATGTGCGCCCCACTTGACGGCGGCAAACAAAAGCCACGCCACCGTGGGGTCTGCCATCTCCAGTCCCTGGTGGTAGTTCCATGGCGAATTCTTGAAATACCTGAAATTCTTCGGAGCTTAGAGAGGAGAGTGCATGCTCCAGATAAGCACCCTGGGCACGGGCTAGCCAGGTTTCGCATAAAAATAAGATATCACATTCAGGTATTAGACAGTCGGCGATATACTGCGCTCCTGCGAGAAATCCTTCGCAGTTATAAGTGCCCAGAGTGAGGCTCATGTTCAGAGTTACTTTTGCGTCCACAGAATTACGGCACTCCGCTCTGTCATGCTTCACAGCGGTGGCAGCAGGACAGGGATGGCCCCCAGGAGTAGCCATCTGGGCGCTATTCCCAGGAGGTGGCCTCTCGTGCGCGCTGATAGGGCCACCCACGGTATCCGGATCCGTCACATTGCGAAGCAGTCGCCCTCCAGCCGTTGCCACCGTGTGTGGCGCCTCCTGTAACGTGACGGGAGGCAGCTGGAACCCAGGGAGCGCCGGCGTCCTGTTCGCTGCCTCGACTAGGGGCGCCTGGGCGGTGAGAGGCGGCTGTTGCCCAGTGTCCGTCTCCATCACGGCGCTGATAGGTTGACACCCATGCATTGTCATCTTGGTGTCCATGGTATCTAGCTGGCACGAATGGTCCATAACGGCGCGGCCTTTCCTCTTCCCAGCCACCGTCATCATGTGTGGCGTTACTTCCGTCGCCGCCGACAGCGTCGACCGCGCTAGATGTACCGACGCCGTGAGTGCAGTCTCTGTTCGGGGCTCTGGAGCGCTGTGAGGTGACTGCTTCCCGGCGGGTCTCATCTTCGTCCCGGCGTTGGGCGGCCGCCGTCCAGGCAGTGTCACAGTGTTCAATGCCTCTGACCACATCACTGTAACGGCGCGGGGCCGTCGCCTGCCAGTTAGCATTGCCATGTTCAGTTCTTTTTGCAGCACTCCGGGTCGTCTGTGATCTTCCAGATGAGGCCGCAGGACGGCGAAAACGCTGTCCTCGGCGCCCAGTGTTCACAGGCTGAGGTAAAAGGCGCACAACCAGGCCAGTCGGCCAGCTGGACGGGTCCAATATACGATCGGTGTCCTCAGCATCAACCTCAATCTTGAACGCCTTGCTTACAGAGGCAGCAGGACCGCGGCGTGACACCCTTTGGAAATCATGGAGATTGCGAACAACCGTCCAGACCAGACTCCGCACGTCACTGTCAGCAACATCCACACGGAAGCCCTCCAGGATGAACTTCTCCTTCCGAGATTCTTGACGAGGCGGCTCCTGAATCAGAGCCGATGGGGGACCAGAGCCGGTCACCATGCTCTGTCGCCGTGTCGGGCCGCCTGGAGCCGCGGCAGACGTGTCGCTGGTCGGTGCCGCAGTCGGCACTGCTGCTTGACTGTGGTTCGCGGGCTGCGCTGTCCTACGCTCAGACACGGTATGCGTGTTCTGCTGCTCTGGCTCACTGTCTGAATCGCCGACCCGCCAATGCAGGGCACCAGCGATCGCCTCACCCAGGGCACGCAGATCCAAGTTGGCGGCAATCTCGCGGGCGGCGGTGCGGTCAGAGTGAGCCTCTTCAGTTACAGCAGTAGCATCATTAGTAGCGGACCTCGCATCGCTGTCATGTCGCCCCGGCTGCACCTGTAATCCAGGGGTGACTGGCCGGCGTGGCTGTGGGCCCTCACGGGCTAGCAGCCCCTCTACAAGGACCTTCAACTGATCAATCGTGTCATCTCTAGCAGCACATTCTCTGCGGAGACCAGTTATTTCCAGTTCCAGCTGTTTCAGACGAGTTTTGTAAGCATCCTGGGTAGCTTGACGAGCGTGAAGCTCCCTAATTTCATTCTCCATTCGCAGCTGGGTGGATATGATCGCCTCGAGTGACGAAGTTATCGCGCTGGGGCACGACATAGCAGAGTCCGAGGGCGCGCTCCGGGTGGGACCGGGGGGTGGCAGGGGATTGCGACCCGCTGGCTTCAGAGTGGCAGCATTAGCACGCTGTGTCAGCATACCTTGAGCCGCCGAGTAGCCCAAGGTCCAGCAGTCATCCGCTAGGCCAGCCAAGTTGCCGGTAACACGGCGGCAGAGAGGACGGCCGGCGACAGCCGGGATGACCGAAGACAGCGCAGCATGCAGCAGTTCTCGGAGCTCTCTCAGGTCGGGTTCGTCCATGGATGCCATGATACAGCACACCGCAGCTGGGTCGTAGCGCCCACTGAAAATGCAATCCGACTCAGCGATTAGACGTTTCTTGTCGGCTGACGTCGCACTAGTGGGGATCAGCTGGTCCAGGGTCGGCGCCCTCGCGCTCGTCGCCACCCTGTCGTGGGATGCTTTGTTGTCATTCTCGCCGGTATGCGTAGAGTTAGTCGCACTCGTCAGCTGTTCGGGGGTCGCGGTAGGCTGATTGGTGAGAGGAGAGGTAGGACAAAAAATGCTCTTCGGTACAGTTTCTTCAGCGTCCGTAATCGTTGATGCTACGATTTTCGCCTTGCTTATCCTGCCCCGTTTGGTCTTTTTCGCCACAACCCATTCTCCCACTGTTTGATCGTAGCCATTAACCGAGGTGTCAGAGTCTGACATTATTGGCTATAAGGATCTCTCTTCAGAACTAGCACGAGACTTACTACTAAAAATCTAGAGCAGAACTAACGCGGTGGTGAGTCTAAAATTTCAAAACTGGGTCAAAATAGTCATTTTTTTAAAGCCTATAATTCAATTATTTCACCATTCAACTCAACTGCAAAGACCACCAAAATATTCTACGTTAAATTAAGATTCGTTTCATGCTTATCTCAAAGTCATTATGCGGGTCCATTACGCCAAAATAGGCAGTAAACTAGAGCACTGCTAAACACGTCTGCTCATTCCAATGCGTTATAGATCTGCGTTATAGATCTCAATGATTCCATGGTACCTGTTTTGGGTACCATGTTTTGCCTAAAGCGTGAAAGGCACAGATTTTGCTCGAGCTCTCAGTGAGGTGCAAGTTCCAGAACGCGTGCTTAATGTCGAGCGAGCTCGCCACACGCCACCCATGCAGCGAAAACAAAAAACTCATCGATCGAAGGAAACACAAACTTCTTCCCCAACAAACGTTTGTTAACACAACGTAAATCTTGAACAATTCTATACTCCTTAGGTGATCTTCCACCCTTGTTCGGTTTAGCGATGAGCAGAATCGGTGAGTTCCACTCGCACGGAGGACCCTGCTCAATGATTCCACAGCCCTGTAACTCGTCTAACTGTTCTTTCAACTGAGATTCCCGCGCCCACGGAACCGGGTATGGTCGGGAAAATTGGGGACGAGTCCCAGGCTCCAGATCCACTTTCTCTCCTGTTATGACTTAATAATCCATGTTTCTTTGTTGCATTTTATTCACACACTGATTTTACTAAATTTTGAATGTAAAAGTAAAGCACGTGAGTACATGTATGTTGGCCTGATTAATGGAGGTCTGACATTATTGCGAATATGTAAATGATATGATACTTTGTAACACTCTCGCACCCTTAAAAAAAATGAACTGCACTTCCTGCTCAGTAGTACTAAGACATAACAAAGTCCTTGAGCCACCATGGTTGACGACAGGTCCTCCCTGCCCTGGTCACCGCCTTTGGAGAAGCTTGGGTAGCAGGTGGCGGTTGTGGCGGTACACCTTCTGGCTGCTTCAGCTGTTTTGCGGATGGGTGAGGGCTGCTCTGGCCTCTAGTGTCTTGTGTTTCGGGGATTCCTGGAGGATCTGAGGATCCTTGTTGTTCCTCCAATGCAATTTCATCTGCTCTGGGATTAGGCAGACTTGAGGATGCTTGCGGAGACGGTGGACATAAGTCAAGATGTTTGCTCATGCTCCGATGTTTTGACTTGTCACCGCAATCTTGCTCCTTCTTCGAGTCCTTGGAGGGCAGGAGTAGGAGCTGTCCCGCATGCCTTGACCAGACCAGCCCTTCCACTGTGACTTGGTAAGACACTGGACCGGTTCGGCCTATCACCTTTCCCTTTTTCCATTTTTGTCCTCCTGCGTAGTTCCTGACCAGAACTTCATCTCCAGCTTCATACTCGGGTAGTCTTTGGCTGTGACGTAGCATCTGGCTAGCTTGGGCATTCATGACCTTTTCTTCAGTGCGGGGCTTCAGCAAGTCCAGCCTCGTCCTCATCTTTCTTCCGGTCATGGCCTCTGCTGGTGCCACCCCTGTTGTGGTGTGAGGAGTATTGCGGTACTGCAGGAGAAAAGAGGCCAGCTGAAGGTCAAGTGGACGCTGGTCCCCTCCGCTCAGGTGAGCCTTCAGGCTGTTCTTTACCGTTTGCACCAGACGCTCAGCCAATCCATTGCTTTGCGGTCGGTATGGCGATACTCTGATGTGTTTGACTCCTTGTTTTGTCAGGAAATCTTCAAAGTCTTTTGAGGTTAGCTGGGTGCCATTATCTGTCACCAACTGAACTGGATTTCCCCATCTGGCGAATATCTTTGCCAGTTCGGTGATCGTACTCTGAGTTGTGATGTCCTTCATCATTATAACTTCTGGCCACTTGGAATGGCTGTCTACAACCACCAAGAAGTAACTTCCTCTGAATGGCCCTGCAAAATCCAGATGAACTCGATCCCAAGGTCTCGATGTGCGTTCCCATGGATGGAGAAACACTGCTGGGTGCTCGTTCTGTACGGACTGGCATCCTGAACAGGACTTAACCATTTCTTCAATGTCACGGTCAATATTCGGCCACCAGACATAACTGCGAGCCAGCATCTTCATCTTTGTGGCCCCTGGGTGACTCTCATGCAGCTCAGCCAGCACTGCTTTTCGGAGGCGGCTTGGTATCACGGCTCTGCTGCCCCACAGGATACAGCCATTGTTGAGGGACAACTGCGCTCTTTTGTTTGCATAGGGCTGCGCTTCCCTGCTGTAGGACGACTCAGTGTTTGGCCATCCCTTGTGTAAATGCTCTGCAACTTCAGACAGGACTGGATCTCTGTTGGTTTCACGCTGCAGGTCTCTGGCGCTGAGTGGCGGCATGTTTTCTATCTGCTCGAGAAAACATACAGTGGCTTCATCTGGGCCGTTTCGGGTTCCGGTTGGCTTGTCGTAAGGAAGACGGGACAGAAAATCTGCCATGGGTATTTCCTCTGCCTTCCAGTGCTCAACTTCGTAGCTGTATGCCGCTAACAGCAGCGCCCATCGATGCATTCGCGCTGTGGCTAGGGCTGGTACCTCTGATTTGGGCCCGAATATCGAGCTTAGTGCCTTGTTGTCGGTGACTAAAGTAAATCTTCTGCCCCACAGGTACTGCTTGAAGCGGGTTACTCCAAAGATGACTGCTAGTCCTTCTCGATCGAACTGGGAGTAGGCTTTCTCGGCTTTGGTGAGGCTTCTGGAGGCGAAACGGACCGGTCGCTCCGTCCCGTCTGTTCCAACCTGCATCAACACGGCTCCTACGCCGTGCGGGCTAGCGTCCGTAATGAGTCTTACGGGCCGGCATCCGTCATAATGTGCCAGTACTGGTGCTGAAGCAAGTCTCTTCTTGAGCTCGCTAAATCCCTGCTCTTCTGTAGCTGTCCATCGCCACTTTTCTCTCTTCTGTAGAAGCTTGTATAGCGGCGCAGCCACTGACGACATGTCCGGTATAAATCTTGCATAGAATGTGACTGCTCCGAGAAAACTTCTCAATTCGCTTGTGTCTCGCGGTGGCGGTGCATGTAACACCGGGTCGATCTTTTCTTTCACCGTTTGGACTCCCGCAGCGCTGATCTCCACTCCTATGTACTGGACCGACGACAGCAGGAACTTGCATTTGGCCTGCTTCAAGACCAGCTTCCAGCTTCTCAGTCTTTGCAGAGTCTGGTCCAGCCTCTTGAGTGCCTCTTCCTTCGTAGCTCCAGCCACCAGAACATCATCCAGGAAACACATTGTTCCTGGTGAGTTTTCCAAAATTTTCTCCATGGCCCTCTGAAATGTAGCAGGAGCCGAGGATATTCCATAGGGGAGTCGTTTCATTTTTAACAGTCCACGCGGTGTGTTCAGCACCGTGAACTTTTGACTCTCTTCATCCATCTTCATTTGCAGATATGCGGTGCTGAGGTCGAGCTTGCTGAAATACTTCATTCCAGCCAGTTTTGGTAGCATATCTTCCAGGTTGGGCATCGGCTGCTGTGGTACGTCGAGCTGCTTATTGACAGTGTGTTTATAGTCTCCACACAGCCTCACTCCACCGCCGGGTTTTGGGACAACGACTAGCGGCGTAGCCCAGTCGGAATATTCAATCCGCTCAGCAATGCCCATCTTCTCCCACTTTTTAAGCTCTTCATCGACGGCGTCTTGAAGGGCGTACGGAACCGGTCTTACTTTCCTAAAGACTGGCTCGGCGTCATCTTTGAGCTTCAGCTTCGCTGTCAGATCGGCCATCTGTCCAAGCTCGTCTTTGAACACTTCCTGGTTGTCTGCTAACACTTTCTTGAGTGTCAGCCGGGAACCGCCGTCTGTTTCCAGTTGATTCACCGTATCCGTGCGCATCACAAGTCCCAGGAGCTCCGCGGTGGTTCCGCTTAGCAAGGACACATCTCCGTGCGCCGCAATGATCCAGCAGCTGAGTGCTTCCTTTCCTCCGACTTGGCTTCGTGCCAGGAATTCTCCATCGAGCTTCAGTGCTTCTTTGGTGCCGTAGGGCAGAAGCCGTCTGCTTGTTTTTGTCGCCTTTACACCTTTCAGCTTCTTGAAATCTTTTCGGGTGATAATATCGACGGACGCGCCAGTGTCGACCAGAACTTGGATTTTGGTATTTTCGATCAATATTTCAGTCAGTCCCTGTTTCAGCTTTTCTTGGATGGGCTTCTTCGGTCTGGTGGAGAAAACCAGCTCATCTTCACCTTGTTCAACGCTTTCTTCTTGTAGGTGGTTTACCCGTCTTCTAGGTTCCAGAGTTGTCTGTGGCTGCCGTGTCTGAGTAGACCAGCACGCCCTGGCAAAATGATTTTTGCCGCCGCACTTGTGACAGGTCTGACCCTTCGTTGCGGTACAGGCGTTTGAATTATGCCCTCTTCGTCCGCACCGAGTGCAGGCAGGAATTCCGCTTCCGGCGGAAGTTCGCTGTCCCTGTCCGTTGAATGGCTTGGATGGAGCTCGATATTTCTGTCGAACTCTGTTGACGTTTTCGTTTTGTGGCTCAGACTGCTCAGTTTCTGGACTGGGGTCCTTCTCTTTGCCGTTCTTCTCTTGAAGTTTTTGGCATTGGGTCCGTACTTGGAGATAGGACTCCCAGATTTTTACCGCGTCTTCTGTAGTCAGTTTATGGGCTTCGAGCAGACGAACTTGCAAAGTCTGATGGGGACATCTTGCTATGAGTATATCCCGGATCATTTCGTCTCTCTGTTCCCTCGAGAAATTGCATTTATCTGCTTGCTTTCTCAGACGCACAACAAAATCTCGGACGTTCTCGTCGTTATCAGTCATGTTCATGCTATGAAAGATATTTCTCTCGTAAATCGTTCGGACCTGTGGCTTTAACAGCGATCGCAGCTGCTGCTTGGTACGCTCGTACTCATCGGTTCCCTCTAAATTATTTTCGTAGACCGTGTCGATGTCTTTCAGCCGCTGCTGTATGTCGGTTCCAAGTAGATGTAGCATCAAAGCTCTTTTCCGTTTTGGTTCCTCGATCCCAAGCGCACATAAATAGATTTCAAAGGAATCTATCCACATGTCAAAGTCTTCTCCCTCCCTATATTTCTGAGGGGCATCTACACTTAATGCCATTTTAATTTCCGTTACGTTACCTACTTTTAGTAGCGTTAACGTTACGTTAATCGGCGCTCTAAGTTTACGTTACTTTATAACGTTAAATTCATCTCGTCCTTGTCGCCATTTTGTTATGACTTAATAATCCATGTTTCTTTGTTGCATTTTATTCACACACTGATTTTACTAAATTTTGAATGTAAAAGTAAAGCACGTGAGTACATGTATGTTGGCCTGATTAATGGAGGTCTGACATTATTGCGAATATGTAAATGATATGATACTTTGTAACATCTCCCTTGTAAGAGCCGATGTCGGCGTAGCCCCGCGAGAAAACTTCAGAGTGAGATCTCAGCAAGGAAGCCAATTTGTCCCGATGTGACGCGCCTATCTGATCTCCTACGCTGAACTCTGCTAACACCTCGTCAGTATTAGCCCCCAAAAAGCGACTGTCATCTGCGCACACCGAGTGCCGACTGTCTCCCTGCGTAGCCGGCGCACCAGGTACCGTTTCATCTGCCGCAGACACAACATTCACAGACACTGGTTCACACGGAGCGGACGAGTCAGCACCGGAAGCATCGACCGAAAAACAGTTCACATCACCCTCGAGCTTTTCAATAAATCCAATCACACTACGTCTATGAAAGGTAACAAGTTGATCGGTCCTGTTACGAATGTAGACAGGGATTTCTTTCTCTGAAAAGGGTTGAAAAATTGCATCTTGGATTTCAACATGGTCTGAGCACTGTCCCATTAATAAATACGCATGATCAGTAGATAAGTTTTGATCGATTTTTGGCAGTAATACACATAGCAGTGCGTGCTGGAACTGATACAGCCTTGCATATCCTTAACTTTACTTTAGGCCCCTGCTGCTGGGGTGAAAAATCAATGACTGCGTTATTGGCCTGCAAAAAGTCAAAACCCACAATGAAATCATGAGTGAGATTTTCAACGACGCAACATTTCCATTCGCACGGTGGGAATCCTTGGACTTCAACAAACAAACGACATATACCAATCACATTTAAATTATGCCTTGACGCTGACATGAGGCGGACAGGCTCTTCCAACTCCCCATTTGGTGCAATGGTGCCATACACTTTGGAATCAATCAAAGTAAGCTGACTGCCTGAATCAACTAAACAATCGCTCACCTGGAAGCCGTTCAGTGTACATGACACGATTGGGAGTGACTTTATCGTCCGTCCGCCAGCCACCCGTTTGGGCAGTGCCGCTTGAGATGCCCTCTTCCACCGCACGACCAGCAGGCGGGTCGTCTGTCGTGATCCTCCTCCTCGGCCGTCCCTGGCGCCGCCGCTGCCCCGGCCCCGCGCGGGTCAGCAGGCGGCGGCCGCCCGCCGCCAGCTGCCGCGCCAGCGCGCGGCCCCGGCCGCCCGGGAGAGCGCGCGCGCCGCCACCGCACAGAGGGGGAGGCAGAGCGCCGCGGAGAACATGAGATGCTCCCCCGGCTCCGGATGGTGCCGCTGCTTCGATGTTGCTCCGAGAAACGTCGGCTAGGCCGCGGAGAACCCTGACGATCGTAGTAGATCCCTGGGGCGGTTCCTTCATCCCTGTCGTCGAAGTCAGGTTGGTCCCGAGATGCGCGCCGTATGGGTGACGCCCAGTGCACACGATCCGCTGCGCGTGTAGGTGTCCATAAGGGCTCCGGTGCTGCCACGGTAGGTTTTGGCAGAGACTCCTCCCGAACCAGCTCGTCTATCCCCGCCTCGAACGTCGTAACCTTGAGACGGGAGATCAGAGAGGCCTCTTCGGCGCTCAGACCAACCAGAAAATGTCTGAATAGCGCCGCATTGTAGGCCGGAGTACAGATGTTCTTCACTGTTCCGTCCTTCGTGAAAAACTCGGGGCACGCTCCTCGCACCAAGAGCCGTACCTGCTGGGCGTAGTCTCGAGCCTTCAGATCACCCTTCACCAGACGGGATAACTGCATCGCCGCTTGTGCAGCAGTCGGTAACGCCGAGAAATGTGACGTTAGTGACGCCTCCAGCTGGTCCATCGAGAGTCGCCCGAGGCGCTGCTCCAACTCGTTGACGACGGAGAGGGCGCGTCCCGTGCATCGCGCAGCAACGATGGACGCCAGCGAGTCACGAGAGATGTCACCGAGCCCAGCCAAACGACGGCACTGGGCCAAAAAGTCCTCCGGTGACACAGAGCCATCATAGCTCGGAAAATCCGCGATGCTGACGCTCAAAGCCGCCGCCGCGCGCGATACCGAGGGTGGAGTCGCACCGGGCTTCACGTCGCCCGACTTGTCCGAGTCCTGGTCACTACCACCAGCCATGCCGGGTTCACAACCACGCTGCCACCATGTGAAACTTCCTTGAACGCCGCACGTACGACCGCGGTCCACACACACCGAGAGTCGATACCCATCTGTGTATTTGGTCTTGGCCCGTGACCCACACCCCTTGTAACAGCTGACTCCGGCCACGACCGCGCCCCGCGCCGCTCCGATGGCAGAGGCGTACCCAGCTCGCACTCACGGGTCGAACATAAACGTTCACACTGTTGGTTGTCAGGCAGACATTCGAGCCACCTTCCACCAGATCGTCCTGAAGGAGGAGGACAGGCGCTACGTGCAGTTCCTGTGGGGAGACCGCCACCTGCGCTTTCAGAGGGTCCCGTTCGGCGTATCCTGTTCGCCGTACATGCTGTTGCGCACTGTGTGCTGCCATGTCCGCCAGTGCCTTGTCTCCTACATGGACGACCTGTGCCCGACGTTCGGCACCAGAGAAGAGGCGGCTGCTGGGATGAAGGAAGTCAGCAGCGTCTTCAGCAAGGCCAGGATGGAGCTGCACAAGACCCGCACCACAGGTGATGTGTCCTCCGAGGACTCAAAAGTGTTGGGTCTGGCGTGGAACACCGAGACTGACCGACTCGCTGTGACCGTGCCTGAGATGTTGTGTCCTCGCACCAGGAGTGAGCTTCTGTCCGCAGTGGCAAAGCCGTTTGACCCGTTGGGCCTGCTCACCCCGTGGCTGGTCAGAGGGAAGGCCCTGTTCCAGCGGACCTGGTCGGTGGAGCTGACGTGGGACGAGCCGCTGCCCGATGCGCTGCAAGCAGAGGTCGCCGCCTGGTGGCAAGATTCTGCCGGCAGCACAGTCTCCTTCCCGCGTGCTGCGATGTGTTCGGGTCTCGGCCAGACCCCTCGTCGGTCATGGCCGGACCCGTACTGCACTCGACACGCGCGGCACCCTCACACATGCACACGCGTCCGTAGGTCGGAGCAGACTGTTTATTGGCATCCGGCCAACGGCTCTCAGCACGGGCCCCCGGCGGGACTGGTGCTGCCCTCTCTGTATTGCGTGGGAACTACAAATGCGACCGCTAAGGTATATGCGGCAGCCCCGCACACCCCCTTATCAGTCGGAGGCCGGTTTTCACAAGTGTACATACAAGTTACAACCGGGCTCCGATTCAATGACGAGAAACGCTCTCACGGTGGCCGAACATCTGGGCACATACAAATAAAGCCAGACACTGAGGGCTCTTTTAAAAACACGCAAAACAACACGCACGCCGATCACGACTCACTTGGTCGCGGTTCAGCTCGGTGCGCACACACGCGCGAATCACGGCTCTCTCCCTCTCTCCTCACTCCCCCAACCCTCTGTCGGTGCGAGTGAGCCGACACGTCTCAATGAGCCGAGAGGGGCGGCGGTACAACATACGGTACAATCGTACACGAAGTAGGAGGAACAAATAGTCACCATGTTATTCGTAGATACTAGATTTAGCTACAGACTGAGACATTCCAGTCTCACGGTGATAAAGGGCGAAGATAGGTATATCCTAACGGGTAGGGTGACGCTGGGCAGAAATATGCCTTTTGAGTCTTGAATGTATTATATTTTTCCATGAAATTGAGTATAATAATCGGGCGACAAATCCTCCAGATTTTCCTCCAGAATCAACAATCCTCCAAAAACGAAATTTGTCCGCAAATAGAGTTCAAAATCCTCCAGATTTGCGGAAATCCTCCAAATCTGGCAGCACTGGCATGCGGCGAATTGGGACATTTTGCGACAGTCTGGCGCCAGGGAGTCAGCGCCACAGATGGGGCTTCGGACCACGCCGTCGCTGCCCCGGCAGCCGTCGTCGCGCCGGGCCTCGCCGGCGGCGCGCAGCAGCCAGCGAGCGCAGTACGGACGCGACATTAAGCAGGTCATCGCTGACATCCATATCAGCGGAGTCTGCACCCGCCCGGCGCCCACGGTCAATGTCCAGCTGATCCATCAGACCGGGAGCAGCACGCTGGAGTGCACGCCGGACACGGGAGCCGAGGCGACGGTCATGGGTGACGCTGTGGCTCGGTCGCTCGGCATCGCCCTCTCCCGCCTACAGACCGACCACCGAGCCAAATTCACCGCCGTTGGACGCCGTCCGCTCGACTGTCTCGGGGCGTTCAGCGCGACGCTGCGGCTGGGTGACCGCTTCGTCGACGTCACCGTCTGCGTCATCAGCGGACTGACGGGGACGCTCATAAGTTGGTTTGATTCAGTCGCCCTGGGGATTTTGCCAGCCAACTTCCCTGCGCAGATTCCGGACGTGAGACCAGAAGCAGCTGTTGTTGTTGTTGTGTGTTCCCTCCAGCCGCGTCACCGCGGTGTAGCCGTGCGGCTCTGGAGGTCCCTCACGGCGGCCGCCAGGGCCGCCACCTCTCCGTCGTCGCGGACGTCTTCCGGGTTCGGGAAAATCGTCCCGTACCTCCGGAGACGCCAGCCCATAAGGGCCGGGCACCGGAAGAAGAAGTGCCGGGGCGTGTCGGCCTCCTCCCGGCACAGGGTGCACAGGCCCGCCGCACAGTCGGTGTCAGGGCACTGGCGGCAATCATCGGAAGGGTTCCGTCCAATCCGGTGAAGGTATTGGCGGGATCCTGACCAGTGTCAGGATCCAGATTCCAGAAGCAGCTCGGGAGGTGACGCCATCTACGATGACTGATTCGTCGACGGTGGCGCCCCTGGCGGCAGCCGTCGGCGATGCCGGGCCGCCGCCGCAGCCGAGCGGGGCCGCCGCCGCCCACGGAGCTGGGCCGCCGCCGCCGCTCGCGGACACTGGGCGGGCGAGGTGTCCTGCGGCACAGCCTACCCAGCCGAGCGGCGCCGCCGCCGCCCACGGAGCTGGGCTGCCGCCGCCGCTCGCGGACACTGGGCGGGCGAGGTGTGCTGCGGCACAGCCTACCCAGCCGAGCGGAGCCGCCGCCGCCCACGGAGCTGGGCCGCCGCCGCCGCTCGCGGACACTGGGCGGGCGAGGTGTGCTGCGGCACAGCCTACCCAGCCGAGCGGAGCCGCCGCCGCCCACGGAGCTGGGCCGCCGCCGCCGCTCGCGGACACTGGGCGGGCGAGGTGTGCTGCGGCACAGCCTACTCAGCCGAGCGGGGCCGCCGCCGCCCACGGAGCTGGGCTGCCGCCGCCGCTCGCGGACACTGGGCGGGCGAGGTGTGCTGCGGCACAGCCTACTCAGCCGAGCGGGGCCGCCGCCGCCCACGGAGCTGGGCTGCCGCCGCCGCTCGCGGACACTGGGCGGGCGAGGTGTCCTGCGGCACAGCCTACCCAGCCGAGCGGCGCCGCCGCCGCCCACGGAGCTGGGCTGCCGCCGCCGCTCGCGAACACTGGGCGGGCGAGGTGTCCTGCGGCACAGCCTACCCAGCCGAGCGGCGCCGCCGCCGCCCACGGAGCTGGGCCGCCGCCGCCGCTCGCGGACACTGGGCGGGCGAGGTGTGCTGCGGCACAGCCTACCCAGCCGAGCGGAGCCGCCGCCGCCCACGGAGCTGGGCCGCCGCCGCCGCTCGCAGACACTGGGCGGGCGAGGTGTGCTGCGGCACAGCCTACTCAGCCGAGCGGGGCCGCCGCCGCCCACGGAGCTTCGCCGCCACCGGTGCACAGTGGGCCGATATGCCATTCTAGCGCGACAGGGCCTGAATCTTCGAACGGAACCCTCGGTTTTTCCCGAGTAATTCGCGTAAAAAGCGGCCGATCGCAACGAAACTTTCAGTACCCTCGCGATAATTAATTTCGCAGCTAACTTGAAAATTTCATGACCCTGACCTTAATGATCTTTGATCTGTGACCTTCTTTCGAGACCATGTTTGGCCGGAATCGCGATTCAGCGTATGTCGGCTCGCATTTGCCGCGACTTTGCAGTCTTTTCGTGGTTTAAAGCGTTCAAGCATGGAGTATTATGTTGCTCCCATGCATTAGGGTGGGTGTCAAGGTCACCGGAAGGTCAGGTAAGGTCATTGACCTTTGATGACCTTGGGTCAATTTTTCGAGTTTTACATGTTTCTAGGCTAGTTTTTGGAGCTGAATTCGAATCTAGCAACCATTTGAACATTTGCTATGTAGCTTTGGTGCCTTCGTAACATGTTACGAAGCTGTCAGAGGCGGTTGCCACCTACTACAAATACCCGGCAAAACCCTTACTGGTTGACCTGACCTGACCTGACCCGACCTGGCCTAAATGTATGAAGACATCATCTATGACCATAAATAACATTATCTTCGTGATCAGCACCCAAAAAACCCATAGCAGCCACCCTTTACGACGTTCTAACTGGTCCCGATTTTCCCGACTTTTGGGTCATTAACCTGACCTGGAAGATCAACCGATGACCTAGGGCCTTACAAATGGGTATCATCAGCTTTCTCTTGTCACGGGCAACACGCTCGTCTTTTCCGGGAAGCTCTAGCTCGACCAGGGGCGAAACGGCAGGGGGTCAAACGGAACCCTTCTATACGTTCGCGGCTGGAAAAACACCACTAGGGGCGAGGGTTAAGCCAAATCTGAGAACTTATTTCAGAAAGACCGCCAAAAGAGCAATTGAATGCACTTTTCCGCGACGATGTAGCTCTATTGGTCCCCGAGGTAAGGGCCGGTGTTTCGAGAAATGTTGTTATATGCAACATTTCACCTTTGATGACCTCTGGTGAAGTGACCTTTGACCTGACCTAGAAATGACTAATTATGCTATCTGGAATTTCGGGCGCTCTTTCGAATGCCACTTACTACGTGTCTCTATGTGGCCCAGGAGCCGAGTTAGAAGGGGAGTGTTCAATCAACGCCTCCCGGCCCGGCGCGTTTGACGCCGAGCACCGGTCCGGCGCGGGTTGATGTTTGGCTGCTACATCCCAAGTCGCAAAAAGTCGCAAGAAATGACTGTTGGATCTTGTAGTGCAATGACTCATTGACATGTAGCGAGATTTTCGAAGCGGTACTTTGCGGTACTTTTTTTTAGAAGTCTATTTGTGTGTGACATCAATTATGTGAAATTATATTTTCATCTTTAAATCTTTGTGGTACAAATACATCATAACCAAGTAAGAGTTCGCCATTTTCATGTGGTTATGTGTGTTCTGCAGACCCGGAGCTATCGTTTAATGTAATAAATGTGGAATTCCTCCTCAAATTGTGATTGTTTTCGTGGATCAAAGATACGCTGTCGAAGAGTGCGGGGGACGAGTTCGGTCCAAACGATTCCGAAGTTCGTGTTTAAGCTGAGTTTTCGCCATGAAATAGCAATTGTGTTGGAAAACAAAGACCACAGCAATGTAGTATGATCATTTTTGAACAAATTAGTATAGGTTTCATTGCACATCCACAAAGTTCGATTTTCTTACCCATGTCGTGCTAGACCTGGCGATCGGCCCAGTGTGCGGTGGGAGGCCTGCCGACATGGGACGAGGACGGGGACCCGTCCGAGGAGCTCATAGCAGCTCATGCAGCCGCGATCGCGGCTCACTACCCTCGGGTATTCAGCGTTGAAGGCCCGCTGCGAGAGATCCCGATGGTGATCGAGCTGCGCGAGGATGCGACTCCGACAGCTGTCACCGCCGCCCGTCCGGTCCCATACGCCTGGAGAGCGGACATCAAAGCTCAGCTCGATGAACTACAGGCCCGAGGCGTCATCGCACCAGTCGACTACCCCACGGAGTCGACGACCGTCCGGAGTGCGACTGTGTGTGGACCTGACCCGGCTGAACCGGTTTGTGAAGAGGCCCACCTACCCAGTGCGACCACCGCACGACGCTGTGGCAGGCATCCCGGCTGGCAGTCGCTGGATGACGACGCTGGACGCCGCCATGAGGTACTTCCAGGTACCGCTCGCCGAGCCGTCCCAGGACCTAACATGCTTCATCACGCCCTGGGGGCGCATTAAGTTCCTCCGGGCGCCGCAGGGGTGCGTGTCCGCCGGCGATGAGTACAACCGGCGTGGTGACATGGCCCTCGGCGACATTCCGAATACGGTGAAGGTCGTGGACGACCTGCTGGCATACGACGCCACCTACCGGGACCACCTGGCGCACATCATAGCCGTGGTACAGCGCTGTGACGAGTGCGGCATCACACTGAACCCCAAGAAGTTTGTGTTCGCCAGACACGAGGTGAACTACTGCGGCTACCGCATCACACCGGACGGCTACACCTCCGACGGAGAGAAGCTCAGAGCCATCGCCGATTTCCCCAGGCCTGAGAACGTGACCGTTCTGCGGTCGTTCATGGGACTGACCAACCAGCTCGGTGGTCTGTCGTCGGAGCTCGCCCACGCCGCCCAGCCGCTGCGAGACCTCCTGAAGGCGCGCCACCTCTGGTGCTGGACAGCACAGCACGAGGCGGCCTTCTTACGGGTCAAGTCGGTGCTCGCCGCGCCTCCCGTGATGGCGTTCTTTGATCCGAGCCTGCCGACCATGCTACAGACGGACGCCGCTCGGACCAAAGGCCTCGGATTCGCGCTGCTCCAGCGACACGGCGACACCTGGCGGCTGGTGCACTGCGGCTCCCGGTTCCTAACGGACACGGAGTCACGGTACGCCGTCGTGGAAATCGAGCTGGCCGCCGTGCTGTGGGCGTGCCGGAAGTGCCACATCTACCTCGCCGGCCTGCCGTACTTCACACTGGTCGTGGACCACCGGCCACTGGTCCCGATCTTGAACCAAAAGCAGCTGAGCTAGATCGAGAATCCCCGGCTGCAGCGGATGCGAGAGAAGCTGACGCCGTATTCCTTCACTGCCAGCTGGCAGAAAGGATCCGACCACCGCATACCGGATGCGCTGTCACGCGCTTCAACCAGCGACCCGACCGCCGACGATGAGGTTTCAGAGGACGCGGCGGACCCGCTCTACGCAGCTGTAATCGCAGCTCTGCACGCTGAGCGGGCGTCCGAGGACGGTGCGCGGCTAGCGCCGCTCGTGGACCCCAGTCTGGAGAGAATCCGAGCCGCCGCCGACCGCGACCCTGAGTACGAGCCCCTGCGAGAGGCAGTCTTGCATGGATTCCCGGAGCACCGGCACGAGGCGCCACCCGCCGTCCGCCCATACTGGGGCGTGCGGAGCATGCTGGCGCTGGACGGCGGTCTGATCGTCCACGGCCCTCGACTGGTGATCCCGCCAGCCTCCGACGCGACGTCCTCAACCGTCTGCACCAGTCACACCAGGGGATCGAGAGGACGAAACGCCGTGCCCGTCTCTGTGTGTACTGGCCGGGCGTCGACCGTGACGTCACCAACGTGGTGTCGTCCTGCCCGCGCTGCCCGCAGTTGGCGGCGAGCCACGCTAACGAGCCGCTGTGGCAGGAGGACGACCAGCCGAGCCGGGTGTTTGAGTCGGTTTCGGCAGACTATTTCCACGTCGCCGGCCGGACGTACCTGGTCTACGCCGATCGACTGTCCGGCTGGCCGTACATCTTCACCTGCCCGAGGACAGCATCGGCCGAGCACCTGACTCGGGAGCTGCGTGCGCTGTTCGCACAGACTGGAGTCCCGACGGTTCTCCGTACGGACGGCGGACCGCAATTCACGTCGGAAACTCTGCGCCGTTTCCTGATCCGATGGGAGGTGCGCCACGTCATCTCGTCGCCGCACTACCCGCGGTCAAACGGCCACGCCGAGGCGGCTGTCAAGGCAGCAAAGAAGCTCGTCATTACGGTCTCCATGGGCGGCCAGCTGGACGAGGAGCTGCTGAGCCGGGGCCTGCTGGAGCTGAGGAACACGCCGCGCGCAGACGGCCGATCACCGGCACAGGTGTTGTTCGGACACCCGATCCGGTCGGGCGTGCCCACGCACCACCACGCGTTCGCGCCCGAGTGCAAGCGCGCCGCCGCCGAGTGCGAACTGAAAGCCGCTGTAACCCGGGAAGCGGTCACACGCCGCCACGACGCGACAGCGCGCCCGCTGTCGCAGCTCAACATCGGCAGCCGGGTCGACATCCAGGACACCGATAGCGGCCGCTGGGACCGCCCCGGTGTCGTGGTGGGGATCGGCCGGCGCCGCACCTACCTGGTGAAGACGGGCAGCGGGCGGCTGTACTGGAGGAACCGGCGGTTCCTGCGGCCGTACCGACCCTGCTGGACACTGCAGCGCCACACGCCGCCAGCCCGCCCCGCACGACAGCAGCCGCGCCTGCCGCAGCCCCAGCAGCACCAGCGGAGACGATCTCTGCCGCCGCGGGAGCAGCACCGAGCGCGCCGCCGTCGCCGCAGGCCGCGCCGCGCCGCAGCGGCCGCGTGCACCAGCCCCCCAGGCGCCTGTCCGTGCGCTGGGGTGGCGCCACGTACTGCCAGTAGTGGCCTTGTGCGCCCAGACCCGGGACGGTCTGTTTTGGGATGGTGCCAGTGAAGACGATGTGATCGTCTTGAGGGGAGATGTTGTGTTGCGATCCAGCCCCCGCACGGCTGCTGGCCGTGCCGGCGCGCGCCTCTGCCACTCACACCGCTGGCCGTCCCAGCTCGGCGCCTGCAAGCGCCTCTGCCGCCGCCAGCTGACGGTGCGCGCCGAGCGGCACGGCTGGCGCGGGTGACGAGGGGCGGCGCACGCCATACTTGTTGTCTTTTGTGTATCACTTGGCCTCGCTCGGATCACGGTCCAATAAATCGCTTTAGTTCTCATTATTCCTCTCTCACTCTCAACCGACGAAAAGAAACAAAACAACCATATAAGGGAAAAACGAGTGTACATTTTGTCATCCTTGCTCGGCATTGATAGCGTCCTCCTGAGCCGAAATTGGCGCCCTCCTGACCCAAAATTGGCGCCCTCCTGACCCGAAATTGGCGCCCTCCTGAGCCAAAATTGGCGCCCTCACCAATTCTAGCCCCCTCCAAAAAAAATTCCTGGCTGCGCCCCTGCTTGCCATCGATGTTTCGTGCATTGTATTGTGGAAATTGACAGCCCTCTATTGCGCTCTCCGGCCCGCCTAGGCGGAGTCGTTGAGAGCCAACGCCGACTAGCGACCAAGGCATTTGTACCGGTGCACACTGGGCCGGTCGCCAGGTCTAGCACGACATGGGTAAAAAATCGAACTTTGTGGATGTGCAATGAAACCTATACCAATTTGTTCAAAAATGATCATACTACATTGCTGTGGTCTTTGTTTTCCAACACAATTGCTATTTCATGGCGAAAACTCAGCTTAAACACGAACTTCGGAATCGTTTGGACCGAACTCGTCCCCCGCACTCTTCGACAACGTATCTTTGATCCACGAAAACAATCACAATTTGAGGAGGAATTCCACATTTATATACATCAAACGATAGCTCCGGGTCTGCAGAACACACATAACCACATGAAAATGGCGAACTCGTACTTGGTTATGATGTATTGGCACCGCAAAGATTTAAAGACGAAAATATAATTTCACATAATTGATGTCACACACAAATAGACTTTTAAAAAAAGTACCGCGGAGTACCGCTTCGAAAATCTCGCTACATGTCAATGATTCATTGCACTACAAGATCCAACAGTCATTTTTTGCGACTTTTTGCGACTTTGGATGTACCAGCCAAACATCAACCCGCGCCGGACCGGTGCTCGGCGTCAAACGCGCCGGGCCGGGAAATGTTGATTGAACACTCCCCTTCTAACTCGGCTCTTGGGCCACATAGCGACACGTAGTAAGTGGCATTCGAAAGAGCGCCCGAAATTCCAGATGGAGTAACTAGTCATTTCTAGGTCAGGTCAAAGGTCACGTCACCAGAGGTCATCAAAGGTAAAATGTTGCATATATCAACATTTCTCGAAAGCCGGCCCTTACCTCGGGGACCAATAGAGCTACATCGTCGCGGAAAAGTGCATTCAATTGCTCTTTTAGCGGTCTTTCTGAAATAAGCCCTCACATTTGGCTTAACCCTCGCCCCTAGTGGTGTTTTTCCAGCCGCGAACGTATAGAAGGGGTCCGTTGGACCCCCCCCCCGCCGTTTCGCCCCTGATCGAGCTAGAGCTTCGCGGAAAGGACGAGCGTGTTGCCCGTGACAAGAGGAAGCTGATGATACCCAATTGTAAGGTCCTAGGTCATCGGTTGACCTTCCAGGTCAGGTCAATGACCCAAAAGTCGGGAAAATCGGGACCTGTTAGAACGTCGTAAAGGGTGGCTGCTATGGGGTTTTTGGGTGCTGATCACGAATATAATGTTATTTACGATTATAGATGATGTCTTCATACATTTAGGCCAGGTCGGGTCAGGTCAGGTCAGGTCAACCAGTAAGGGTTTTGCCGGGTATTTGCAGTAGGTGGCAACCGCCTCTGACAGCTTTGTAACATGTTACGAAGGCACCAAAGCTACATAGTAAATGTTCAAATGGTTGCTAGATTCGAATTCAGCTCCAAAAACTAGCCTAGAAACATGTAAAACTCGAAAAAGTGAACCAAGGCCATTAAAGGTCAATGACCTTACCTGACCTTCTGGTGACCTTGACACCCACCCTAATGCATGGGAGCAACATAATATCCCATGTTTGAACGCTTTAAACCAAGAAAAGACTGCAAACCCGCGGCTAATGCGAGCCGACATACGCTGAATCGCGATTCCGGTCAAACATGGTCTAGAAAGAAGGTCACAGGTCAAAGATCATTAAGGTCAGGGTCATGAAATTTTAAGGTTAACTGTAAAAGTAGTTATCGCGAGGGCCCTGAAAGTTTCGTTGCGATCGGCCGCTTTTTACGCGAATTACTCGCGAAAAACCAAGGGTTCCGTTCGAAGATTCAGGCCCCGTCGCGCTAGAATGGCATATCGGCCCACTGTGCGGTGGTCACCGGGTGCCCCTCCCCAACGCCCTTCCCTTTACCTCCTACACATTATATTAAACAACTGTAGGGGTTTTCCCCTGAGCTCTTTGGCTTCAGCGCGGGGTTTTTGCCCTTTGCGATAGGCGTCAGGGTTTTTGTTATTTAGGATTTGTCCTTGACCAACACACCCCACATCAGTACACTGACACCCTTTCACAAGTGTATGAATCTGTAAATAAATGTAACAAGTGTCTGCGTCTGTGTTTTGTTCCGGCTTTTTCGGCACTTTGGCTAAAATTAAGTACTCCAATAAGATTTGCTCACACATACTAAGGTTAGGCTCCCACGTTGCTATTGCTTCCGGGTTCACATAAACCGGCTTAATGTAAAACTTGGTTCCTGGCCAAAATTGCCAGATGTAATGACCCCCGGCTCCAGACTGGCTTTAGAGTTTAGGCTGGCGGAGCAAAAAAGAAAAAAGAAAGAGCGGCCATATCGGGGGCACACCCACGAGGGATTTACGAAAGGCCTGGCGTTTTGAAGTAAATTCTTCAACGTTTTGGATCAGTTAGGGGACAGAGCGCAGACGCTTCCGTTTATCGTTATCGTCCACAATGACCTCGTCGATCGTGAAAACGTCACCCTGTACTGGACTGGTCATCCTTGGATCCAGACAAACTCGGCTCGCCCCTGGTGTATCCAGCTCACTCACCGGAAAAAAAAACAGAATCACTGCTGCGGGTGAACCGACCAGTCGCGCTAGTTCACAAATTAGCTTCTCTGATTCATTCACTCTGAATTCCAAATAAACTGAATTTTGGTAAGGGGCTCTTATTTCAGTCACATCACCACTGCACAGAACTTGCGAGACGCTAGAGGCCAATCATGGCTGCGCGAAGATGGGAAAATACTAAATGCATGGTCTACACAAGGTGCGACTTAAAGTGCGACTTGAAATAAATAGAAAGAGGTAAATTGCAAATTGTATTGTGAAAAATAAAACATAATTAGCTGACAGGGAGTAAAAGATCTTTCCCAAGCCAAGCTTCCTTTGACAATACACACACAGAGGAAATGCAGAGTGCGACAAGACACAAATGATATCTTTATTTAAAGAAAAAGCCATAGCATACAATACATATAGCATAAGCAACAAGCATAAACAGCCTCTGGAAAATAATTTAAGGACATCATGGCCATTCCTCATTCCTCTGCCAAACCAATTCCATTCCGCGTGAATTTTTCCCATTTCTTTGTACGAGTATTTTTCATAGTTTTCTTTACAGCAGTCAAGGTAGATAGTTTTCAGAATTAAGCAGTAAACAAAGAAGAATTTCATTGTTTTTTGGAAGCCCATTCCGACCACATCGATCTCTAAAAGACGATCTCTAAAACTGCTCACAGCGATTGAGCGAGCCCAGCACTCTGACGCTGACTTCATTCGGTGGGCAAAACTTTATACGGGTTCAGGATACCTTGCGGGTCCATGGCGTGCTTTAGCGTCTTCATGAGACGTAGGGCGACCGGCGTCTTGTTCAGATGGAGAAGGTTGCGCTTTTTGAAGCCGATGCCATGTTCAGCGCTAATGCTGCCACCGTTCTTGGCAGTCCACTCGAACAGGTGAGGCTCAATGGCTGCTTCCAGCTCCGCGTCGAAACGTGGCGCAGTCACATTCAGATGGATGTTCCCGTCGCCTACCGAATACAGAGAAATGTCAATCAAGCCACCCGTTCATCCTGGGCTGCAACTGCAACCGAGCTGCTTGTTCTGTTGGCTTGTCGCCATATGGAAATATATAATATGTATAGAACGAGGCCGGTGCAAATAAATTTTCAAGGCCGACTCAGCCTGGAAACTCAAACTCGGCTTTCGGCCTCGTTCAAAGATCATTAACTCACGCCCCGCTGGGGGTCCTGGATTTCGACGCCCTGCTGGGGGGGGGGGGGGGTTGAACAACCCCCTTCTAACTCGACTCCTGAGCCACGTAGCGATACGCGGAAGGCGGCGTTCGAAAGAGCGCAAAAAATGACGAAAACACTTCAGTACACTTTGGTCACTTTTTTGGTCAGGTCTAAGGTCAGGTCACCAGAGGCCAGTGAAGGCAAAATTTCGACGATTTTCAGGTCGAATGTCAACAATTTCCAAGAAGCCAACGCATAACTCGGGAACACATAGAACTAGAGTGTCGCGCAAAATCGCATTCGATAGCCCTATTAACGCCCTTTTCTGAGTATTGTTTCAGATTTGACCTAGCGTGAAGCGTCAACGGTTTTGCCTGCAGGGCAGGGGCGGTGTCACGGATTTTTGATAGGGGGGACGGATTGACTGACCGAAACCCCTAAAAGACTGTCTTCCCGATTTCTGCCCTGTGTACTACAAATTGTTACCACCACTACGACACCGCAATTAAGCACACTGCAGTGCTAGCACAATGGAATTTAACCAAATAACGCACCTTATATCATATACGCAGACTTCAATTTTTTTAAGGCGTTAGTTTTTTAGAAACAGCTTTTGACGAACCGAGCCGCACATGTTTTGGTTGATATCCCCCACAGAGCAAATATTCACGCCGTACACTTACCTCTGTTGCAGAAAAATTCCAGCAAAAGAACCAGTCGGGGGCAGGTGCAGTGGTCTGGACCCAGCTCGACGATACCGTCATGGATTGCGTGGGTATGTTACTTTCAGCCTTCAGATGTAACGGTACATAGTAGTATTAAATATTTTTTATGCATTGTCTTTGGAGGGCTTAAACAAAAGATCAGACATGTCCGAGCTAAGCTCTTTTTCTCCTGTGTTAGTGTGTTAGAAGCTATCGTGACAAAAAAAGAAAACCTTTGGGACGGCACCCCTTCCCAGACCCAAGGGATTAACATCGTAAGCATGAGGCAAAAGGGCGCCAAGATCCGCTGTCTCTTACATCCCTTTGTTTTGTTTTTTTTTCACTCCGGCAGGCAGAGACAACTACCTGACGTCGTTTAAGGTTCCTGGCGGGATTACCTGGGGCCAGATGATGACGAATCAGCAAGAAGCCGGCCCAGAAACCGCACTGACAACCGCGGGAGAAACGTCATCAGCACCCAGTATCTACTTCACTACAGAAGACGGTCGGTTGATAGGGCTGGGCACGCCGCTCGCCCAGTCTCCGGCGACCAATGCGACCACGATAACCACCACGGTCTTCTCGACCGTCCCCTCGACCAGGGCAGGCTCGTCAAACGCAACAACCCCTTCGACTGGTCCGCCCCAGGAAAGCGCCATGGCTCTCTCGTCCGGCAAGGCCTCGTCAGCTGACGCAGCCCCTTCGACTGGTCCGTCCCACTCCCAGGGGAGCGCCACGGCTCTCTCGACCGGCGAGGCCTCGTCAGCTGACGCAGCCCTCCCGACTGGAGCGTCCCAGGAGAGCGTCACGGCTCGGGCTCTCTCGACCGGCGAGGCCTCGTCAGCTGACGCAGCCCTCTCGACTAGAGCGTCCCAGGAGAGCGCCACGGCTCTCTCGACCGGCGAGGCCTCGTCAGCTGACGCAGCCCTCTCGACTGGTGCGCCCCAGGCATCGGAGAGAAACCGCGATGATATTGAAGCGCGCCTCCAGCTCATCCGCTCAACGCCACTCTTCAGACGGACGCCGGAGGAGGTGACCCTTCTCCGCACCTACCTCAGCTTACAGATCCTGGAGGACCTGCTGCAGGGAGGAACTCCCAGACCAACCCTGACATATGTGCTATGAGCAGGGCTGCGGAACCGCAGCTAGAGCTGGATCCGGAGCCGCCGGAGCCGGCATCTTTTGCCCGGAGATGGAGGCGGAGCCGGAGCTGTCGAAGTTGGTGGCGACTCCGGCTAAATTTGTTTGTTTTGTTTTTAGGGAAAAAGTTAACTTAATTAGTTCGGTTTGACAGTACGGACAGTAAAACATGTACGTACGTCATGGGCCATCACGTGAATGAAATACGCCTCAAATATATTATTCCTTTCTTGTGAAGGAAATAAACCGTTTTAAGAAGTAATTAGTTTCAAGCTTCCTCTTCATGGTTCTGGCTTGGACTGAATCGTATGTCACATGAATTGTAAATGAACACCTAACCATTACACATGGTAGGTACAGAAGTTTCACTCAAAGGTCAAACATAAACACACTGTCAATCGCAAATACCTTACAAAAAGGCTAGCAACCATCAAACATGTTTTTATTTGCTGCTCTCCCTCTCCCTTTCGCTCCCTCTCCCGCTCGCTCCCTACACCCCTCGCTCCCTCTTCTCTCCCTATCCCCAAGCGTATACAAATACACAAACACTCAAGCACACGTACAGTCTGTCTTAAAAGTACCGCGCAAAGTGACGGCGGATCCATCAAGCCTGACCAAGGAAGGGCCTGCTAAAGTTGAGTCACCGAAGCAATTGACATCCTCATCCATTCCCAAGTCAATTGGTTCGGTGACTTTCAAATTATAGCAGGCCCCAGGTCTAGGTTAGGCTTGATGGATCCACCGTCACTTTGCGCGGTACTTTTAAGACAGACTGTACATAGCCATAGGCCACTGGCCATGAGTAGACGACTCTGCTGTCGCCTAGCTGCGGTTGGCCCGAGTATCGACCAGCTAATGGCGTACGAACAGCCGCACGAGGTCATTGCGGCGCACAAGACCCGCCCGCCTCTCGGCGCCTGCCGACGGCAGCTCTGCCGCCCCGTCAGCTGGCTCCTGCACCATTCCTTCATCTTGCCTCAGTGGTCCGAGCCATTCGCCGAAGTCACCGCCCTTGATACACATATTGTGTAGGATAAAGCACGTGTGGATAACCGCCACGCAGCGGGCCACACTTTTCAGGCGCAGCCCGAACTCGAGCGCCCCGAACCGCATTTTCAAAACGCCGAAGGCGTTCTCCACCACCACACGAGTGCGCGCATGAGCGGTATTAAATGCGCGCTCCTCGGCGGTGGTGGGGTCTGCAATGGGCGTCATGAGCCAGGGTGACAGGCCGTAGCCACTGTCCCCCAGCATCATGCCGCCCATTACAGGATTTCCATTCCTGAAATAGTCGGGCAGCCCTGATGTGGCTAAAACTCGGGCGTCGTGCACCCGACCGCCACAATGCACGCTCAATGCAACGATTGAGCGGTCGGGTGCAGCGACAGCCATCACATTGAGGGACGGGAAGCCTTTCCTATTGATATACGCCTCCCGCTGCTCTCTGGGGACGGTGAGGCGTACATGGGTGCCGTCGAAGTCGATGCCGACGATGTCGGGCAGCCCGGCGACCTGTCGAAAGTCCTCCTTGAGACGTCCGAGAGCCGCCGGGTCGCTCGGCCAGGTGATGGCCCCTGGGCAGCGGTGGATTATCGCATCCGTCACGCGGTGAATGGCGAGGCACACGGTGGCCTCGGAGACGCCGTGGCCGTCTCCCACCAGGCGCAGATACGCACCGGTAGCATAGAACCGCAGCGACACGAGCAGCTGCTGGCGAGGTGTCAGTGCCATATTTAAGCCCGTGTCGTGCGCCACCGTCCCGCTAATGAGGTCTTCCAGTGCAGTGGCGACCTCGACGCTGAGGCGGAAGTTTTCCCTAAAGAGAAACGGGATTTAAGGTTATATAAAGCTTTCGAATGAATACAATGACACTCTTGATATGCGGCATACAGGCACCCATGCACATTAAGTAGTCACCTGAATGTCGTTGGATGCAGTGCTCCCATGTTGATGCGCGGACGGAGCCTCCGCTGGCGGCGCTCCCGAGGCTCAAAATTGTCATCATCGGCCATAGTCAATCCGGCAATGCATAGGCGTTATCTGGAAGCAACATGCATAAGATGGTTTTGATCCGTGGTCGGCACCATTTAAAAGCATGGCTTGCGGACACAAGTGGGTACACCTACACATCGCAATGTTTTTTTTTACGGCACATGTACATCAGCAACTATGACTATGACAAAACTGCGTATCACACATGTAAGTACGTAATTGCACAATGTACATAATCCTTAACCCGCGCATGACTGGGATATTTTCCATAACGCGAGTGGCTGGAGACGGGGGGGGGCGACTCTACAGAGCCCCCCTCCTTATCTCCGAAACTAGGTACTGGGCCGATCGTCAAAATTCAAACGGCCTCTGATAGCCCTGGTAAAACTGACGAGCGAAACCTAATTTCATTGACCTCGAGGACTCAGAGGGGCCCTAGTGGTCAGATACAGACACTAGCAGTTATTCACAGGAGGCACCAGCCGCCAGGTGAAGGATCTTATCTGTCAGGCTGGTTTTTGGAGTGGTTTGGAGTGTTTTTTTTTTTAATTTTCAACATATGTTTTGGGTCTCCCCCCTCTCTACAGGGGAGCGTACGAGACCGTCTTTATCTATCTGCCAACGCTTTTGTCCGCGAATATAGAGGTCAACAATGCTGTGGCTCCCGAGTGCCCTTCTAGCGCGACACCTATATGAAATGTAGAGAGACATCTAACGGCTGTTCCCACTTCCCACTCCGCAGTGGAATGGCCATCGCCCCGTCATAGGCGGATTCATGCGGGCCGTGGCCGAACATGACGGGACTAGCGACTAGCCCCTTCCATTAGAAATTAATTAGTTGCAGAAGGTGATATGTTTATAACAAAACGAGTGACTGAGGACGTTTTAGAGTGAAGCTGTTTATCAAATTACATAGAGTAGCAAATGTAAGCAAATTACAAAGAGTTTTGGCTTTTTTGGGCCCTGCCTGACGGCTGACTGACAACGCCACTGCATGAATATCGATAACAAAGTTGTTGCTCGTCAACAAATAAAATTGAAATACATGTTACAAAAAATATAAACAACTCAAAAACATGTGGCTTCTACCGGCAACATGAACATTGAAAAAAGCGCAAAATTTTAAATGCCTATTTATACTAGTTATTTGCTACATCGATAGCTTGGAAGAGTTCATTTCTCTACGACGGGGGGAAATAACGCGGTCTGGCGCAGTTAGCGCGCGAATTGTTGGGGTCCATTTCCACGTGGCGCGAGTCGAGGCCATTGAAGTTGAGAATCGGTATATTTGGTGGATTCAAGGGCATGTGTTACTAAATAAAATTTCCCCATGGCTGGGAAATTCACATCTGTGTATAAGGGTCACAAAAGCCATTTTTCGTGATTGACTGTGAGAAGGTAAGGTAAGGGAAGGGGAGATAATGGCAGCTCAAGCTGGAATGATACCTATGCATAGTGCACAAGTGATTCCAGGCAAAATTTAACATGGGCAAAGCTTCGTAAATCATATTACTGTTTTTAACCAGAAGAAATAAAACAAGTCTCAGATGAAATCCCTCTGTTGCACCCTAGGCTAAGAATTAAATAAAAACCTGTATTTCACGACACAAACCACGTCAACCTAGAAAAATGTTCATAAAATACGTTCTTTTAAGTGACTGCATTGGGTGGTGCTGAATTCCAGTTTAGTTGGTGCGAGCTAGAGCACATCAGTAACAAGTGCCGATTTAAAAGTTCTGTAAAATTATTGATAGTGCTCCACAAGGCCACTTTCTTAAAAAGCCCTGTTGATGAAAATATAATTTTACTAGCCAGTCATTCACATGGGTCCGAGAAATTGACCTGGGATCTGAATTATGTTCTTAAACTCTAATACCACTGATCTTGATCTCACCTACAATAGGATCACAATCATGTACCTATCCGTAGGTGGAACTATGGTCATGAGTACCCAAATATAGGAACGTTCCCATTTTTGGGAACGCAGTTCCCAAATATGGGAACGGGCGTTCCCATTTATGGGAACGGAAGGTAATTTTTCGGCCGTTCGCCCACTAAAACTCATTAGTGCATCACGTCTCAAAAAAGTGCACGCTAATTTAAGTATGTACTAAATCTCTATAAAATTATCTTTAATCTGACCGTTGAACAAGGAAATTGACCGTCGAATGATATTTTTAATGATTTTTTGAAATGACGGAATGGTGAAAACATGGGTTATACTACATTTAACATGCAATTTTAAGGAAAATGAAGCGTTTTTTACATTTTGAGGTCAAGTATAATAATTTTCGCCTGGTTATGAAGTTTCATACTAGCGACACTAGATGCTGAAATATGCAAGCGAACACGCGGACAGTCCCGAGATAATACGAGGGGCGTTCAAAAAGTTCTCGGCCCGACCATGAAGGAGCAGAGATACGACGTCGACTTATTAGACCAAAAATGTTCATTTAGTCAAATAACCAGCGTTAAGACAAAAATATTTCGTGCAGCGCTTCGCGAGAGGCCCCTGGGTCTCCATAGCCAAGTGGGTTTTGGACGCATCTGGCACGTCCAAGACGGCTGCTTTTGTCTCCTTGCTGTCAGCGAGGTTGCCACTGCTAAGCGATTTCCTTATGTTGGGGAAGAGGTGGCAGCCTGAGGGTGCAAGGGACGAAGAAAAAAGTGGCTGTGACAACAACTCGAAGCCACAGCTCACTGCTTCGCTGATCGTCACCCTGCTCATGTGTGCTGGTGCGTGGTCCTGGATCAGGCGCACACTTTTAGTCAGCTTCCCTAGTCTCTCCTTGATATCTGCTGCTCGCTACTGTTATCGAAGGAAGGTGTAGCATTCATCATTAATTGTGCGCCCCTGTTTTAGAAAGTTGACGAGCAGAGCCCCGCCATCATCCAAAAATGCAACCACTGTCACCTTGCCGTCTGACTTTAACACGTCGCACACATTTGGTGGCCTTTACTCAATGTGCTTCCACTTGTACAATTCGGGTGGGACTAAATGCTTACTTCGAAATCTAAGCTGCGTTGCGGCATTGGCGGTTATGTGCGGCGTGTATGCCGCATGATTAGTAAGCGGCGACCACTAAATTAAAGACTCAAACGCTCCGACCGGTTCTCAATGAATAACACTGCATACCAAAAATGCCAACCGCTCTCGTCATAAGATATTTAGCTTTAAATAACAAGGTTATCTACATCATCATTTTGAACCAAATTAATACTTTCAACTTAACTCACTCATTCCTTCCTTTGTTGTCTCCAAACAGTCTTTCGATTGTCTGGAAATCGTATGCTAAATCCCGTACCTGTATGCGACTGTGCATATAAAGGCCGATAAAAGAATTTGAATAGGCTCTGGCATGCGATTTCCTGGCTACCCAAAAAAGTCTGTTTCAGTCTTGCTATCAAAACATGACCTCGCCCGCACAGGGGGGGGGGGGGGGTTGATGCAACCCCCCTAAGGTTTTTCGCAAATAACTCGCTTAAAAAGCGGCTGATCGCGACGAAACTTTCAGTACCCTCGCATTGATCAATTTAACACCCATCCTGAAAATTTCATGACCCTGACCCAAATGACCTTTGACCTGTGACCTACTTTTCGAGACCATGTTTGGCCGGAACCGCGATTCAGCGTATGTCGGCTCGCATTAGCAGGGGCGCGGGAACTACTTTCCGACTGGGGGGGCACACCATAATAGAGATCAACCTAGGGTACCCCCAAATCTAGTTTTCTCACCGGTTTTAGGCCACTTATTTTTCACCCCTCGGCTTTTTCAACAAAAAAAGAAAACATTTGCAAAAAAGTGTGGTATTCCATCTCAAAGCTGTGGGGGCACCGCCCCCACGGCCCCAGAGTTGGGGGGGGGGGCAGGCTGCCCCCACTGCCCCCCCCCGGCTCCCGCGCCTATGCGCATTAGCAGCGCGTTTGCAGTCTTTTCGTGGTTTCAAGCGTTCAAACATGTGATATGATGTTGCCCCCATGCATTAGGGTGGGTGTCAAGGTCACCTGAAGGTCAGGTCAGGTCATTGACCTTTGGTGACCTCGGTTCACTTTTTCGAGTTTGACATGTTTCTAGGTCAGTTTTTTCGAGCTGAATTCGAATTAAGCAACCACATGAACGTTTACAAAGTAGTTTTGGTGCCTTCGTAACATGTTACGAGGCTGTCAGAGGCGGTTGACACCTACTACAAATACCTGGCAGGACCTCTACTGGTTGACCTGACCTGACCTAACCCGACCTGGCCTAAATGAATGAAGACATCATCTGTGATCAAAACTAGCATGATATTCGTGATCAGCACCCCGAAAAAACCCATAGCAGCCACACTACGACGTTCTAACAGGTCCCAATTTTCCCGCCTTTTGGGTCATTGACCTGACCTGGAAGGTCAACCGATGACCTAGGACCTTAAAATTGGGTGTCATCGGCTTTCTCTCGTCACGGGCAACACGCTCGTTTTTTCCGCGAAGCTCTAGCTTGATCAGGAGCGAAACGGCAAGGGGTTATACCTTATACGTTCGCGGCTGAGTATTAATTTGGTTCAAAACAATGATGTAGATAAGTTAGTTATTTAAATCTAAATATCCTATGACGAGAGCGATGGACATTTTTGGTATGCAGTGTTATCCATTGAAAACAGGTCAAAGCTATTGAGTTTTTAATTTAGTGGTCGCCGCTTACTAATCATGCGGCATACACGCCGCACATAACCGCCAATGCCGCAACGCAGCTTGGATTTCGAAGTAAGCATTTAGTCTCACCCGTACAATTCGGTCACGCCCTGAGGGTCAATGTGTGACACCCACAATCCCTCCACGGTAACAAGTAGTTCAATGAACTCTTTTGGATCTTCGAAATAGGGGCCACAAATTTTGCGTTACGCCTCCTTTCGAGTTTGCCTTTCCTCTGGAGTCAGCAAACGGGAGATGCATCTTGCAGAAATCTTAAACATATTAATAGGCCGTCGAAGAATGGCTTTGAGAAACCTGATAGACAACTCCGCTTCTGCTGCGTTGTTTCAGACCAGAACATTTGTCATTTTTCACAAAGAAGTGCTTATTTTTCATATTTTCTTGAGTCAATGCTGTTGATGGCTGGCCACTGCGGGGGTGACCATTAATGATCTGTTGACCAAAATTGAACAGAGATGCCCACTTTTTGGCGCTACTGTAAGAAAGACAAACCTCAACATGTGTTGGCACTAGCTTTTCGTGAATAACGTTTGATGCATTTTTCTGCAATACATGAACCAAATCACTGTTCTATTCTGGGCGTCACCCATTCTGACCGGAAATAGCAAACTATGTTACGATTAATTAGCAGCCTGAACCAATCACAGGGCAGATTGGTTAATGGCTACGTAAGTGGACATCCCAATAACACATCAATGAACACACCGCGTTGCAGGCCGAAATTCCAACTCCTTCATGGTTGGGCCGAGAACTTTTTGAACGCCCCTCGTATTGTTGACATTTGGTGTCGAGGCGGACGACTGCGTGGGACGTCAGTGATTTTACCGAACTACTGTTGTAAACTCAGTTTAAGTGGTTAAAAATTATTCAGCTGTATTTTATCAGCCCGGAAAGACATATTTTATTTGGATGCTAGCTGTTTAGCGTTGTTTTATGAGGAGCGTCATGAGCGTGGTTTTTGTTTTCCGTGTTTCTAAGCATGATCGTTTTGGGGAAATTTCTCTTATATAGGTCGCTCTGTGTGGCTTATTTATAATTTTTATGCTGATTTCGATCATTCCTCGTGCCCATCCTACCAGGCCTTTTGCCACTTACACTCATTAAGAAAGGAAAAAACTAGATCGTCATTGGGACTAGGTGTTTTGAGGGTGTAACATATTCAGCGTTCCCATTTTTGGATACTTCCTTGTGCTCGTCAACTATCGGTGATAAACAGACAGGTGCTTGACATGTCTCCACCCTCGGCGCGGACGGTGGATATAGGTATGGAAGACCTTGTTGAGCATCGCTGAGCGTTGTGAATTACATAATCCTGCAGAGGGGGGCGTGCCCGCTGCGAGATCGACGGGAATAAAAGCGCAGAAGACCGGGCGAAACATGCAACGGTCTTGCCGGAAAGGTCATCTGATAATTGTTGCGTTAACAATAATTTGCGGCGTTGGACGTGATGCTTGTTAATGAAAAGAGCCCCTGAAAGGCGTCGGTGAAATCGTTCCCAATTTTGGGTACGCCGTTCCCATAATAAGGAACGCTTGCAGCGCCAGTGTACGAGAGCGTTCCCAAATTTGGGCTCGCGGCCCGGATGATGGACTGCTTTAGAAATAGGGGAACGATTTGAAACTACGATGGGCCTTACAATATCAAACTCTTTCCCAACAATATTGAGACAAATATCAGGCGGTTCACGATCGTTTTATATTTTTTGGACGTCATTTAACGGTTCTTTTTCTTGTTTTAAATAATGCCTACATGGCGTTCCCATATTTGGGTTTATCGTTCCCAAACATGGGAACGAAAATGCGTTCCCGAAAATGGGTACGCTTGACCATAGTTCCGCCTACTGAGTTACCTACCTATATAATTTGTTGATGGTTTCATTGGTATCATACATCATTACCTCTGTCGGTACTCTCTTTTTGTGGCCATATAATCATAATAGGATCATTTGTGGCAATTTACCTTAGGTGTTTCAGGGATATTGTGTGATTACACATAGCAATTTACATAGGCGGCGGAACGGGGAGGCGGTGTTTCATTTTTCAGTCTTTTTGGTGGCAAATCACACCTAATGGGGAAAATATTTTCATCCCTAAAATATGAGTGACCGACTTTACTTCATCTCTGAAAAGAGTTGCATGTATTCCCAACAGCCAGTTCACATGTCACTTGACAGTGATGCACCCACATCCTTTTGTTCCACACCCTGTCAAGATCCTGACATGAAATCCTGGTTTATCAGTTAGCATAAAAATTGGCATTACACCATTTTGCAAAAATACTGCAGTTACTTACTTTCTTTTTTCTCATCCTAGGATTTTTTTCTTCATCGGCACACCCAACCAATACCCAATTTTAGAACACTGCGGGGAGGGCACCTGGGCACCGTGCCCCCCCTTTGATTTTGGCATTTTAACATTAGCCCTATGGGCATTGCATGGAAAGAATGAGACCAAAAGTCAGCAGTGCCCCCCCCCCCCTAACTGAAGGTGTTCCGCCACTACTTTCAATTTATAGTTTTGTGATACTTAAGGACATCAAATCACACTGGAAAACCGCTTCACATTTTGCAAATGGTGTTAGATCTTAAATCCTTGTGCGAACAGCTGTTATTGGCTTATGCTTTGGTTTGTTGTCAGATCTTATTAGATCATAGACGCAAGAAATAATTTTTGAGTGGGATCCAAATTCTGGTATGATCTTATCTTTTTGTTTTTAGATCCACTGATGTAATTGATCTATCACATGCCTCCATGCACATATGATACTAAACTAACCTACCTAACAGCTACCAAATATCTTTGACGTGCCACTTGAGATGTACTATAATGGAAGATGAAATATCCAGTAATCTCAAATTAAAGTTTTCTTGAGAGCATAGAGCAGAAATTGTAATTTTTCTTTTTCAACATTGACTGTTTGATGTACCTTGGCTTTTGTCATATTTAGATGACTCTCTTTATTTTGAAGAGCACATGAATTTTATTGTTTTGACCATGTCAATTAGTTTGCAAATGATCCCTTAACCCAGCGAGTGTTGTCATTGTGACATTTTGATTTTGATAGAAAGACACCTATTTATTGTCAGCATTTGAAATGAAGAACATACACATTAAGGGAAGATTTTTTTTGACTTCTCATTGCAATTCATTACAGAGAGCAAGCATTTTTAACAAAACATGATACCTAACGTACTCAATTTTCCTAGTGGGCTAATGCCGCAAGTATCACCTTTAAATGCATATTTAAAAGCAATTAAACTCAGTCTCAAGCCTTCTACAGTGCATGACAATTTTCTCAAGAATATTGATATTTATTATGTGTTATTGGCTACGTCATGCATAGATGAAACATTACCAAGCAAGAGAAACATTTTGATATCATTATTTACACAATAGTTCATCTCACTCACCTTTTCAATGTCTTCACTGTTGCGATGACTTCACTTTTACCTAAGCTTTTGCTAGTTATTTTGGAGGCCCGAATTTACCTTCAAAACGTCAAAATTTCCTCCGCGAGTGCTACTTTCCGGCTTTCGGTGCAAGAGGAAAACAGTCGGTCGGACTTTAACAATTGGTAAGTTCTCATGCCGCTCGGTAGAATTTCTAGGTAAATTTTCACGGTAGCGTTTTTTGGTAGGTAGTTTGGTGCAAGAGAATTTAGGTAAAATCTGAATTTACCTAGGTAGGTAGTTTGGTGCAAGAGGCTTCTGGATAGGGTTTTCGTGTTGCCGAATGAGGCGAAACGACTTTGATTCGGTAGTGCCTCATAAATCCCTGCTACGGTGAGCAGCGACGAGTCTGAGACTGCGTCCTTCACTTCCGGCGGGGTCGTCATTTCCGGCCGCCATTGTTCAGAGGCCTCTTGCACCAAAATACCTAGCTAGGTAGAATCGGCAAAATACCTACCTAGTAAAGCTACCTACGGCGGTAACTTCTCTTGCACCATCCTACCTACCTACCTAGGTAAATTTGACAGCTCGCGTTTTTAGGATTTGTTTTGATTGGCTGTTTGGCGACGAATTATTTGTGGGCGCAAATAAATAGTAGCTAAAGAAAACAATTATATGGATATTGTTTTTATTAATATACATTTTGGTATTATGAAATCATTTTTCAATTACGTTAATACCGATAGAAGTTATTTTGATATTAAATTACTTGAACAAATAAGCTTCGTTTCCATGGCAACGAGTGAGTCTTCAACCAGGCTGTTCTGCTACGGATGTTTATCGCTTTGGTACGGAGAAGCACCTCTGTGAAACCATGGAGCATTTGGTCAATTATATTATTATTCACTCATAAAACATTGATTTATCATTGTCTAAACATTTTGTAATGCCTAATTTACATATAAGTACCCTTGGATTATCCTGTGTTGTGCCTATTGTTACTAATTGAATCATTTTACCTAAGGTTTTGCTAGTTATTTTGGAAGCCCGCGTTTACCGTCAAACCGTCGAAAATTCCTCCCCGAGTACTTCTTTCCGGCTTTCGGTGCAAGAGGAAAACAGCCGGTCGGAGTTTAACAAAGTTGGTAAGTTCCGATGCCGAGGCCTCTTGCACCAAAATACCTAGCTAGGTAGAATCGGCAAAATACCTACCTAGTAAAACTACCTACGGCGGTAGGTTCTCTTGCACCATCCTACCTACAGTCGTCCTCAAAATTATTCATACCCTTGTTAATTTACGACATATTTTGCTTTTTTGATGAAAAGAAAACATTTTGTCGAGCTTATTTATGATTTATATATGACCAACAGGGAAATGAATAACAGCAACATACAACTGACAAAATATTCAGTTTCAGGTCTGTTTTATTCATGAATCTTTGAAAACACTCATGTTCAAAAATATTCATACCCTTGGTTTTCAGAGTTCAGTGTCTTTCTTCAGTAGTCGATAGCATATCCTTTGTTCCTTATTACTGCTTCTAGTCGGTTCCTGTAGGTGCTCACAAGCTTGCCACACGTTTCCTGTGGGATTTTGGCCCATTCTTCCCTGGCGAAAGCCTCCAGCTGGGTCAGGCTAGTCGGTTTCCTGGCCGTCACTCGGGTCTTCAAGTTCCGCCATAGATTCTCTATGGGATTCAGATCAGGACTCTGACTAGGCCACTCGAGGACGCTGATATCATTGTCCTCGAACCATTCCTTGACTACTTTAGCCGTGTGTTTGGGATCATTGTCTTGCTGGAACTTCCAGTTGCTGCCGAGTTCCAGCTTCTCTGCAGATTCCTTCAGGTTTTCGTCCAGAATTTGGATATAGTCCTCCTTTCTCATGGTGCCCTGGATCCTGACGAGGTTTCCTGTGCCGCGGGAAGAGAAGCATCCCCACAACATGATGTTTCCGCCACCGTGCTTGACGGTTGGCACCGTGTTCTTGGGATTGTAGGCCTCTCCTTTACTCCTCCAAACATATGCAGCATCCATGTGCCCAAACAGCTCCAACTTCGTCTCATCAGACCACAGGATGTATGCCCAGAAGTTGGAATCTTGCTGCATATTGCCTCTAGCAAAAGCCAGGCGAGCCTTGCTAGAGGCAATATGCAGCAAGATTCCAACTTCTGGGCAAACATCCTGTGGTCTGATGAGACGAAGTTGGAGTTGTTTGGGCACATGGATGCTGCATATGTTTGGAGGAGTAAAGGAGAGGCCTACAATCCCAAGAACACGGTGCCAACCGTCAAGCACGGTGGCGGAAACATCATGTTGTGGGGATGCTTCTCTTCCCGCGGCACAGGAAACCTCGTCAGGATCCAGGGCACTATGAGAAAGGAGGACTATATCCAAATTTTGGACGAAAACCTGAAGGAATCTGCAGAGAAGCTGGAACTCGGCAACAACTGGAAGTTCCAGCAAGACAATGATCCCAAACACACGGCTAAAGTAGTCAAGGAATGGTTCGAGGACAATGATATCAGCGTCCTCGAGTGGCCTAGTCAGAGTCCTGATCTGAATCCCATAGAGAATCTATGGCGGGACTTGAAGACCCGAGTGACGGCCAGGAAACCGACTAGCCTGACCCAGCTGGAGGCTTTCGCCAGGGAAGAATGGGCCAAAATCCCACAGGAAACGTGTGGCAAGCTTGTGAGCACCTACAGGAACCGACTAGAAGCAGTAATAAGGAACAAAGGATATGCTATCGACTACTGAAGAAAGACACTGAACTCTGAAAACCAAGGGTATGAATATTTTTGAACATGAGTGTTTTCAAAGATTCATGAATAAAACAGACCTGAAACTGAATATTTTGTCAGTTGTATGTTGCTGTTATTCATTCCCCTGTTGGTCATATATAAATCATAAATAAGCTCGACAAAATGTTTTCTTTTCATCAAAAAAGCAAAATATGTCGTAAATTAACAAGGGTATGAATAATTTTGAGGACGACTGTACCTACCTACCTAGGTAAATTTGACAGCTTGCGTTTTTAGGATTTGTTTTGGTTGGCTGTTTGGCGACGAATTATTTGTGGGCGCAAACAAATAGTAACTTAAGAAAACATTAAATGTATATTGTTTTTATTAATACACATTTTGGTATTATGAAATCATTTTTTATTTATGTAAATACAGGGGCCCGGGAACGGTTTTCAAGTTGGGGGGGCGAGCCTAAAATATCTGACATGATGCATATGAAACAGTGTCGTAGCTAGGGGTCTAAGGCAGTGGTCGGCAGGTCCTCCGGGGTCGTGCCCCCTTTTTTGGCGCCAGGCAGGGCCATTACCCCCACCTACCAGACCCCATTGCTGATACAACCACGGTTACTGAAATTCCATACTTTTCCGTGACTCTTTGGGTACCATATCTGCGAGAAACCGCAGGCCCCCTCCCCTGCGGTTTCTCGCAACTATCTCAAAAACGTTGGCACGGAGCGCCACCATTTTGGAACAATTGATCATACATCGTTTCTGCAGATGTTGTGAATATTTCAGACCAAAGTCACTCAAGGTCAGGTCACCAGATCAGTGAGGTCACGTCTAAAGACTGTAACGCCTGCTTTAGCTGCATTGAGTGACAGGTCTCTTTCAAACTTTCAGGAATTGATAAAGGCGACAGCATGTACAAAATTTGTATCTCGGAGATTTGATGTCGGTGACCAAAGTTAAGGTCAATTTCACACCCTCTCCCATTATCAATGGGAGAGGGCGCAAAGTAAATGGTAGAAAATTGAAAGGCGCCTCTTTTGGACCAGTGTCATTCCTAACACTGTGACACTCTTATTTACAAGTACCTAAACATGACCGCTGAACCGGAAAATTGCACCCGTAACCCCGCTGTATGTCCCTGAGGTCATTTCAGGTCATGAATGGTATCTAACAGCTTTTCGCTAATAACTTTTGATAAAGGCATGCCAGAGCGATGAAAATGCCTTAGATGTGTTCAGCTCGACGATACGGATCGACTGATGTGCAACAAAACAAAACCTTCGATGTTTCTCGACGGGAGGATCACGATGCTGATAAAAGTGAGCTCCTGCAAGTTTTGAGTGACAAGTTATTTAAGAAAAACTATCAGCAAGCAACGTACATTTTGGCAGTTTTTGTCTCCTGCAGGCTAAACCGTTAATCTTCGGTTGAATCTGAGGGCAGGCATCAGAAAAAACGTTAAAGAGAGCTATCGAATGCGTTTTTCCGCAGCGCTGTAGCTCTATCCTTTCCTGAGCTATAGGCCAGTTTGTCGAAAACTGTCAAAGGTTGACCTGGAAATTGGCGAAATTTTACGTTCGATGACCTCTGGTGACCTGACCTTTGATTTGACCTAAAAAGTGACCATTATTTTTTTTCTTCATCATTTCTTACGCTCTTTCGATCGCCGACTACGGCGTTTCGCTAGTGACCCAGGAGCCAAGTTAGTACGGGGTGTTCAACCTCCACCTCCAGCAGGGCGTGGAAATCCAGGAGCCCCAGCGGGGCGCGGGTTAACCCCCATACGTATAGGGGTAGCGGGTATTTTTCGGGAATAGATCACGTTAAAAGGGTCGGATTACGAAAAAACTGTACCATCGAGCCGATCATTTTTATCTGTCCTGAAAATGGCATGACCACTGAAAATGGCATGTGAAAACGCCAATACCCGAATAACCGTTGATTTGTGGGATCTTTCTTGAGATCATGGCAGGCCACAAAATCTCACTTCAAAAAGTTACAGCAGGACCCGATTTACTCGGCAGTTGTTATTGACCTATGGAAGGTCACCCAATGACCAACGACCTTTAAATTGGGTAGCAGCGGCTGCTTATCTTCACGGGCAACACGCTCAATTTTTCTGCAAAGCTCCAGCTCAGAGACCGAGGTGCCCAGGTCAGGGTGCCATGGACGACTCCTCTCCCTTGCGTTAGTGACTGTGAAAACGCCAATAGACGAGCGCCGGTTGGTACATGACAGTTACTTTCAACGACTGTACGGAATGGTGAGCAGCTACATGAAAATTGACATGCGCCAGCTCATCAGTTCATGCTTTGTGCGTTTGACCTCGACTAATCTTTGAATCCTGGGGCACAACAGTTGCGATGTTTGTCCCATCAAGGGAGCCATTAAATCTAAAAAAGATGAGGCTTTCTCAGAGGCCCTCATTACCCCCCGCCGAAGGGCGCCATTACCCCCAAAGGGGGCATGCCCCACCATTTGCCGACCCCTGGTCTAAGGGGACGCGTACCCCCCCCCCCACCCCATTGGGTTCAAAGGGACCTTCGGGTCCGAGGGGCCCTGCGGCGCCATTTGACCTCTGAAGGTCAAACCGCTGACCGCCCCATGGGGCTCGTTAGAGCACCTCATGGGCCCTAAATACTAAATAGCCACACTAAGATCTCCATAAGGGCCCCACGCCGGCTTCTGAGCGCCTCTTGCGCCTTTTCAGGGCACCTCGGTGGTCTCCAAAGGCCCGTTACTGGCCTCTGAGAGTCCTTTACCGGCCTGTGAGGGGCCAGTTCTAGGGGGCATTTCCCGCCTGTGATGGTCCCACACCTATTTTTCTGAGGGCCCCATAACGGCAACTATGGGGCCTATGAGCGGCGCCTATGAGGGCCCACACCGGTGTCTCTGAGGGTTTCACACCCCCAACTCTGAGTGCCTACACCAGTGCCTATTAAAATTAAGCCCTGTATCGGCGGCTCTGAGGACCCAACCAACACCTGTGCATCTGAAGGCCACCCACTGGTGACTTTTGAGGGTCCCACACCGATGAGTCTGAGGGCCCCACCGGCGTCTGACAGTACCATGCCGGTCTCTAAGGACCCCACAGGACTTCTTCTGCCGGCCTAAGGACCCCTTGCCGGTCACTGAGACCCCCTGCCGGCTTGTAAAGAGTTCGCGTCAGCAGCTCTAAAGCCCCCACACCCGTCTGCAACGGCTCCACACCAGCGTCTATGAGGGCCCACAACAACGCCTGTAACAACGCCTCATCGGCGCCTCTGAGAGAATCACACTAGCACCTCTGAGCGCCCACACCGGCACCTGCATGACGGCCCCACACCGGTGCCTCTAAAGGCCCCTTACCGGCGGCTCTGAGGGCCCTACGCCGGTGATTCTGAGGGTGCTGCCGATAACCAAAGGCACCACACTTAAGCCCTTAGTGTCGTTGAGCTTTAATCCCATACCGGCCCTCTAATATTGTATCCCATGCATCCCATCCCATACCGAGTGCGCCACGTCAGTCAGTGCACTCATTGCCCCACACCCCTCCCTCACACCCCCCGGAGCGGGTAAACTGCGTTATAGGGGAGACCCGGGAGGTATGGGCCGGTTTTGTGAAAAGGCAATTTTCTTCCAGTGGGCAGTGGCTACACCCGGTTTTTCACTCTGTGCACGTGAAATTGCCTTTCGCCTGCAAAGTGTGCCTGATATTAGGCATCTGGAATCAACTATTTTGTCTCTAGATAAATTTTAATAAATCATGCGCTTTTTCGATCCATCAAAATACACCGGGAGGTATGGGCCATGGCCCGGGAGGTATGGGCCGGTACCATGTTTCATATCCTTTTCTCGACAATGAGAACAATACTCGTAGCTGGTATCTACCTTGATCTCTGAGAGCCCAGGAACCGCATAAGCGGCGAACAGCTTACTTCATGGAGGTCACTTGGGCACATATGTATTTTAGTAAACTCAATCATGCACCATGAAATAAAATCTATAATATTTTTCTGTTCGAATGAAATTTGGAGCTAAATTTTCAACCTTGCGCGACAAAAATAAAACTTATTGAAGATGACACTCAATGAAAGCATCTTTTTATTGATTTAGGATCAACAGGGGTGGGTGGCCCGAACCTCCCGGTTAGGACGCCAGAATTTGCGTAGCATCTCCGCTCATAATCTTGCAAGAAAGCTTCAAATTGTCTATCCAGCCTTAATTGGCATGCTTTAAACTTAATGTTAGCATTGGTCTGACATCATAAAACGAGCCTGGTTCAAATTTATCACGAATTTTCTGTATGTACAGTATTTTACTCGAAGAGGGCAAAAACGTTTTATCACCGCTCATTGCCAAGGAAGACTGAGGAAGATTTTGAAAATCACGTGGGTTGTATAACGGAATGGCTGCTACCAGTTTACGCGGTCAAATGTGTAAAAACACGCAACACTTCTTCAAAACTGCGATGGCCCATACCTCCAGGGGGCCCATACCTCCCGGGTCTCCCCTACCTATAGCAACGATTTTACCACCGTTGTACGTTATGCATTTCTCAAAGCTGACTCAAAATGGTCCAGTATAAAACTGGCCTGCCAAGGTTATGGCCAAGGTCCCAAATCAAAGTGGAATGACAATAGCAGATGTTTTCAAATCGATACTGTATCAGCAGAAACCATTCAGATGGCAAGGAAAATGCCGTGTGTTGATGTTTAGATGTATAAAGGAAACAAGAAGGAAAGAAGCCCGGAAAAGGGAGGAAAGACCTTTTCTAGCTGCCTCAATGTTGAGGGGGCGCCGCCCCCTCGGCTCCAAAGTTGGGGGGGGCAAGCGCCCCCGCTGCCCCCCCCCCTGTTCCCGGGTCTATGTGTAAATACCGATAGAAGTTATTTTGATATTAAATTACTTGAACAAATAAGCTTCGTTTCCATGGCAACGAGTGAGTCTTCAACCTGGCTGTTCTGCTACGGAGGCTTATCGCCTTGGTACGGAGAAGCACCTCTGTGAACCCATGGAGCATTTGGTCAATTATGTTATTATTCACTCATAAAACATTGATTTATCATTGTCTAAACATTTTGTAATGCCTAATTTACATAAAAGTACCCGTGGATTATCATGTATTGCGCCTATTGTTACTAATTGAATCATTTTACCTAAGGTTTTGCTAGTTATTTTGGAAGCCCGCGTTTACCGTCAAACCGTCAAAAATTCCTCCGCGAGTACTTCTTTCCGGCTTTCGGTGCAAGAGGAAAACAGCCGGTCGGACTTTAACAATTGGTAAGTTCTTATGCCGCTCGGTAGAATTTCTAGGTAAATTTTCACGGTAGCGTTTTTTCGTAGGTAGTTTGGTGCAAGAGAATCTAGGTAAAATCTGAATTTACCTAGGTAGGTAGTGTGGTGCAAGAGGCCTCCGCTCGGTAGAATTTCTAGGTAGATTTTCACGGTAGCGTTTTTTGGTAGGTAGTTTGGTGCAAGAGAATTATAAGGTCTTGAGAATTATAAGGCCTCTTGCACCAAACTACCTATCTAGGTAAATTCAGATTTTACCTAGATTCTCTTGCACCAAACTACCTACCAAAAAACGCTACCGTTAAAATTTATCTAGAAATTCTACCGAGCGGCATAAGAACTTACCAATTGTTAAAGTCCTAGGCCTCTTGCACCAAACTACCTACCTAGGTTAATTCAGATTTTACCTAGATTCTCTTGCACCAAACTACCTACCAAAAAACGCTACCGTGAAAATTTACCTAGAAATTCTACCGAGCGGCATAAGAACTTACCAATTGTTAAAGTCCGACCGGCTGTTTTCCTCTTGCACCGAAAGCCGGAAGGAAGTACTCGCTCGTTTCGCTCGAAGGAAGTACTCGTTTCATTCAGTACCGAGGGATTTGTTGAGTTTTCCGCACGAGACCGAAGGTCGAGGGCGGAAAATTCAACAAAGCCCGAGGTCCTGAATGAAACATTCCGGCCCAAGTGTGATATTTATTTTAGCATATGCCGTTTAATTTCCATATTTAAGCTTCTTTAACAATTTTAAATGCTTGAAAGAAGTGCAAAAAAAAAAAACAAAACCGAATATCAAGAACTAAAAAATGTACATATTCCCTGACCAAGAAAATAAACCAAGCCGACTCAAGATCACTGTGTTCCATCCTTGTGTCTGGCTCTGAGTTGGATTCATATCAAACCAAGAACATCTACTTCAATCTATGTCATATGAGAAGCCAGAGTAACGTTCGTTTTCAATATTAGAGAAGAGTGGAAGGTTTACCATCCTGTGAAGTGAGCGCTTGGTTTTTTTACCCATGTCAGTATGAATAAAGTTTTTACTGATCAATGTGAAATGCGTTTTTTGTCAATTCATTGCAGTTGTAAAAGCCTAAAAGGCATGAAATTGACGCCATAAATGTAGGTGATTGATTAATATGTCTGTACCTACATTAGGATTTAAAATATTATCTTATAGAAAACCAACATTTACAATCTGTTCAATAGTTCAAAGCGACCAAATGCAACACGTAAGTTCACGTTAGATTTCTATCAGTTAAGCTCTTTTCCAGCGCCTTCCTCCGTCTCAGGAAATGCTTCAAAAGTTCGCTGATAAAATGTTTTGCCCATGGGCCGAAACCTTTGTCCAATTGCCTTCAACATTATGCGGTTTAATACAAAAAGCTTTTACCGCACGCTCGCGCTAATGTAGCACGCTACATCTTGAACATTTAACGTAGTATCTTTTCGGCACGGCTCGGTCCGGCAGTCCCTCTCCCTCGCAGTCCGGCCACACGCCTAGCCTCGCTTTCCCACACCCCATTTCTCCCCCCCCCCCCAGTTCCCCTAATCTATCACTGTCCGCACAGAATGGGCAGCCGTTAAACTCCCATTAAGACGCGCGCTTTTGGAGACAGCTACCGCAGGATGAACGATTCGAACCCCAACAAGTAACAGCTGGATCAGTAACATTGTTAACAGCTCGTGGACCCACGCCGAGGACAGATACCGGCTAGGAGCGTTGGATCAGCAAGATATGTCATCAGATCATGGAGCAGTGTAAAGGATGGATGCCGGCTGGAGCACACAGCCTCCTTTGTCGGGGTACAACAACCCAGGGTGAGTGACCCGGCAGAACGCCTTGAAGGTGACCTGCACAGCAGCCGCAAGCAATGACCTGTAGTTCCAGATTTCGCCACTGAATAGAAGAGGCAGCACGCTACGGCCACACCCCGCAACCACAAGGCGTGGCGGGCAAAGGTCAGCAGCGAAGCGGGGGTGTAAGCCAGCTGACGATGGGGACACGCCCAAGGTACTAGTTGCCAGAGCCACCCCCAACCGAAGGGGGCAGCACTATACAGACGCGACAAATGTTGACGACAAAGGATGTAGGATTCTGGGAGATAAAACCATTTTGACGGAAGATCGGACGGAGGGGTAGCTCCTAAAGTAATCAGCCCATACAGTAGCCGCGGGAGAAATGACTGGCAAATATGAGGCTTGTGGCAAATGCAGGCTTGAATTCCAAGGGCTAGAGTCGCCGTCTGGTTAATAGCAAAATACAACCAAGAAAATGGAGCAGCCGGCCATGAACAATGTCTGCAAATCCCAAGCTTGGAGACTAAGCAAGAGGACGTCGGGAAAACAGTTATACCAGCTCTGCGCAACGGTCGTATCGGAAACAGCAATACGGAATACACCGATTCGCCAAAATCTAAGATGAAGGCTAAAATACGAAGTGTCGTCTCCTGAGTACATTGTAAGTGGCTGGAACAAAGAAACGCTGTTGAGGCTAACTAAAGCTGTTATGGATAATGGAATTCAGCCCCAATTCAAACAAACAACGACGAGCTATATGGAATATGATTAGATGTTTAGCTACCGAGGTATTTGGATAAAGAAGGCTGACAGGCTGCTGCGGGCAGATACGCAGTCGATATAAGAATGGAAGTGGTTGAGGATAAAGAAAAAGGCACGACAGAGCTGATTCACACTTTTATCAATGTTCTTATATCCTACACACCGATGAACCAACTGGTAAAACTCCCAATATGAAGATGGTGAGCGGCCAAGTGAAATCGCACGGGAGTAACAAAGACACCCTGGGTGCAATGACTCGGAGGTCGGCTCAGGGCGTGGCAGCCCCTCGAGCTATAAAAGGTGCACGATTCACCCCGGAGGACAGTCTGCAGCCGGAGCCGGAGACGCCATCTGGAGGCCGCCGTCGGTCCGGGGTCACCCGCGAGAAGCCTCTTCAGTTCGACCGACCAGAGCCGGAGGACAACCGCCGACGCTTGAGACCACACTGAGAAGCGGAAGCGCAGAGAACTCCAGAATGTGAGTGTTGTTGAAAAGTCTGCTCAATCCCAGTCCTTGAACCCCCCCCCCCCTGCCCGGTTGCCGTGCCGTGACGACTGCCAAACATTTTCGGTTGCCATAAAATGCACTCTCAATTGGAATTGGAAAACTTAAATTACTTCGAACTTATTGGTCCAGACACCCTAGTAGCATATTAGGATCTGAATTTTGAGGTCATGTCAGAGCCGCCAGCAAATACGTTATTGCCAGTTGGAGCCGGTATGTTTCGCGATTAGACCGAGAACGAGATGCTAAAATTGGAATAAGCAGGTCAGTGTCACGAACGCTGAAATTATTGACATGTTGCGCGTCAGCATTGAATATGTCTTTGTGTTTGGCCAAACTGGTTCGTTCATTTATTATCGGCGGTAGTCGGGTGCGATTAAGATTTGAGGTTGGGAAGTTTGTGAAATTAAGGGTGTAGATTCATGCTGTACTCATAAAGAGTTGCATTGCGAAATCAAATTGGTAATATTGCTGTAGGAATTAATTTCGAAGTCAAAATCAATTATAGAACAGGTGAATACGGTGAAATAGGAATATAATGTTTTAAGGCGGCGACTGATTCATGCAATCGATCTATGAATATGGCTATGAGTTATGATTTTCGACAGATACGAATGCTTGAGCTTACGGCGGAATTTCTTCTGTTACTTAGGTGCAGAGTTGAGAGTAGTGGTTTGAGGTCGACGGTCTGACACTTTGCGACTTGAGATGGTCCTGTACTTTGCGTCATCGAAATGTCGAGTAATAGGTAGATGTAGAATTGTTTGTGGTTAGAACTAATATGCGACTAATATAGGTACCGATCGTTGTGCTTTTGTAGAATAAATACTAGAAAAGACTAGCTTTGTTGGGAAACGATCAAATGGGACAGAAGTTTAATAAAAAAACCTTACGTGGAATGGAGCTGATGAGATGTCGAACAGGGAGATACTGCAGCGATATTTTACCAGATTCACACTCACTGACACACTCGTTGAATCTACCCGGCCCGAAGAGACCGCACACACCAGTACTGCACCGCGAGTGATGACGCGCCCATCGCGGCGTGGCCTTGACAACTGTCGACTGTCGACGCGGCGCCGGCCGGCAGCCGTGGTAATCGTCGTTCGCGACGCGGGACCGTGCGCCGCTAGATGGCACATGAGAGCAGCGTCGGGAGTGGAGCAGCGGCCACAGTAGGGCAGTGGGCTAACCGTAATTGAGGCGCGTGCGGTAGGTGAAGGTCATGGTATAGGGGCATGGTTAAGTTGTGGAAAGTTGCAACGGGATAAGAACGTAAACAGTTAATGCATAATTTTAAATATGACATGCTATTTGATATTTAGGACTGCACTTCGTTTGATGTGCATTGTTTACTGCTAATAGGATGATTTAAATTATATTTTCTATGAAAGGCTAGGGACCCCTATGACAATATTCTGGCACTCTATAAAGATAATTTGTATAGGTAACTAGTAGCCCATCAGAAGCTATCGAACGAGTTTCAAGGAGTCATTTCCGTTGAGCATTCAGTAATTCACTATGATACGGTGGATCACAAACAGACGACAGATCGGTGCGTACTAATTGGTTCTAGATCATCTGATTAAATCAAGAGCGGTTCAAGGTCTGCTAGGAGTGTATACGAGAACTAGTGATTAGGTTCATGCGTGCAGCAGCAATTAGAACTTGAGATTACGATTAGGTTGGATAAATAATGCGTTTCTGTTATTCGCGTTCTTACGAGTTAGTGCCAATAATTACTCCACCAATATTGGCACAGGGCATTGTGAGGCGCAGACGGCTTGTTTGCCCGTCTCCTATGGCGTAATGTTTACCAGCATGACTGTATGAGACACAGATGCACTTCTCTAAACCCACGTCCAGACCGGAATAATAAGAGGGACACACCGTCACGTACGCAGGGCATATGCACGTTTTCCGCCAGTGGTACCGGCCACTGTTAATTTTCCCGCTTAGGTAACACTGGGTGAGAAGGCAGTGAGAGGTTTCTACGGCAGGGGGAAGGGGAAGATTGGCACAGTGTGCAGTGGAGAGTAAGTTATGCCAAAGGCAAGAAGCCGAGGGTCAGGGGTGAGTCACCCAAAAGTGCGGATAAGGCGAGCCGTAGTGTCCCGAATAAGTCCTCATACTTATTTTGTAAAGGTACCTTAATCGGTACTGGACAGCCTCAGGGGAGGGAAGAATGTACTCCAGGACACGTAAGGCCTTGAAGAGTAAATCCCATGGTTTAAGGAGAGTTCCTGAGGAGAGTTCCAGGATATGAACGGTGGTCCCTGGGTCGTGAACGGGAATGTTACACGCGGACCGGAAGAGGGCATAGGTAATCTCTCCCGGATAGAGAGATAAGTCGGATGTAAATCGCGTATATGTGTACCATAAGTCTATCGGACGTGTAGTGAATCCCATAAATTAGCAGGGTGGATATTTGTGCAATTATTCTGGACGGCCCTGCGATAAGTATCTTAGTCGCCGGTTAGCGGAGCATGCATATGGATTTCGGAAAGAGACATTTATCTCGCCGGGGAGACCCTGGTTTGTAAGACGCCTAACACTATCGGAGGGAATTTCGGGGGCTATCAATTAAATTTGGGTGAATACATGAAATGCAAACGTAATGCGAGCAAGGGTGTGAGAATGACGACGCATGAATCTTAGAATAAGGCCGATAGGAATTTGATAGAATTCGGTTACGGCAGTCGAACAAATGATTCTCGAGGGCAGTAAAACTAGCAACGCTAATACGAATTAAGTGGGCAATTTCCTTAATGGGAAGGCCAGTATAGGAATGGGTGACTGGACAAATGATCACATTCAATTTATCAATGTAATTACCACCCTTATGTTTGGCAGTGGTCATCGGGACTTCGAATGCCCTGTCCTTCACCTGCCCAACTGTGCCGCAAACCCAGCTGATCGGATCCCTCTATCCCAAATCCGAGCAGTGAAGAAGCATCTCGTGCATCATGGTCTATATGTTACAGACCGTATGAAAACCCAGTCCGTTTGCAAACGGCCTGGCCCCGTCAGGCCGTTTGAAAACGGCCTGAAAAAGCCGGCCGTTTGCAAACCGCCTGAAATATCAGGCCGTATGAAAACGGCCTAGGCAGTTTGAAACGGCCTAGACAGTTTGAAAACGGCCTAGTCAGTTTTCAAACGGTCTGGCGAAGTACAACAGCCTCTGAAAATTGAACTTAAAGGATCCAGGCTGGTCGATGATCAGGTTGCATCGATGCAAGCATTCACATGGATCCATGTGAATGCTTGCGCATTCCATGCCGAATGACTCGTCTACATGCGTCGAATATTTTCTTACTGTGCTGATGCTCGGCCCGGCCGTTTTTCGACAATATTAATAATTATACAAGTTCACAGTCCGCCTGTGTACGGCCATCCAGTTGATGGAGCCTGGTGAAGCCACTACTGGTGAGGTCTGGTGAAACGTATCACTACAAGACTCACCGATTATTTTGCGGCATAAAACGCCGGAGCGCGCAATGGACATCAGAGTTCACATCAGTGGCGCGGGAACCGGGGTGGGGGGGGGGGGGGGGGCTAGCGGGGGCTGAGCCCCTCCAACTTTTCGGCTGGGGGGGGGGGGGGCTCGTAATGTATTTGAGCCCCCCCCCCCCCCAGCTGGAGGAATCGAAATCGGAAATCTACCAACATAATTTCATAGATTCATACATAGGCGCGGGAACCGGGGGAGGGGGCAGTGGGGGAAGCTTGCTCCCACAGCTCTGGGGCCGTGGGGGCGGTGCCCCACAACTTTTCATGAGGTCAGGAACCGTTGGCGCAGCTTGTCCTCCCCAAAGTAAGGGTTGTGGGTCACAAAGGAAGAAAGCATGTAAGTGAAAAATCCACCTCTTTCACTGGCTCGGCAACTCATTTGGCAGATTAAAACCTTTATTCCAGGTTGCAAAAACGGTAGATTCTTCACTCAGCTGAGACGGAATACCTGACTTTTTTGCAAATATTTGCGTTTTTTGTTGTTGAAAAGGCCAAGGTCTGAAAAATAAGTGGCCTAAAACCGGTGAGAAAACTAGATTTGGGGGTACCCTAGGTTGATCTCTATTATGGTTCAGCCCCCCCCCCCCCCCCCAGTCTGGAAGAAGTTCCCGCGCCATGCTGGTTCACCGCGAAGAGTTGTCACCGCGCCCGGTCGACCGCCGGCGGCTGGCCGGTGGCGTACGCCGGCAATACTTGACCATTGCGGTGGAAGGCGAAACTTTGAAGTCCGGGGGAAGCCCGCGGGTCGACCGGGCGCTATACGGGCCGGGTCTCAGTTCTGCTAATCTCTTCCTGACCAGACCTGCATTCGTCATCGGGAAAATCAGGGAGAATTTTCCGGAACTAGCGAGAATCATCGGGGATCACGAACGGTATCGCGATAACGAGACATGCTGAAGATAGGCGCTCAACAATGATTTTCCGACGGAGAATATCCGATTGACAATAGTTTTCCGGATGCCGAATTCACCTTAGGATTCCATGGTGCCATTGGTGCCATGTAATGTCATGAAACGGTCGTGCTTCAACAAACTCAACATTGTCCAGCTGTAACTTTATGCAGACCAGATTGTTTTTAAAATGCCTAGACCGTTTGCAAACGGCCTGGTGTCTGGAAAGTTGTCATACGGACTAGACCGTTTGCAAACGGCCTGAAATTTCAGGGGGTTTGCACACAGCCTGGAATTTCAGCCCGTATTCAAACGGCCTGACTTTTCAGTCCGTTTGCATACTGACTGGGCTGTCCAGGCCGTTTGCAAACGGCCTGAATCGGGCCAGGCCGTTTGCAAACGGACTGAGTTTTCATACGGACTGTAACATATACAATGAACAGAATCATCAAGCCTCTAAATTAAAAAGCATCTTCCATCAGATGTATTTGTACGCAAGGTGGATCTGTCTCTAGACATCTCCCTCAGGTGGATCTCAAGATCTCTATCAGGTGGATCTCATCTATCTCAGGATCTCATCACTATCTGGATCTCTCTCTAGATCTATATCGGGATCTCTTCAACGACTCTCAAGCTCCCCTGTATCACAAGCTCTACTACCGAGTTCTTTCCAGCAGCAAATAGCTCTGTTCTTCTACAACCAGCTGAACGACAGCGGACTGCGGTGGTTGGTGAACTGCAAGATGTACCTCTTCATTATTTTCATACTTCCCTTTATTTCCCTTGCTACACTAATGCTAAAGGCATACTTCGGCATATGCTAAAACTAAAAAAGCACCAAATCAAAAGATGCCGGCAAAGATGCTATGATTGGCGTACTTGCCTAGGTGGCCGAAGCCGCAGATGCGGCTGATGCGTCCACTACCGAAACGGCTAAGATGCTGTCGCATGTCCACCACTGATTCGTAGAACTTGTGGTGCGGCAAAGAGACGTCGTACAGCCACGCATATCCATCGCGCAGGAGAGCCTCCGGAATGCTCTCCCGTAGCGTCCACATAGCCTGAGAAACAGACAGTCGTCATGTCAATTGTCGAGCAGCACGGTGTGACCTAGATCCAACGTTTCCAAGCGTGTGATTAAAGGAAGGGTGCCACCTTTTGGACACAACGCAGTTTTTACAAGATTAGCCTCACATGAACCTAAAAACCGGCTTCACTTACCTATGCTCGAGACGGTCAGCATTGAATCCGCACGTGAAGTTATCATTTGCGAGTTTTGCTGCCAGCATTCGGGCAGGCAAAAATCTTCAGCACTATTTCCTCGTCGTGTTAAGGGTATTTTATAAAACATGAAATCAGCAAAGGTATGTATAAAAGTTATACTTTTGAAGCATGTTTTATCATTTTGAAAGGGTATATTTTTTCTTTATGGTATACACTTAAGTTTTAAAATTTTAATTGGGAAGTTTTTCTAGTAAGTTGCATGAAGGGTGAAGGGTTCCATAGATCTCTTAAACATTGTAAAGGAAAAACCTTTACTCGACTTATTTGATGTATTTATTTGATGTATTTATTTATTATTATTATTATTATTTGATGTATTTATTTGATGTATTTTATTGATGTATTTATTTGATTTGATTTTTGTCTCAGTTGCGCCATCAATGCAAATGGCAGAATTATATGTTGCCATGACAACAGGATATGCCAGCCGTCCTAGCTGCCACATCAAACGACCTTGAGTTGTAGTGGTGATATAAACAACGATCTTTTTTTTGGCCAATGTATTAAATGCAATGTTTCGGTTTTTTGTATATTGTGGACGCGCTAACCACGTCTAAAAATTCAAATAAGTAAAAAAAGTAAAAAATAGATTCGAAGTAAAATAGATTCATAGAACAAAAATTTCGGAAGGTGGCACCCTTCCTTTAAGCTATTGAAGTATTTGAGCGAGCTCGCCCCCGCGCAGACGAACCGCTCATAGTGATGCAAAAGGGGTTCACGAGTGGCTAATAATACCCTAAAGCCACGTTAACCAAACCGATTAAGTCGCGATATGGCCAACCAGAGATATGTTTGGGACATCTGAAATCGCATGGGTCATTTCACGCCAAGTCGATCAGAATTTGGTACTTTTGACCCTTACCCCTTTCGATTTCGATGAAATTTGGTAGGCCTGGAAGGTAATCTATTCAGCAATTTTTAGTCCCAGGTCACCTCTGAGCTCAAAGTTATGGATCATGAAACGTCAACGGTTTTTGCCGATGTTGATTGTTGCGGGATTAAAATGCCCATTTCTCTATAATTAAGAGTGCGGGGAAGATGCGATAAGCGTAATTAGAGAGGCAATTGATCTAAATTTTGTAAACAATTTTAAATATGTCAATGGCCTTTGACCTTTGACCTGACCAGGTCGAACTTGGTATTTTCAAATGTGACCAAACTCTGTACCTCAGATGCTTACGGAAAATTGGCAGAAGATGTACCATAGTAAGGCAGGACCATAGTTACCATAAGTAGGACAGTTATTTACTGTTATCATAAGTAGGACAGTAAATAAGGCCAAAAAAAAATATTTCTGGGAAAATTTTAGCTTGTAAAGAAAAAAATCCTCATATCAAACTAAAGCCAAGGACTCAGCCACGGACACACAGTGGGCCAGGCGCTTCAAAAAAGCGGAATTAAATCAATGAGCACAGCTGCGGTGCCAAAAATGATTCGTTACAGGGTAAAATATCATGCTAAGGCCGAATCCGATATCCATTTTCAAATTTGATTGGTTACGCTAGGTCACTGACCTATGACGTCATTATTTAATTTCTGCGCTGCACATATGCCTGGGACAGGCGGGCACTATGCCGCATTGGCCGCGCGTTTGCAGTCTTTTCATGGTTTCAAGCGTTCAAACATGTGATATGATGTTGGTCCCATGCATTAGGGTGGGTGTAAAGGTCACCTGAAGGTCAGGTCAGGTCATTGACCTTCGATGACCTCGGTTCACTTTTTCGAGTTTTACATGTTTCTGGGCTAGTTTTTGGAGCTGAATTCGAATTTAGGAACCATTTGAACATTAACGAAGTAGTTTTGGTGCCTTCGTAACATGTTACGAAGCTGTCAGAGGCGGGTTGACACCTACTACGAATACCCGGCAGGACCCATACTGGTTGACCTGACCTGAGCTGACCCGACCTGGCCTAAATGCATGAAGACATCATCTGTGATCAAAACTAACATGATATTCGTGATCAGCATCCCGAAAAACCCCTTAGCATCCACACTATACGACGTTCTAACAGGTCCCGACTTTCGGCCATTGATCTGACCTCAGAGGTCACCATTTGACCTATGACCTTAAAACCGGGTACCGTTGGCTTCGTCTCGCGACGACCTACACGATGGTTTTTTCTGCGAGGCTCTAGCTCAATTAGGGGCCAAACGCGAGGAGGGTCGCATCCCCCTGTGCCGTCGATGGATGCAAAACGGCCTATGCCGGCGAGGGTTAAACCCTTATTTGTCCATTTCGCGCAAAAATGCGCAAAATATTTGCATTGGGCAGTAAGCTATACACCTTGAGGAAAGTCAGGCAGCAAATATCTTCGTGTTGTTTGGTGACGTTTTCTTTATATCCTTATATAAATTCATTGCGTCGTTGCACTACCACGGTTCCGAACAGGCACTGTAAAACCCACCGCTACTAGTAAGCATGAAATAGTTCCCGGGGACTTGAGTACGAGAAACATGCGCAGAAATACCGGCTGTTTTTTTTAAGCTATTTTGTACGGAATAACTAATGATTTTACGCTGAGAGCTTTTGAATCGGGGGAACGGAAAATGGCACACAGCAGTCATTTCCATCTCCAGTCGGTAAGTCCTACTTTGCGACGTTATAGCATTATCTGCCTTGACATTGGGGAAAGGAAACTTGCTTATTCGGAAACTTTGGACATTTTTACAAATTACAATACTCTATCCCATAATTACAGGAATTTCACCGAAGTTGATTTTCGACTTAATTCCGCTTTTTTGTTGCGCCTGGCCCACTGTGGGACAGTGGCGTATTCAGGGGGGGGGGCATGGGGGCCATGGCCCCCCTTTCCGCCCAGCCGCCCAGATGGCGCCCTAATTAGCGCCGACTAGGCTGATGCTGTATTACAGAGGGAACATAAATTAAAAAGTGATGTGCAGGCAGGGATCGAACTCAATATCTCTTTGGGGGTGCCTGGACACCCCTATGTCCTCCAGGGCACCCCCAAATAGGACCTGAGCCCCCCAATGTTGAAGGGCGCCCCTCCGGAAACCAGAATATTCCGAACCCCCAGGGTCGATGGCGCCCCTGAAGAGCCGCTGGCACCCACCTGAACGGAACAGTCGCCCCATTAAAGGTTGATGGCGCCCCTCTGAAGTTCACAGTTGCCCCATTCGGCCCCATCCAAGATCGATGGCTCCCCCTGAAACCACTGGCGTCCCTCTAAAGCACCTGCATTCTTCTCAAGATCACAGTCGCCCTATCCAAGATCAATAGCTCCCTCAAGAGAGCCACTAGCGCCCCCCCCCCCTCGAGACTGAAGTCGCCCCATTCAAGCCCAATGACGCCCCTCCAGAGCGTCCGGTGCGCTTCTGAAGATCACAGTCGTCCTCATCCGAGGTCGCTGGCGCCCCTCAAAAGTCACTGGCGCCCATCTAAACGGAGATCACAGCTGCCCCCTCTTAAGATCGATGGCAACCCTCTGAAACCAATGGCGCCCTTCGTACCCGGCGCCCCTCTGAAAATCATATTCGCCCCATCCGGATGGGGCGAATATGATTTTGACCCCAGCACCCCAGCAGGTTCAATTAAAAAAAAAAAACGCATACGCTGGAGGCGGCACCGCACTGCTAGGCGGGGGTGGTATCGCAATAATGGGCGGCACTGTGCTGAGACGCACCACTTGCATTGAAGGGGCGGCGTCGCATTGAGGGGCGGTATCGCAACGAGGGGTGGCACTAACGAGGCTGCTTTATAAGAAACGCTTTGCACATCCTAGCCCAGCTCGGCGCCGCCTGGCTGCTGCATCTTCAAAAGGGCCCTTGGTGTCGATGAGAGTGTCAAATAATTACCTAGCGTCAGTGGTTTCTGAGGGGGGAGCGCTCAGATCTTGGATGGGGCGGGGCGAATGAAGTCTCCATTCAGATGGGTGTCAGTGACTACTGGAGGGCGTCAACGAACTCGGATAGGGCGAATGTGATCTTCAGAAGGCCACCGGGTGATCTAGAGGGGTGTGATGCTTGGATGGGGTCATTGCTGCCTTCAGTAGGGCGTCGGACGCTCTGAAGGGGCGCCATTGACCTCGGTTGGTCCGACTGTTATTTTCAGAGGGACACCAGTGGTTTCAGAGGGGCGCCATTGATCTAGGATGGGGCGAATGAAGTCCCGGTTCCGGTGGGCGCCAGTGGCTCTTGAGGGGCGCCATTGGGTATGGATGGGGTCGCTGTTGCCTTCAGCAGGACGCCGGACGCTCTAGAGGGCGCCTTGAGCTTGGGTGGGGCGACTGTAGTCTCAAGGGGCGTTGTCTCGGATGCATCCGAGACTAACACCCACTTCTAACTCAGCTTGTGGGCCACATTGAGACCCGCAATAGGCGGCGTTCGAAAGAGCGTCAAAAACTTTTGCAAAACTACTTAAACCATTTTTAAGGTTAGGTCGAACTGGTCGAAGGTCAGGTCACCAGAGACAACCAAAAACCAAATTTCGCCGATTTTGACATTTTTTGACAAAGCAGTTAAGTCAGGATTCAGAAAGAGATTGAGCTACAGCCCCGCAGCAAAGCGCATTCGATAGCTCTTTCTTATTAATTATCTCAGCTTTGACCTAAGGTAAATGTTTTAGCCTCAAAATATACGTTTTCGCGGAGGACGTTTATCTGTAATACCTTTTGACTCAGACCTGCACGAGATTAGTTAAACCGGCATCGTGTTCCATTTTTCGACACGAATCAAATGAATTAGTATTTGACATTAAAAGGGCATTTTGAGAATTTGACCAAAGGTGAAGGTCATCACCTAACCGGGAATGGTCATATTGCACATCAGTCGATCCGTATTGTTGAGAAGGAAAATACTTATATAAGGTGTTTCATTGCTCTACCATATCTCTATCAAAAGTTATTGTCCAAAAACTACTGAAGACCTTCCATGGCCTGATATGATCTCAGTAACATAAAAGGGGTCACATCACGAGTGAAATTTTCCGATTACATGTGTCATATTTACCTGTACCCAGATGTTCGAGGGTGGTTTCGTTCAAAAGAAGATCATTTCAATTTTCTCCCATTAACCCACGCCATGCTGGGGGAGGGGGGCGTTTTTACGCCCCCCCCTTAGGTTTTTTTGCGAATATCTCCAAAACGGCGTCGCGCAGTGCCGTCGTTTTTGGTACACCTGTTCATACATCTTTTCCACACATCTTGTGAAAATTTCAGACCCGGGTCGTTCAGGGTCAGGTCACGTCAAGTGACCTTACCTCAGAAAAAGTTTAAAGGCTCGCTATAGCTACACCGACTGAACGATCATTTTTGAAACTTTCAGAGATTGATAAGAACAAAAACATGTATAAAATGTTTATCTCGGACTTTTGATATCTATGACCTAAGATCAGGTCAATTTTGCAACCTCTCCATCATAAGTCGATTGGAGAAAATTGAAATGCGCCTCTTTTGAACGAATGTGGTTCAAAACCCTCTCAAACATCGGTTCACAGGTAAACACAACACAATGAATCGTAAAAATGCACCTGTGACCCTTCTGTGTGCCTCTGAGGTCATCTCAGGTCATGAACGGTCACCAACAGTTCTTTGGCTATAACTTTTGATAGAGGCGTGCTAGAGCGGTGAAAACACGTCAGATGTGTTCAGCTCGACGGTACGGATCGACTGATATGACCGACTGAGCATGAGCGTTTCCGGTCAGGTCATGACCTTGACCTGAGGTCAAATTTTCAAAATGGCCTTTCAAGGTCAACGAATAGTTCATTCGACGCGTTTCGACCAGAAGAAGACGATGTTGGCAAAATAAATGTCGTCACTGTCTTGAGTCAAAAGTTATTGCAGAAAATGCTTTTAACCCGCGCCCTGATGGGGGCCATTTTGGCCCCCCTGTGGGTTTTCTTGAATAGCGAGAAAACGGCGGCGCGCAGCGCCGCCAAATTTTGGGTACCTTACCGGGCATCAATTTGACACCTTCACACAAAATTTCAAGTCACAGGTCACCTCAGGTCAGGAGTTATTGAGGTCAAACTGAGGTCATGTTCGAGTAAAAATGAGCAAAAAACATGACATCTTGAAACGCTCACCCATTCTACAGTTAACAAGCAATTTTAAAGTTCTTTATGTGGTTGTGTAGAGAAAAGACGGCGCTACAAAACTGCTATCTCGGATTTTCGAAATTTTGGGATTTTGACCCCGCAAAATCAAAAAATTGATTTTTTTAAAAGAAAAACTCAAAAAATTCCAAAAAAATTTCGAATTTCGAAAAAACCGGAATATATGTGATAGTCCCTGCGCTCTTCGATATACATACCAAATTTCAGATCGATACCTCTTTTTTTTTTGGCCAAGTTATAGCGAAAAAAAACTGTTAAAAATTGATGACGTCAAATTTTTGAACTCATTTTTAGCAATTCTAGACCTCGTAACTCAAAACGGAGACCACCATTGAACTCCCCGTGACGAGCTGCATCGAATCGATACCCATTTTATGCAAAAATATCAACTTCGAAATTTGACCTAATTTGACCTGACCTTGACCTGACCTTGACCAAAACGTGACCTAAGCTGGCCCTAAAGTCTGTCTGACCCACATAATCGCATTTGTCATGTAAAATGGACCATAAAACATGTATCACACGACACTTTCATATTGTGACCCCCCCCCCCTCAGTGACCTGACCTCTGTAAACTGACCTGGTATCAGTGACCTTAAATAGAAAAATGTGTGTTTGAAGAACATTTTCCCATCGATGATTTTCAATGAAATGCATTTTACTCGATTTTACAACGCATTTCTTGAAATGCCTGTAAACGGTGAAAATTCGACCTTTGAGCTGACCTGTGACGTCATCGGTTTGACCGAGGTCAATGAAATTGGGTCACAAGGTAGTTCCCCGTTGGGGCTATCCAACACCGTTTACCGCATGTCGCTATGTTGCGTGGTTCTCGAGATCTGAGGGGGGGCCAAAATGCCCCCCATCAGACCGCGTTGCTCGGCAGACCCCATCTGGGCGCGGGTTAATTAATGCGTGGTTCACACCGGATCCGTAATGACCGTTACGTGCCGTAATGAATACGTCGGCGATTAAATAATATCTTGAAAGTGGAGGGCACAATGCAACGCGCATGCGTAGTTCGATTTTTTGGCGACGTAACGCCGTATTCGTTACGGATTCGGTGTGCACCGGGATTTGCCATGTTGAGCGCCGTCCTTCGAATCAAGTGCGCCAAAACTATTTTGCTTATAAACAATCGAAAAATGGGCTAAAGCTAAGAGCTGTTTCTTAATATCGGTGCGTCAGAAATTTAATTGGTTTTGCTCTCTTCTTTTTAAATTTATTTCTATCACTTTTGCATCGTGGTTTATAATTGCATGGAGGCATATCATTGTTAATTAACTACAATTGTGGGCATGATACTATACAGAGAATCTTTTATCCTTTTTTGGCATAAACAAGAAAACATGCCTATGTTGGTCAACGCTGAAGTTCATTTTCTACACTCGTGAATCGCTGCTATCCATGGGCAAGATCAACGTACGCATCGTACAGTTTGCTCAATTGGCTTGCGAAGAGGCGGTGCAGTGTCCGTCCAAGCATCAAGTCTAGCAGGGGCAATATGGGCAGCGAAGTTGACTCAGAACTGCATAAAAGACGTGGCACGAGAATCTATGTATTGGAATTTAATTTGTGGACTTTGAACTTGACCTGTAACATACCTACATGATTAGGGTTAGGCTAGGCCTTCGAAGGAAATGTTATCTTTAAATAAACGAGTGAAATGTAATTACGGAACATGAATTTTATGTACGTCACTCAAGAGATACAAAGTAGGTTGTGACATACTGAAGGCATACCTACATGAAATAATGCCTAAAAATCAGTCGGCGAGTTGATACGATTTTTTCAAGTAGAAAGGTCCGCACTTGCTCACGAGCAGACCGCTATCCGCTACCCAGACCAACCCAAACAATCGCAACATGTGAGAAGGGGTGGGCACGTGTGCATGTGCCGACCAATACTCTCGCTGACCTTTGCAATCTGCATACTTTATACGAGTATGCGTGGTGTCATTCAGCATACCAAAGTCCAAATGTGAGCGCTATCGGCCCAGCCGATCCCGAGATATGAAAAAGGGGTGCGCACGTGCGCACGTGCCGATCAATACCTTTGCGGACTTGTGAATTCTACATATAAGCATGTTATCATTCGGCATACTTGATGTAAGCACTTTCGGCCCAGCCGATCCCCAGATATGAAAAAGGGGTGCGCACGTGCGCACGTGCAGATCAATGCTTTTGCTGACCTGTGCAATCTGCAAATAAACTTGGTGTCATTCCGCATACTTAATATGAGCGCTATCGGCCCAGCCGATCCCAAGATGCCAAAAAGGGGTACGCACGCGCGCACGTGCACGGTGCAGCTGCAGACCAATGCCTTTGCCGATCTGTTCAATCTTCATATGACGTGGTGTCATTTAGCACACCAAATATGAACGCGATCGGCCCAGCCGATCCCCAGATATGAAAAAGGGGCACGCACGTGCGCACGTGCAGATCAATGCTTTTGCCAACCTGTGCAATTTGCATATAAACATGATGTCATTCAGCATACCAAATATGGGCGCGATTGGCACAGCCAATCCCGAGATGTGAAAAAGGGGTGCGCACGTGCGCACGCGCTGAGGCAATTCGAAATCGTCCTAAGGTCACGGGATGTGTAGTGTGCACCCAGCCAAAACAACAAACAAATATTGAACCGTTTCCATTCAGCCGTTCCCGAGTTATGGTATGACGAGCTCTTTTGGAACCTCTCTCGTCGCACGTGACACGTGCTGTAACAGGCACTCATGAGTGATATCAATAGCACAATTCAGGGTAGAAAGGATGCAGCCCCTCCCCAAAGAAGACCGCTCATCAAACAGTCAAACCGTTTTGGAGATACATGTCGATAAAAGTCATTACGGCGGCCGGTCGGGCCGAAAAGTTCAATTTTCCCAACTTCTGTTACGTTCCGTAATGAATACGGTGGACGCTGCCAGTTTACGGCGACTGGTTGCCACATTTCAACTTCGTCTACAAAAGTCACAATGCCTGGGGAATCTTGAGAAATCTCTAGCTCATTACGTCCGTAACGGTTACGGCGTCATTACGGATCCGGTGTGAACCACGCATAAAACTGCAATTTTTGGAGTTTTTGTCCTCTGGAGGCTAGTGACAGTCAGTCACTGGAGGCAGTCATGCATGTCCACAAGTAGGGGCTGCACGCACTAGACATCGAATTAAAGGTGATTTGTTACGGAGCGAGCGAAGCGAGCGTAGTCTTACCTTTTAGCATATGCCGAAGTATGCCTTTAGCATTAGCGCGAGCGTGCCGTAAAAGCTTTTTCGATTAAACCGCATAATGTTGAAGGCAATTGGACAAAGGTTTCGGCCCATGGGCGAAACATTTTATCAGCGAACTTTTGAAGCATTTCCTGAGACGGAGGAAGGCGCTGGAAAAGAGCTTAACTGATAGAAATCTAACGTGGACCTACGTGTTGCATTTGGTCGCTTTGAACCAGACATGTGCTTGGATCCGGAAAAATGGATCTGAGATCCGATCCCATGGATCCCGATCCGAGATCCATTCAGATCATAGATCCAACCCCTCAATTTTGTCGAGAGATCTACTGGGATCATAGATCTGACCCTTCAATTTTGTCGCTAGATCCACTCGGATCATAGATCTGGCTCCCCAATTTTGTCGTGAGATCCATTGGGATCATAGCTCATAGGTGCTCAAAATGTTAACAACTTTCTTTCATAAGAAGTTATGAATACCAAAGGATGGTTCATAGGCGTAGGAACAGGGGGGGCCGGGGGGGGCCATGGCCCCCCCACTTTCGGAGGTGGGGGGGCCAGCAATGTTAACTGGCCCCCCCACTTTTTGCTGACTTAAGTGTCTGTCTGTACCTACCACCCGGTAACTTGACAACTATTCAGCTTGCCCTGAAGATTCCCTTTTGTTTCTACAGCGTTATTGACCGCAATTTCCTTCACTCAATGAAGGAAACCATATCAAAGACTGTGGGTCCTTGTGACTTGCTTGTGACAACATTTTGTTGAATACGAGGCGCGGGATAGCGAGCACTGAAAAGGTATAAGACAATACTAGCACGGTGCAGGAGAATGCGTATACAAACGACCAACGCTTGACCGGATCTGCTTGGGGTCGGCATAGGTCGTCAAAGGCGTTCTAGCTGGGGGCCAGCAATGTCTGTATCTGCCCCTCCCCCTTCCACTTTCAGTGCAGTGGCGGTCGCAGAGGGGGGATCAGGGCCATGCCCTTCCCCCCTCCAAAGGCTAATCAGGGGGCCATCATATCATTTGGTCCCCCAAACAACCAATGGGCCCCCATGGGCGTATGGGGCTCTGGCCCTTATTCAATTGTCGCGAGACTCAAGAATCCCACGCTAGCTATTAATAGCTCCCAAACCAGTCTTTTAGGGTCCTACACTGATCTCGGAGGGCCCTTCAGTGGCGGTCAAGCGCCCACATTGACCGCTGAGAACCCACATTGACCTCATTTGAGGGCCCCTAAACCGGCCTCAAGGGCCCAGCCGACGTCTGAGGACCTCACACCGATCTCTGGTGGCCTCATTTCTGTCTCTGGGGCCCCAAGACCAACCTTTAGGTGCCTCTGAGGGTCCCGCACTGAATTATGAAGACCCGATGCCGGCCTCTAGGGGTCCGCATCGGCCTCTGAGGGTCCATCTTGGCCTTAGGGGTCCAACGCCGGCCCATGCCGGTCTTTTAGGGCCCCACACTGACCTCTAAGGGCCCATGCTGGCCTGTAAGGACCCACATTAGCCTATGAGGGCCTTGCACGGGATTCTGAAGACCTGATGCCGGCCTCTGAGGCCTATCTTGGTTTTTAAGGGTCTTCTGCTGGTCTCTGGGGTCCAACACCGGCCCATGCCGGTATTTTAGGGTCCCACATTGACCTCTGAGGGCCCCGCACTGGATTCTGAAGATCCTATGCCGGTCTCTAAGGGTCCGCATCGGCCTCTGAGGGCCTACCTTGGCCTATAAGGGCCCTCTGCTGGTCTTTAGGTTCCAGGTCCCGCCCATGCTGGTCTGTAACGGCCCCACACTGACCTCTAAGGGCCCATGCTGGCCTGTAAGGACCCGCATTGGCCTCTGAGGGCCTTGCACTGGATTCTGAAGACCCGATGCTGGCCTCTGAGGCCCATCTTGGTTTTTGAGGGCCTTCTGCTGGCCTCTGGGGTCTAACACCGGCCCATGCCGGCATTTTAGGGTCCCACACTGACCTCTGAGGGCCCATGCTGGCCTTTAAGGACCTACATTAGCCTCTGGTGGCCCAAGTCGGCATCTAAAGGTCTCATCCTGCCCTTTGCAGGCCCTGTACTGCCGTCTCTGAGGGCCTTAACCCTCGCCGGCCGATGGGGGGGGTGCCGCCCCTCCATAGTTTTTTTTCGCGATAGCTCCGAACACGCCGGCGATAGAGAGCTGAAGCTTTACATACCTGACCTATGAATCAAGGATCTTTTGGCACCAACCACATTTTCGGGTCAGATCATGTCACTGACCCATGAGGTCATAAGTGAATCTCTGCACGGCCTTCAGATGTCGCAACTTCGCAACGCCCTCACTGCCAGAGGAGATTTCACAGGGAAATGAACCTTGGAGGACCTAGTATCCATTAGGAGTCTCACAACTTGTGCATCTCGGATTTTTCCTAAAGGTCATATGAGGTTAGGTCATTTTCGTGACCTCACCATTAGGCATAAGTCAATGCCCTGAAAACTTTTTCTGGCGCCGGAAACGATCTCCAACTATCTCAAGCACACCGAAACGTGATTTCATGCACTCCTTGCAAGGTTTGATGCGTCACTTTTGCAATAATGACCTTGCGCGACGTCATTTATGAAGTTATAAGGGTCATATTAGTTTGTCGTCAATAACTACCGATCAAATTGAGCTAGCGAGTCGGGAAAGCCATCAATGGACTCAGGAAGACCTGCCGAATCGAATGATATGCGACATGACCTCCTTCGACCAATGTCGTGACCTGGGGGCGCTGACCTGACCGTGACCCGAGGTCAACACCTTCAGTTTACCTCACCCAAACAAAAAGTATATATCATTCGACGCACATTCGACACATTCGAGAGAGGCGAACACGATGCTGGCAAAATCGCGGCTCTGCGGCCGTTTTTTGCGAAGTTATTCACCAAATACGGAACCGTGCCTTGAGGCACTTGACCTGACCTCAGAGGTCACCGGTTGACCTAGGACCTTAAAATCGGGTATCGATCTCTGCGTCTTGTAACGGCGCACACGCTCGTTTTTCCGCGACTCACTAGCTCCACCTGGGGCGAAACGGCGAGGGGGGTTGAACCCCCCCCCCCGCCCCCTCGGCCGGCGCGTATGTAGAAAACCTATAGGTCCGGGCCGTCGAGGGTTGAACTGGCCTCTGAGGGCCCAGACCGACCTCTAAAAGTCCCACACCGGCCTTTGATAGTTAATCAGCCCAGTTGCAGTGGGCGCTGATATAAAACCTCTAAAAACGTTATAGCTCTGGCTAAGCCTAGCTGGGCCGTTCATGCTGATTTTTATAGGTATATTGTAAAGACTCGTTTTGCACGTTTCACGCTTGCTCGTAATGAAAAAGTTGCTGGATGCCTCTGGAATTTGCATGGGTGCCAACGGCTGCGGAGGACAGGGGAACGCGTCCATCAGTTTGAGTTTATAATGGACGGGAGTCTCCCTGAAATTTTAACCAATTTTGTTTTTGTTTTTGTCTCGATTTTCGACACGACACGACAAATTTTACTTCAACTCTATCAAATGTATGCCCAGCCCCATCTCGACTACTGCGACTCAATATTTGATTGCCATCTGACAGCATTTGACAAGTCCCGATTAGAGAAAGCACAGAACAGGGCGGCACGCCTTATCACTGACACACCTCGAAGGACGTCTACAGCGGGCCTCCGGAAAGAGCTGGGCTGGACCTCACTAGTAGACAGACGTCGGGCCCACAAAGTGCAACTCTATCACAAGATAGCATTAGATGATCGTGTTCCGGACTTTATAAAAGACATCATACCCCAAACGAGAAACCTAGGGATAGAGAGAAATCTGCGATGCACACAGTCCACTCAACGCACCATCCCAGCAGTCCGCTCAGCTTCCTACGCGAGATCTATCATCCCAACAACAACAAGAATCTGGAACGAACTACCCAACGACTTACGAGCCGAACACAGCCAAAAATTCTTCAAAAAGAGGCTGTATGCATATGCCGGTATAAACATGTCACTTAGCTCCTACCTAAGCACAGGTTCCAAAATTGGAAACCGGCTTCACACCCGACTCAGGCTTAATTCATTAGATCTTAATGACCACAGATTCAAATTAGGAAAAAGTGATTCAGCCAAGTGCAGATGTGGTGCTGCTACAGAAAACAACGAGCATTTCCTCCTTATCTGTCCACTCTTTCGCACAGAACGAGAATAATTGTTCGAAAGGTTAACTGAAATTCTCAGTGAGAACTTTCAAAACATTCCTCGGAAAAAGAAAATAGAAACACTGCTAAATGGGCCTTCGCGAGTTATGAAGGTTACCCGCCATGACACCGCCATGACCGTCCAGAGCTATATACTCAAAACGCGGAGATTTGCCTGCTAGAACTAGGAGCAGCACTTCCATCTCGGAATACAGAGCAATGGCGCGAGTAGGGGCGGGGACAGGCGCTTCGGCCAAGGCAGGGTCGACTTCGCTATGTTAATATTGACATTTTGATTAAGATCAGTAGTGATTAGTAGTGTTCGATTAGAAGTGTTATTGTCTGCTTTCTACGTGTTTCGAGCGGCGTCTCGTTTTAAGCGCCATAGCGCTTCTACGCCAATCGTAATGTTTCGACAAGTGTGAATATGGATGCTCAAATAAATCATCTCCTCTCTCTTTCTCTCTCTCTCTCTCTCTCTCTCTCTCTCTCTCTCTCTCTCTCTCTCTCTCTCGCTCTCTCTCTCTCTCTCTCTCTCTCTCTCTCTCTCTCTCTCTCTCTCCCTCTCTCTCTCAAACTTAACTATTGTTTTTAAGCATAAAGCAGGTCGTATTTTTGTTGAAAACCCTAAGGATGATATTGGTAAAACGTATTTCAGATATTCGATTCGGAAAAGAGATGTCGAGTTGCTTTTCGGCCCCGCGTCGCCATTCTGGGTTATTCTGTGATCAATTCGCCCCGTGTTTGGTTGGGCCCGCGCCGCGTGGTTCGGCGGTATTTCTTTGTCCACGACTTCGGTTGTGAAGAACACGCCTGTAGTGTTGGACTGGCGCGATTTGCCTACGTTGTCCGCTACAGTGTTGCGTTGCACTGATTTTGGTATGATTTGCTGCTTGGTAGAGCCAGAATACAGCAACCGCCGCAAGTTCCAAGTAAGTTTGGGACGCAGGAACGCAGGAACGCTAACGCACCGAGCGAAAAAAAAAAATTGAACGCTATTCCAGGAGCGCACTAACCGCGGCCGGAGGAACGCAGGAACGCTAACGCACTACCGAAAATCGAGGAACGCGCCCAGCTCTGACATTTTCATGTTCAATGTGTCTAAACCACTTGTAATTCGGTGTTTGGGAGTGTTTATAATGTCTTTCGTCCAAAAGAGGCGCATTTCAATTTTCGCCCATTGACTTATAATGGGGAGGTCGCAAAGTTGACCTGACCTTAGGTCATCGATATCAAAATTCTGAGATATACATTTTGTACATGCTATTGCTCTTAGCAATCGCTGAAAGTTTCAAAGCGATCAGCCACTCGGTGTAGCTATGACAGACATTGAAACTTTTTATGAGGTGAGGTCACTTCAAGTGACCTGGTGACCTGACTTTGAATGACCTTGGTCTGAAATTTTCACAACATGTGTAGAATTGATGTATAATAAGGTGTACCAAAAACGTTTTTGAGATTTTTGCGAAAAACCACAAGGCGGGTGTTCAAACACCCCCCAGCAGGGCGCGGGTTAAATTTTGGTGGGGGTGGGTTCGGCGGTTTGCACGTGGCGGGCGCATCTTTGCGGCATTTCGGGCCGCGGCTGACGCCGATCAGACGGCACGCGCCTTAGGCTCAGTTTTTTCGCTTGCAAAACTGAGCGAAATCAGAGACGGCAGGTCATTGACCTTTGGCAATGAACACCGGAACAGAGCACCGCCGGCCAAGGTGAGTCGCCAAATTTATTCTGGCAATTACTCGGCCGCTACTTGGCCGATTTTAATGACAATTGATTCATTGCGCTGCGCGTAATGCTGTCCCTCTAGTTACTCTTATAAAAATCAAAATGTCTGTATGCATGAAACGCGTCAGTTCAGTGGCGGCGGATTCGATTTTGGCGTGGGGGGGGGGGGCAAGATCCCAGTCGAGATGATGTCATAGGCGGATCCAGAAAGACGCTTTCGACGCTGTAGGGGACATACCCCCCGAAAAAGTGTCCCAAATCCAAAAACTCCTCGGATTCCGATTCCTTACGGAATACGGATCTACTGCTTAACAGTATAAAGCAAAAAATAAAAAAAAATCCTGATAAAAGTGTGATTATTAGGAAACATAAGGTACGCTTTGTCTATTTCGGGCGATGCAGGGGCCAGGGGAGGGAGAGTAAATATTTGCTATAAATGCCCGCTCCCTGGATCCGCCAGTGGACGATGTAACGCTTTTCGTATTGCTGTATTAGACAAAAAGTTTCAATGGGAAAAGTTGTGCCATAACCCGATCGCATATTAGATGTTGAAGAACGGTTCCAAACCTTTTGAAATAGGCGAGCGCTTTCCTTCAATGAGGTAACTCGTTAGCATTTCCTCTGTTCATTTTACGTTCGATTTCCGTTTAACCTTCCTTTAATAAGTATTTCTGAGACAGATATCAACTAGCTCACAGCGGGAGGAGACCGCTCAAACATTCAGAGACAGTCGGTCGCATCTAAACCTATCGGGACAGCGATCCGCCAGAAACCCTCCCCAAGGCAGTAGCTCGCCAACTAAGCTCACCGAGACGGGCTGTCTCGATGGGTTTATACAGTTAGCCTACAGCAAGGCTTAACTAAGGCCCAAATGCTCGTCAAGCTGGGAACGGAGGGCTGAGGTGAGGGAGCGTGGCGGTGGGCTGGGGTGAAGGAACGGTGGACTGAAACGAGAATCCAGAAGCTCTGGGTAGGGCGTTTCTTTTAGGGTGCGCTGACTGCGGTAAGGTCCGAATTATCACACCAAATTTTGCCACGACATCTACCGATTCAGGCACTCGAGAATCAGCGGCCAGTGATATCTGCAAAGACGAAGCATTTCCAACCCAGATTCAGCCTGGTGTCAGGGTGCCTCAGGTGGCTTTAATTAAAGTTGCACATACCTCAGTGCAGCCAGTCTGTCGCCGAAACCATTCGGAACAGACTTCAACAAAAAGTGAGACAAGGTTAGTGCTATCGTTATAAAAGTGCCATTATAGACTTGGGCCCCGTTGGCTTGACCCACCGGAAGGTGGTAGTTATCGGACGCTGCGGGGCATACTCATTTTTCCAAAATGCCTCAGATTTCGCTTTCGTGTTCATAGGCGGCGGAACGGGGAGGGCACCGGGGCACCGTGCCCCCCTTTGATTTTGGCATTTTAACGTTAGCGCTATGGGCGTTGCATGGAAAGAATGGGACCAAAAGTCGGCAGGCCCTTAATTGAAGGTGTTCCGCCGCTACTGTTCGTGTTTGATGCTCTGTATTCTATAGTCAGCCTTTAGACAGAGGGGTGCCCACTAATGATCAGTGCCCTAACCCTCAAAAGTTTCCAACACTAATTTTTTACTTTTTTAATAGTGAAAACTGAAATAAAGCGGATACTGAACTGTGAACATCCAGTTTTTACACTGGCCCCACACAAGCCTCCGAATGCCCAAAGCAGATATCTGATGACTGGCCTTTGGGTGTCATACCATACCGTGCATTGGTCAATGTCGTCAATGTGTACGACCTCGGCGTTTACCATTTTATGCGCTGGAAACTGTTGCGCTCGAAGAAATCAGGGGAGTGGCTTATTATGAGCGCTCATCAGTCCTAACTACCCGCAAGCGAATGGCTAGCCATTCCGTCTCCGCTCGCTTGCGATTTGGCATTTATGTAGGTACAAAATAGAGGCAAACGACCACTCTGAAGGTATGAGTTGCGTCTCTTGCACACGAATAAATCGAATCTGAAAAGACAAAAACAAAATGATATAAAGCGGAAATGGTTAGCATTTACACATATTCAAAAGGCACCGTTGGAGCGCATAGCTGTAGGAGCGCATAGCTGCAATATCAGGTTATGGAAATTTTCTTCATGTTTAGGGCACAAATTATGGAGGGGCAAGAATATACGTTTGCCCCTCCTCCAAAAGTTTCTTAGCGAACGATGCCTCCTCTGCCACCTCGTATCCGTCGCCCCTGAAGCGGTCACTGAAGGCCTGGGTTTCCGCTGCGTCACGTTGACGCTTATAATGCCTCCAAAACTAGGTTGAAGAGAGGAAAACTTCACTTGAACGTGAACGCTTGCCATTTAAGAAAGGCAACGTATGATAAAGTTATGGGCATCTGGTTACATCTTCAGATGATCGAACAGAATAATCAGGTACATGATTTCTTGTCTAAGCTTTGTCACAAATTATGGGGGGGGGGCAAAAAGATACTTTTGCCCCCCACGAGTTTGCCAGGGGGGCAGCTGCCCCCCCTGCCCCCCGAATCCGCCGCCCCTGCGACAGTTCCCTTTGTCGGGCTGTTGCTCCGGAATGGTGCGGGGTACGGGGTTGAAACTTTGGCGCCGAGTCGGAGGCGTGCAACCATTTGTCTTTCCTTGATTCCAATTTAGGCAATTAGTCGCAGCGTGAATCCTACATGCGTGCGGTCTGAGATTCTAAGCACGGCCACCCCGGTCGACCACAGGCTGCAGCCCACAGGCAGGGCTGGAAAAAATGCTGAATCTGCTACATATTAGATATTACGAGAAACTCTTATTAGCTACATTGCCACAAATAATCCTCACATCACTTGAACATTTAAGACCATGAAATCCACCATGAGATCCCAACTCATTGGCATACCAGCAGCGACTGCAGTCAGAGGCGACCGAACGCTGACATACGTTCTGGATTTTCTTCCAGGGCCTATTTTAAGACAAATGGACTGGGGTGGTCAGGCAGTGGTGGCGCCCCTGTCTCTTGTGTGGGCGCCCCCCCCCCCACACCACCAACTCTCAACTTTACTTCCTACCAACTTCACCCCATTGTTGCTTGTAGATAAATATAAATATCTCGCCACGCCACTGCCCCGAGACGCTCTCCAGATTTTGAATCGCTTATGGCTCTGTACCTAATGCCAAGAAAAATGCATTGATAACCAGTGTTGTAGCTAATTCATAGGCGGCGGGATGGGGGGGGGGGGCACCTGGGCACCGTTCCCCCTTTGATTTTGGCATTAAACCGTGCCGGGCCGGTGCTCCGCCACTTCCGCGCCGGGCAGGGGAGGGGGGCAGACATGTGCTTGGATCCGGAAAAATGGATCTGAGATCCGATCCCATGGATCCCGATCCGAGATCCATTCAGATCATAGATCCAACCCCTCAATTTTGTCGAGAGATCTTCTGGGACCATAGATCTGACACTTCAATTTTGTCGCTAGATCCACTCGGATCATAGATCTGGCTCCCCAATTTTGTCGTGAGATCCATTGGGATCATAGCTCATAGGTGCTCAAAATGTTAACAACTTTCTTTCATAAGAAGGTATGAATACCAATTACCAAAGTATGGTTAGAAACAAACAATCTTACAAAGGCCATATTAGTAAAGCATCCAGTTACATTATACATACCCACAGAATACAAAATAAAGGAGGCTCATGACGGTCACAACTTGAGAGAATTGAGTGACATGAAGATTGTTCACATACCGACAGAATAGTTTGCATTAACAATTAACATAGAGGTAAGTCAAAGTAATGACTAATTAACAATACATTACTAGGTACCTACCACATCACAATTCATGTTAGAATCTACATAATGATATTGATAAGACAATCTTGCATTAGACAACCATGAGGCTTTTCAGTTTCCAGCTAACACAATTGATTGATAAACAATAAAAGATGATACTGACACATGTGGCTTGGTTAGGTAAAGGTATTTCAATCTATTGAAAGAAATATTTGATAAAATAAACTGAGATATAAACAAAAGTATAAAAATATTCAACAGCCTGCGGAAGCGATGGGAAGCGAAATATCAATTGTAATGGCCTTGGATATTTACCGTAAAATGATTATTCAGTATCTAAATAGAACTCGTGACGTCATGTCAAATAACAAATGAGCTAAGCGTTTTACCTTCAAGTACAATGAAAATAAATAAAAATCAAACTGGAAATTCAAAAGTCTGGAGTTTTTTTCAAAAGAATGTTCATTTTTTTTCTGCCTCACATAATTTTACGATACAATTGTTTGTGAATATCATCTTTATAGCGTGGAATTTAATGACGTAAACGTAAACTTCTGTGCTCGTGTGGTCAGCGGAAGGACAAGGCGAGAACATGTCTCGGATGTATTTCAACGCTTAGGGTGGATGGATGCCAAGCAGCTTGTCATGTACCACACTGCCTGTACTGTTCAGTCGACGATTACCACTTGACAACCAGAGGCTCTGCTCAGCACCATCGGGCGTCCATCAAACATGCACCATGACCATGCCACCAGAAATGCTGGTCGAATAACGTTACCACGTATCCGTACAGAAACCGGTAAACGTCGCCTGTGTTACCGCGGTGTGACTACCATCAATGAACTGGGGCTCGATCCCGGTATCACAAATTTTAAAAGACACCTAAAAAGTGTGATCATGTCTCAACCGCCTTGAAACGCTCGTTTTACGCGTCATTGTGTGGATGTCTATATGATAGTCTGTATATGAATGCATGTGATGTGCTTGTCCCTGCTATATCCCTTGTCAATTGACGTGCAATGGTGAAAAGCCACCGTGCTGTGGACTTATTGCTAATAAATGAATCTGAATCTGAATCTGAATCTGAAGCTGAAACGGTATTACATGGCCTTGAGCCGGTGTGTGCCTTGCATCTTTATTTTATTCACTTTTCAAAAGAATCACAATATCTTACGTCATTAGTTTGAAGGGCCTATTACTGGGAATCTTTTGGAATCATTACGGTTTTAGTCAAATTAAGATTTTTCATTGGTCAAACGATAATGACGTAATAAAACAATATTACCAAAACGTGAGCTGTGAATTTGGTTTGTCTTTTTTTGGGAGGCTCTCTCATAACGAAAGCACAGCATGGCACCACACGTGGCACAATGCCAAAAGTAGGTAATCTGAATGAAGTTGATGCCATTTTTGAACTTGTAATTTTATTAGGAAGTTATTAGAGGTTGGTTGCTATTCTTACTAAATCGAAATTGTGTTGCACATACTAATAGCTCATACGAACATTCTGAATTGGGATTTCATACCTGGCAGAAGTGGATTGCTGGATTATTTTTAACAAAACTGACCTATTTGGCTTCCAGGTTTGATTTCCTAACATCTGTCCATAGGCGGCGGAACAGGGGGGGGGGGGGGGGGGGGTGGCACCAGGGTACAGTGCCCCCCATGGATTTTGGCATTTTAACATTGGCCCTACTGGCTTTGCATGGAAAGAATGGGACCAAAATGAAAATCTGCAGTGCCCTGCTGCCACTGCATCTGTCTGTACTGTTTGTTCATTGAATTTAAGTGGCTGTAGCTTGTTGATAAGATTGTCATCAGTGCTGTCATGAAAAAGTTACAATTGGTCACAAAAAGTAGCAATATGCATGTTCTTGGTTTATTTTAAATGTAGTACAAATGTTGTTTATTTAAATTCAAATTTAATGATGATACCTAATGATTACAGGTGGTCTTAACCAATAACCATGTCCACAAGTGATAATTCTCAATTGTATTGCACTGTAAGGTTTATGTAGGATAAGGGTTTCATTGGCTACATGTCGTGAGATCCATACAGATCATAGGTCCTCCACAAATTTTTGCCCGCTGGATCCACAGAGATCATAGATCCGACCCCTAAATTTTGTCGAGAGATCCATTCGGATCATAGATCCAACCCCTGAATTTTGTCGAGAGATCCACTCGGATCATAGATCCAACCCCTCTATTTTGTCGAGAGATCCACTGAGATCATAGATCCAGCTCTCGGATCCAAGCACATGTCTGCTTTGAACTATTGAACAGATTGTAAATGTTGGTTTTCAATAAGATAATATTTTAAATCCTAATGTATAGACATATTAATTAATCACCTACATTTATGGCGTCAAATTCATGCCTTTTACAACTGCAATGAATTGACAAAAAACGCATTTCACATTGATCAGTAAAAACTTTATTCATACTGACATGGATAAAAAACCAAGCGCTCACTTCACAGGATGGTATATGTTACGGCGCCTGTGTGGGGCGCTCGGCGCCGGGGCTAACTGGTGGGGAGTGATGTGCGCGCGCGCCGGGTGCCGGTGCTCGAGCTGCGGCTGGCGCTCGGTGCCGGGAGACTGGTGCTGTGAAGCGGGTAGCGGAGCAGTGTTTCCCACTGAGCGGACTCAGACACATCTGCTCGCTCGGGGGCCGACGTCCTGCGGAGCTCCGCCGCGCTGCTCGCTGTGTTTCTTCTCCTGGTGGCGGCGCTCTCACCACCACGGACATAGTGCGTCAGTGACCGGAGCGCCTCTGGTGGCGAGCACCTGAACCCGAGTGTCAGTCACCGGACTGCAGGTGACGCTGTTGGGACGCAGTGGGTGTGGTCGGGTTCTCGAATGGTCAGATCAGCTGTTCGGAGCCGCCATTCGTTTTGAGGAGGCGCCATTCGTTTGAGGAGGCGCCGATTTTGTGTTGATGCATATTCTGCCTGTCGCTGCCAAACAGTTGGTAAGAATTCTATCAAACGCGATGAATTTGCTTTTATTTGTATTTCCAACGTACCTATCGTCTGATTTTGTGGTGAATTTCACTGAATAAGGAGCGGCGAATGATTTATTTCTCAGTCTCAGCCGGTGCCTTTATTTACTCTTGGCTTTGTGTTTCTTTCAGAAACCATGCTATTTCGTCGGGTGGAATAAACCCTTGTCTTTGGTCGAGCATGCGTGTGACTCAAGGCAGAAACAGTTTCGACTGTGGCTTGGAGGTCGTTGTCAAGAGTTCAAGTTCAAGTTTGACGTTCAACACCTCATCACTGGGGAGCACCTCATCTCGCCTGGTGGTTGGTGGTGCTGTACCGGGCTGCCTCGCTTGCCTGGTTGTACTGCACAACATCTGGGGTCCGGAGACGCAGTGACTGGAGTCAACAGCTCTTCGGCTATCAGGACTGAGGTGTTGCTGTGCACAGTGAGTTCTGGTAAGGCACAGAGGACAGTTGTCATGAAGTGTTATGTGGTATTTTGGGAGCCTGACCACCTGGTGTTTTGTGTTGATTGTTGAATTGCTGTTTGGTGTAATCTGTAGCCAATTTGACTGTGCGTGCACTGTTGTAGTCATGGATTTGACAGATTTGAAGATCCCAATGTTAAAAGCTCAGTTATTGGCCCGTGACAGAGATGCTAGGGGGTCTAAAGCAGTGCTAGTTCAGCGCCTGAGTCCTCCACGAAGAGGGGGTTGATGTTGGTAGCTTTGTTGCCCAGATGCTAGGCAGCTTGGCAGCAGGTCCAGGGGTTGAGGCAAGGGCTGATGAGTTTCGGTCAGGTCCGATCGGAGCTGCTGGTTCGTCTGAGTCCCCACCAGTAGCTGGCTCTGTGATGCCTGTTCCTGGGGATGCTGGGGGTGGCTCCGTTGCGGTTCATCCTGAGCCTCGAGACACAGCGACAACTCCGGCCGGCGGTCCAGGGGCTGTTGGAGGTGTGTTGGATCATCCTGCCCATGGTGAGGTTGAGGTCCAGCCTGATGATAGTGCCTCACAGGTGAACAGGTCCTCATTGTCTGGTCGCACTTCCAGATCGTCTAAGTCACTGGCATCGTTGAGAGCTCAGGAGTTGGCAAACGGAGCTGCTCTGAGGGTGAAAATGAAATTCCTGAAGGAAAGACAGATGCTGGAACAGTCAGAGCTACATCTGAAAATGAAGAAAGAAGAAATGCTGTTGCAGGAAGCATTGGAGCAATCTGAAGCAAGAGAAGCTGCACTGACGTCAAGCAGGATGGGGTCTGTCGTGTTCGGTGCAGTTGAAGGGAGTGTCACAGTCAAGAAGGCACCAGAAAAGTTCTCTCCTGCACCAAAGGAGCAAGTGTCCTCGAAAGGGCAAGGGGTTCAACAAGTGCATCAGTCGTCCCCGATGCCTGGTGAACCTGGGGTGTCTGCAGTTGGTCGAGTTGCTGTGTCCGAGCTCAGAGATCCTCAGGGGGATCTAATGAAAAAGCTGCTGACTTCTAGCCTCCTTCCAAAGCCAGACATCCAGGTGTTTTCAGGTGATGTAACCCGATTTCACCAATTTCTCATGGCATTGGATGGGCGTGTAGGCAACATCGTGACTGGTGATGAGGACAAGCTCTATTACCTGGAGCAATTAACAGCAGGCACGCCAAGAGATATCGTGAGAGGGTGTATGTTCATGAAGCAGGGTGGCTACCAGGAGGCAAGAAGGCTGCTGACAAAGAGATATGGCAATCATGACAAGGTGTCAGAGTCATTTATTGATCAGCTGATGCATCGCCCCGTGGTGAAGGCTGATGATGTTGATGAACTCGATCGATTGGCAGTTGAGATGAGGACATGCCACAATGCTGTTGGCAGTCTGAGTGCCAGCCATGAGCTTGACCACCCCAAAACGATGAAGAAAATCCTTGAAAAACTGCCATTCGCGATCCAAGAAAGATGGAGAAGGAAGGTTGACAGTCTGGCAGAAGTTGACGAGAGAACAGCGGTTTTCTCTGACCTTGTCAATTTGGTCGAAGTTGAGGCCAGGATTGCTTCGAATGCCGCCTTTGGGCGCCAAGTCTTTTCTCACAAAGACAAGACACGAGTGGAAAAGCCCCGAGAGACAAGAACCAAATGCCACTATGCCACAAGTAAAGAAGAACCGAAGTCAGAAGCCTGTGTTCTTTGCAAGAAGGCCCACACACTGGATGGGTGCCCAGAATTTGCAAAGAAGTGTCTAGCAGACAGAGAAGCGTTTGTCCGACAACAGGGACTGTGTTTTGGATGTTTGAAGCCTGACCACCGGTCCAGGTGGTGCAAATCTCGTCTGGTGTGCACTGTATGTGAGAAATGGCACCCATCTGTACTTCACCGGTACCAAGTTGGAACCGCCAGCCAAAGTGATCGGCTGAGGACTCCGGTTGGTGAAGCACCTTCACCCCAGGCAGCAGTAAATGTTGTGTCTGCAGGGAGTGAAGGGAAAGTTGCTCTGAAGATGCCAATCGTACCAGTGAAGGTGTGGTACCAAGACTTATGCCTGTGGTGGAGACTTATGCCTTCTTGGACAGTGGTAGCTCCTCCACCTTTTGTAGTCAGACCCTGTTGGACGAGCTGAAGGTCCCTGCATCAGTCAAGACCAGGCTGTCAGTCACTACTATGGCAAAAAAATCCCCTGAATCTTTGGACTTCAGCGGTAGAGGGACTGGCGATGAGTGATATCGACGAGAATGATGTCATTCACTTACCCGTTGTGTTCTCTCTGGACAGCATTCCAGCCAGCAAGGAGGAAGTGTGCAGACTGGAGGACATTGCAGACTGGCCGTATCTACATGATGTTGTCCCAGATGAGATCGATGCTGAAGTTGGACTCCTAATCGGTGTCAACGTGCCATTGGCACTGGAGCCTGTTGACTTCATTCCAAGTCGTGGCTGTGGGCCATTTGCAGTCAGGACCAAACTGGGATGGGTAGTCAATGGCCCTGTTCGCAACATGAGATGGACACAGATGAGGCGAAGTGCAAATCGCATCCAAGTGGAGCTTCAGCAGCTTCAACTGGACTCCGACAACCTGGCATCAGAAGAACAAGGTTGGTCTGTAGAGGATCATCAGTGGCTGAAGAAAGTGGAGAACGGCCTCAAGATGTCAGAAGATGGTCACTACGAGTTGCCACTGCCACTCAAGACAGAGCTTCCGCTGCCTGACAACAGAGAAGTTGCTCTTCGAAGACTTCAGAGTTTGAAGAAGAGATTCGTTGATCAGGAGTTTGCTGACAAGTACGTTGAGTTCATGAACAACATGTTCGACAAAGGACACGCTGAAAGGGTCCCAGACCAAGATCTCAACCGAAGGGATGGCAGAGTCTCCTACATCCCGCATCACGGAGTCTACGGTCAGAAGCCCGGCAAGATTCGGGTTGTTTTTGACTGTTCAAGTTCGTTTCAGGGAGTGTCGCTGAATGACTCACTCCTGCAGGGCCCCGATCTCACGACTCCTTTGTTTGATGTCTTGTTGCGGTTTAGACAGGAGCAGATAGCCTTCATTGGGGACGTGGAATGTATGTATTACCAAGTTCGCGTCCCACAGGAAGATCGAGACATGCTGCGGTTCTTTTGGTGGCCGGACGGGGACACAGCTCTGCCGCCAGAGATGTATCGTGTGACTGTTCACCCGTTCGGCGCCAGATATTCGCCGAGTATTGCTAACTATGCTCTGAAACGGACCGCCAAGGATTACGGAGACGAGTACTCGCTGGTGACTAGACAGACCGTGGAACAAAACTTCTACGTGGACGATTGCCTGAAGTCGACGAACTCTGTGGAGGAAGCGATCGAGGTCGTCAGCGAACTCAGAGATCTGTGCCAGAGAGGTGGCTTCCGACTCACCAAGTTTGTGAGCAACAGCAGGGAAGTGTTGATGTCCATTCCTTCCAACGAGAGAGGAAAGCAAGTGCGAGACCTGGCTCTGGATGAAGATCTCCCCTCGGAGAGGGCACTGGGAGTGCAGTGGCTGGTTGAGCTCGACGTCATCAGCTTCGCAGTGTCACGTGTTCCAGAGAAACCATGCACCAGACGTGGAATGTTGTCAGTGATTGGCTCGGTGTATGATCCACTCGGAATGGGCGCTCCTTTTGTGCTCCAAGGCAGGCTCATATTACAAGAGCTTACTCGCAGACAGTTTGGTTGGGACGACGCAGCACCAGAGGACCTCTCTGCCAAGTGGACCGAGTGGCTGAAAGACATCCCGCTACTCTCAGAGGTCTGTTTTCCAAGATGTTTGAAGGCGGATGGATTCAGGTCAGTCACATCCTGTGAAATTCATCATTTTTCGGATGCTAGTAGCCAGGGATATGGAGTGGTCTCATATTTGCGATTCATGAACGATGACGGTGGGGTGCACTGTGGTTTCGTGTTTTTAAAATCCAGATTGGCACCTTTGAAGGGAATGACCATCCCGCGTCTAGAACTGACTGCAGCAGTGCTGGCTGCTCGCGTGGATGTCATGCTTCGACGAGCACTTCAGCTCACCATCGACAGATCCTTTTTTCTGGACTGACAGCACCACTGTCATACGATATGTGCGCAACGAGTGTACGCGTTTCCGTGTATTCGTAGCCAATAGAATCGCCGTTATCCGTGACGCGTCTTCCCCAGATCAGTGGAGATATGTGGACTCTTCGCAGAACCCGGCAGATGAAGCGTCCCGAGGCCAGTCTGGATCAGCATTCATGGCCAACTACCGCTGGTTCAACGGGCCCAGCTTTCTGTGGAAGGAAAGAAGCACGTGGCCTTCGTTACCTGTTGGACTCGATGAACACTCGGAAGAGGATCCAGAAGTGAGGAGATCTGTGAGAAAAGCGCTGGTGACCGCTGATCCTGACCTGCTCAGCTCGTTCTTTCAGCACTACTCGAGCTGGCATCAACTGCAGCGGGCAGTCGCTTGGATTCTGCGGGTGAAAAGCAAGTTGAGGGAGAAGGCGAAGAAAAGAACGTCTGCTCATCATGAGGTCGCGTCTGAGTCTGACGTGTTGCGTCTCACCGTTGCGGATCTTCAAGATGCAGAGTTGGCGATCGTCACGCACGTTCAGAAGATGTCGTTCCCACAGGAGTTGGCGCGGCTGCAGGTGTCAGGATGCGTGAGGTCGAGCAGCAGTCTGGCTCGTCTGGATCCAGTGTACATGGATGGTCTCATCAGAGTTGGGGTCGTCTGACCAACACTCCACTATCAGAAAGTCAGAAACACCCTGTAGTGCTGCCGAAATGTCATCATGTTGTTGACCTCCTTATCCAACAGGCACATGAGCAGGTCGGACACAGTGGAAGAGAGCATGTGTTGGCACAGCTCCGCTCACAGTACTGGATACTGAAAAGCAGCTCAGCAGTGCGCCGCGTTCTGAGCCGTTGTCTCGGCTGCCGGCGACGCACGAAGTCATTTGTGGAACAGAAGATGGCCGATCTTCCCGCTGACCGTGTAACCCCGGGTGAGCCTCCATTTACCAACACTGGGATCGACTTTTTTGGGCCGTCCTTCGTTAAGCGGGACCGAGGTCAAGAAAAACGGTATGGCGTGATTTTCACGTGCCTCGTGTCGAGGGCGGTGCACATTGAGGTGGCTGACTCTCTGTCAGCAGACTCGTTTCTGTGTGCCCTGAGGAGATTCCTTGCAAGGAGAGGTAATGTGAAGAGGATCAGAACAGATAGAGGAACGAACTTTGTCGGCAGTGAAAAGGAGCTGTCCTCTAATGTCGATCGTCTGATGAAGAGTGAGGCGGTGATTCATGATGTTCTGCTGCGGAAAAACATTGATTGGATTTTCAACACACCGAACGCGTCCCACCATGGCGGAGTTTGGAAGCGTCTGATCCGCTCCATTCGTAAAATTTTGAACAGTTTGTTGTCGCAGCAAACTCTGACAGAAGAGACGCTGCGGACGTTACTTTGTGAGGTTGAAGCTGTTCTGAACAGCCGGCCCTTGACTGTCGTTTCGCATGATCACAGAGATCCTCAGCCGCTGTCCCCTAATGATCTGCTTCTGCTCAGTGGCACCGCCCCTGTCCCTGCGGGAGTGTTCGGGGCTGACGACTTGTACGCTAGGAGACGATGGCGTCAGGTGCAATATCTCGCTGACGTATTTTGGTCCAGGTGGCTAAAGGAGTATGTCCCGCTATTGCAGCGTCGCGATGATGAAAAAAGAATGTCACGCCTGCCGCAGGTGCAGGCGTTTTAGCATCGGGGGCGTTTTTTTTTATCGGAGGGCGTTTTATCATCCTCGAAGGGAGGGCCTCTTAAAAAATGCAGTGTTTTAACGTCACAATATTTATGGTTTATGAGACATTTGCAGCGCACCAGAACATGGTCTATTCTGAAGCTAACATGTGACAATTTCGATGAGATAAGATTGCATTTGATAGCCATTGTTTTTTCAGATATATAAGGGTGATAAAGATGCATATATCTAGCAAGTAAAGGGGCAAAAACAGAAACAGACTTACCAAAAGTCGCTGCGACGCACCTGATACCTCAGGTTTCGTGAGTTGTTGCTTCAAGAGGGCTTCTGCTTTACAAGATCATTAAAAAATAAATAACATTATTGGTTTGGTAAAAAAAAGCGATGGGACCTCTTACCGACCCTGGGCGTCTTACACGGATCTCCCCTAATTACGGCCAATTATATTTTATTTTGGGAAGTGTTATTAGGAGTGGAGCAATAAAATCTCATTTCTCCCCTGTCTCTTTACCTGTCTCTCAAATCCCTTGCTCACTCATCTTTCCTCTCCATAGGCGGCGGAACGGGGAGGGCACCAGGGCACCGTCCCCCCTTTGATTTTGGCATTTTAACATTAGCCCTATGGGCGTTGCATGGAAAGAATGGGACCAAAAGTCGGCAGTGCCCCCCTTAATTGAAGGTGTTCCGTCGCTACTGTTCCTCTATGTAGGTATCAGTCTCCTTGCCGTCCTCCCTGAAGTCTCTGACAAGTAACATCCATATCTCTTAGTCTTTTCCTTCATACTTATCCTCCTTTCTCTCACCACCCTTCTTTCTGTCTCTGTCTCTGTCTCTGTCTCTGTCTCTGTCTCTGTCTCTGTCTCTGTCTCTGCCTCATCACTGAAAATGTCTGAATCTCTAGTCCTGAATGATCCAGATTTGGTGGGTATTGGCGAAATTCAGCTGCATCAGTTCTGGATGAGGCCGGGTAAGTCAGCGTTGCAGCCTGAGGTTAAGCGGCTTCAGCTTCAGGGTAAAGTCTTCAGATACTGGGGGATAGCCGATTTAGAGGCCGAGTGTCCTGGTCCAGATGCCCTGGTGCCGGACCCATCAAAATTACACCCATTCAGCACTCAGGAGGGACATGGAAGGGACAACATAACAGACCGTGCCAACCGCGCATCAATTTCGTGGCACTCTATATACCTACGTCTTGCGTCAATTCCGTCGAGATGGAGCCACCACTGAAGGGACTTGAGCCACCGTCTTCGTATATTTCGTATATACGGAGTTTTAGCCGTGTGTATAAAAGCTGCGATGTCCCGTATTCTGTCCTGTAGGCTACTGTTCCAGCAGAGACGATTGATAATGAAAACGTGTACCGATCAAATTTTCGGAAATTGAAAGAGTATTCTTTTCCTATCAATATCCACCCAAAGTATTTTCAAAGAGCCACCAAGGGCTCTTAGAAACAGTGCAATCATTGTACCGAGCGCATGCTTACCAACGAAACTACGCCCGGTGCTCGGCACCCGACGGCCGCTGGGGCTCAGTGACCTGAACTCGGCGGCGCTACCCGGAGAACGCAGTGTCCCCTCCCTCACTTGGTGCGCATTGACAGCGATTAACTTTTGTAGGCGGCAGTTCTAAATGATGCTTACCTATACATCGTCGCTGGTGTGAGTTTGATGTCAGGCATTTTGCAAAATGCCTGGGAAAATAACTGCAAACTGCCTAGGCATTTTGCAAAACGCCGGAGTTCATATATATATATATATATATATATATATATATATATATATATATATATATATATATATATATATATATATATATATATATATATATATATATACTTATACAGACAGACAGTACAGACAGTACTTCTCAGACAGAATTATGAACGAACTTTAATTTGCATCCTAATGAGTAACCGATTTACGACAACTTTAATCTCGATCGCAGCCATTGCTTCTTTTGGTGAGTTACTTTTCTCTTTGAACGATGAGGAAAGAAGTACTGTCCGACGTCTCGAAAATGAAACAAAAAAGCTAAATAACACCAAACATGCTGTCGTGTTTAATGACATATGTATCAGAGAGAACCTGCTTCCCAAATATTCTGATATATATATATATATATATATATATATATATATATATATATATATATATATATATATATATATATATGAACTCCGGCGTTTTGCAAAATGCCTAGGCAGTTTGTAGTTATTTTATATATATATATGCAATCATTGTACCGAGCGCTATATATATATATATATATATATATATATATATATATATATATATATATATATATATATATATATATATATATTTATTATTTATTTCTCAGCAGATTCAATAATGTTTAGATAAACTCAGCCTTTTTCCGGACAGTTTCGTGACTTGTATTGTCACTGCGTCGGCGGTTATACGAGCTTGCGTTGCACACTATAAAAATAAACAGAGTTGAAATTACACAAGAAAACACGCGTCACATATATCGCTGACTCCTCATCCAGACTACAGATTTTTTGGCATCTAGGTCATCTCGGTCAGCGAAGAATTTATAGGGAATGGTGAGGCAACACAAACAGAGCGGAGCAACCTGGTCATGGACGGATACAATGAAACTACGAGAACCGTCAAAGCTCCAAGTTGAATCTCACTCCCAGAGCTGGCTGCCAGAGAATGGCGACCGCTTCCGCAATTGGGCCAAACTGGCAGCTCCAACAGCCCCGTAAAACCATCAAAAACCAACCCTATCCAAATCATCCCACTGTGCCTAAAATACCACACTGCAGCCCACTGCCTCCAGCACCTCCCGACAGATGGCAGTAGCAGTCCTGCCCCTGTCAGATGCTGTACCGCTCAACAGGCATGTTTTTATTAAGTCCCCCCAAGCGTTGGTAGGTGCCCAACAGGTCCATCCAGCGATGCTCCCTTGCCCTTCTGTACGTTACCCAATTTTTATATACTTTCTCCAGACCTATAATCCTTATATCCTCCACCAAATGTCCTTCCTCACTAAAATGACTTGCTACCTCCATCCCCTGCCTCCTACACCGCACACTCGACAGATGGTTTAGCGACCGTTGATAGAGAGTTCCCCCCGTTTCACCTACATAGACTACCAACCGACAGACACAACACCATATGCCATAAATAACGTTTGTGGATCTGCACCCTATAGTTTTATCGAATGTACACACCAATTTACTAGGACCGACTATTTTGTCGTCCTCGTCAAACATCACTCTACAAATGTAGCAGTTTTTTCCACACCGTCCCGAAATATTTTCGCCCGCATGCGTTAGTCGCCGAGTTTTCTTGTGAACTAAGAGGTCTCCTAAATTTGTACCCCTCCGATACGAGACAAATAGTTTGTCCGTGAACATGTCTCCTAACTGGTTTGAGCGCTCTAGGATATGTCGCTTGGAATTTAGTATTCTGTTGAGGTTTGGTAGACAGTTGGAGTAGGTTACCACTAGGGGGACGCCTTCCTTATGTGTGCCATTCTTCCGTTCAAATAATTTTGACCTGTTCATTTTACCCGCCTTAGCAACCTCCCTTTCAGTTTGGTCCTGTGGGTAGCCCCGGTCAGTCAGCTGCCTGACGAGGTCACCCGCATGACGCTTGAAGCCTTCATCGGAGCTACATATCCTCCTGACACGTTTGACCAAACCAGTCGGGATAGCCCTTTTTGTGTGAGAGGGATGGTCCGAGGTATAATGTAGGTAAGCCTTTGAATCACAAGGTTTAGTGTACAAATCAGTAGTGATCTTCCTATTGTTTATCCCAACCTTAACATCTAAAAACTCCAATTCCGTTTCTGAGCACCTGAGATCAACCTGTACCTATATCCCGATGGATTTCATTAGCCATTTTGTGAAACTCCTCGAGACCCTGCTTGCTACCCTGCCATATACCAAAAATATCGTCAATAAAACGGAAACAGACCACAGGTTTGATCGGACATTTGTTCAGAAGTTCCTGCTCCCAGCTCCCCATGTAAGTACACTCACCTACTAAGTGATGTTCGCCCCCCGACGGCCCAGCGTTTGACTGGAGCGGTAGACTGCGCCGCCTCACACCCAGGTTCAGCGGTACAGTATATCCCTCTGGCCTCACGCTCGGCACAGACGCGTTGGGCTGGGTCAGGGACGCGCCGCGCTGCGCTGGCCGCCTTACCACTCGGGGCATTCCACGTCAAATCAAACACCGAAATCCTTCATCCCCTTCGATTTTTCTGAAAATTTGTAGGCAGACTGGGCATGGTTCAAAACTGAGTTACGTATAATATTTTCGAAATTTGATAACGTATCGCTGAGATATAGATCATCGAATATAGCGAAAAATGCCACACATCAATTTTTTAAATGGCTATAACTCTGGTTCCTTTTCTGGTATCAAAATGATATTAGCAGGGTCTTATAGGCAATTAATAAGGCTTTGATTTTTAATTATGAAATTAAATTGAAGTGACCTAGAAATGCATTTGACTTTGAATTAAAACAGAAAAATTTAAATAGCAAAAAACACGTCACCTTCGATTTGGGTAATTTTTACATATTATGTCCGTCACAATGTTCCTAACCATCTGTGAAAAAATTGGAGTGGGCCATTCATAACTTTCGCGGCAAACGCCGTTTTCATGCATCAACATCACGCAACCGCGCGTGACCTTGAAAGACAGAGTCAAGACATGCTTGCTTGTGTACACTTTCTGAAATGAATGATTGCTGATTAGTGATATCCCAAACTCTGCGAGAATGGAAATGCATAGTCATCGTAGTCAAGCATTCACGTTCCATAGTAAAAGTGTCTCAGGCAAACGGTATTTTGCGATGAATTTTGAGCCGTGTGGAAATGCATCATGAAGTAAATTCAACGAAAACATTATCACGCAACGATATCTTCACGTCTTTTGATCTTCACTATACGAAAGAACATACATTTTTTAGTATGTATGGGGAATTTCTAGTTAATCCAATAATAAATATGGCAGTTAGAGGCCCGCTAAGAGTAACATGTCGCCGGCTGAGGCGGGCTCGGCCGATGCGGGAAACGCAGCAATCACAATTTTGTGTTTACACGTTCATATTTCCATTGTTTACCAACCGATTTTCAAAATTCTTTCATCATAAGATTGCCTGTACATTTCTTAGTCTTCTCACAAAATTTGACGCGAATCGAACGTAATCAGCGGAAGGGAGCGCGATGTAAAGACGGAACCGTTCCGTTCCGTCCCGGCACAGTCTACAATTCAGGCGGCGCGTAGCGGTCGGCGCCGGCTGCCGAGTCGCCGCGTTGCTGCGGCGACAGGATGTTCACTTTACACCGCTATTACTAGAACAGTTGTGAACCGATTTTCTTATTGCTTGCACGATGAGATGTCCAATTCAATTCTTGACAGGTAGCCATAATTAATTTCGCATTAATCTTATGAGATATTGGCGAAAAACAGGAGGGGTGGGCGAAATTCGCTCTTCCCCCTCCACTGCGCGTGCTAACATACGTTTGCATTATGTGCAATTTTCTTCAAAACTTATGAATGGCCCACTCCAATTTTTTCACAGGTTGTTAAGAATATGGTAGGCAATAAAATATATGAAAATGAGCCAAATCGAAGGTGACGTGTTTTTTGCTATTTCAATATTTGTGCTTAAGAACAGAGTTAAGCAAATTTCAAGGTCATATATTTAAGTAGGTGCAATTCTAAACAAATGCTTAAGAAATTACCTAAACATTAAGGTTTATTTCATTCAAATCCAACAAGTACAAGCAAAGTTATGGTCGTTCAAAAATATAAAGATGCAACATTTTGTAAAAATTTGATGCCCTATATTTAGAAGACCTGTGGTCAGAATGTGTAAAAAACATCAATGTAATGTCCAGGGCCACACAGGAACTCGCTCACAAATTTATAATGAAATCGCTGATGGTAAGGTGCAAAACAGCCGATTTTTGTTCGATTTGACGTGGAATGCCCCACTCATTACCTACGGAGCGAGCGAAGCGAGCGAAGTCTTACGTAGAATAACGGACATTTCTGAGTATGAGCGGCTGGCCGGCCGTGGTCACGCTTTTGCGATGCTTATCCCTCGCATGTGTGCGGCGTTTGCCAGCTTCTAATGTGTAGGGGGGGGGGTCGGTTGGACCCCCCCTTGCCGTTTGGCCCCTGATCGAGTTAGAGCTTCGCGGAAAAAACGAGCGTGTTGCCCGTGACGAGAGGAAGCCGATGATACCCAGTTTTAAGGTCCTAGGTCATTGGTTGACCTTCCAGGTCAGGTCAATGACCCAAAGTCGGGAAAATCGGGACCTGTTAGAAAGTCGTAAAGTGTGGCTGCTAAGGGGTTTTTCGGGGTGCTGATCACGAATATCGTGTTAGTTTTGATCACAGATGATGTCTTGAAGCATTTAGACCAGGTCGGGTCAGGTCAGGTCAGGTCAACCAGTAGGCGTCGTGACGGGTATTCGTAGTACGTGTCAACCGCCTCTGACAGCTTCGTAACATGTTACGAAGTCACCAAAACCACTTCGTAAATGTTCAAATGGTTGCTAAATTCGAATTCAGCTCCAAAAACTAGCCTAGAAACATGTAAAACTCGAAAAAGTGAACCGAGGTCACCCGAGGTCACCAAAGGTCAATGACCTTACCTGACCTTCAGGTGACCTTGACACACACGGGAGTAACATCAAATCACATGTTTGAATGTTTGAAACCACGAAAAGCTTGCAAACACGCGGCTAGTGCGAGCCGACATACGCGAAATCGCGATTCCGGCCAAACATGGTCTCGGAAAAGAGGTCACAGGTCAAAGGTCATTTGGGTCAGGTTCATGAAATTTTCAGGGTAGGTGTACAATTGATCAATGCGAGGGTACTGAAAGTTTCGTCGCGATCGGCCGCTTTTTACGCGAGTTATTCGCGAAAAACCATGGGGGGGGGGGGTCTATCCGACCCCCCCTACACATGCGAGGGTTATATCTCAGCAACCACTTGACCGATTTACTTGCGGTAATTTTTGTAGGAAAGTTTCATTCCTTCTACCAAGTATTGGACTATTTCCGATGCATGTGGGTGACCCCTTATGCACGTGGCACGTGCAAAACGAAGAGGTGTCAGTTTTGTAACAATTGCAATATCTCGGTAACTACTGGGCCGATTGCGCTGAAACTTGGCATGTAGGTAGGCACCCACTAGGCAATGCATTTGCATGTGCCACAGTTGGGGTGCTGCTGCACGTGCGCACGTGCAGGGATCGATTCCAGATCTCGAGAACGGCTGGACCGATTGCGCTCAAATTTGGTACGCGGTTAGGGACCGGTTAGCAGGGTGCCGTGCAAAAGTCAGTTGGGGCCCATTTTGCACGTCCGCACTTGCAGGGTGCCGCTTCCAGATCTCGAGAACGGCTGGGCCGATTGTGCTCAAATTTGGCACATCGCTAGAGACCGGTTAGTAGGGTGCTGTGCACAAGTCAGTTGGAGATACCCCTCGCGATTTCGCACGTGCAAGGCCCACCCTCTCGCTCGCTCCGTTAGTCGCCCCAAAAGGCGTTATGCTGGTTTTATTTTTTATAGGTGGAATGCGTTGGCGGTTGAACCAGCACGGCTCGTAGGAAAGTCATTTCATCCACCAAAGAAACGAAATATACCGTTCGAAAGCTGACGGTGAGCTCATTCAAAACAGTATTTTATGTAGAAATCGTTCGATGGCCTTTTTAAGAAATTGCGTTTTTGTAAAATCGTAAAAATCTTTTATTTTATTCAACGAGCTGTCCAGGACAATCTTTAAATCATAGTCATGTTTTTTCGATTACCAGTGAAAGCTGAATGCCAAAAGAACAATATGTAGCGAAAAAGTATTCTGAAATATTAAGAAGTGTCTCTCACAGCCGGCAACAAGGCGCAATCACACAACTCAGTGTCACGACGGATCAAAGTAAGCCACACAAAGGCGTCAAATGACCCAATTATCGACGCGCAGACCCGGCGCTCTCAGCTGTCTGACGGGCCACGGAAGGGACGTTCGGCTGTCGCCCTACTAAACAAACGTCATTTTTGTTAGTTTAACAATTCAAGTCGGTACTTAAGCAATTCAGGATACCTGAGAGGAAGATTCATTGCTCTGTCATTTTCACATCATGTATGAATTTGCATTTGTTTTTGTCTACTTTGCTCAACTCAGCTAGGCATTATGCCCATACAAGAAGAGTTGGCCGCGCTGAGCTGTCAGAGGCTGTATCGGCTTCAACTGGTCAGAAGTGGGGGTAGCGCCCGGCGGGGCGGGGTAACCTTCGACCGGTTGCAGGGCCAAACAGCTGTCACTGGTACAACCTCTGACAATGAAACCCCTCTAACTTTCCCCGCGCGGGCATTGAGCGCAGCGGAACGGAGCAAAACCTGTATAAGAAAATGTAAGTTAAAGCATGTTGTAGGTCAATCTAGCAGAAGAATGAACTTTCTTCACCGGTATCCTGAAAAAAACTTTGATAGTGATATGGATCGTTAAACAAACAAATATGACACTTGTTTAGTAGGACAAGACTCGAACGTATTCCGTGGCCGGTCGGGCGGACCTAGCGCACAGTGATGCAAATGGGGTTGACGAGTGGCTATAAATACCAAAAAGTCAGGTTTACCAAACCGAGTAAATCACTATATGGCTAACCAAATAAGTGTCGCATCTAAATCACATAGTTTTCATGTTTTTGTCAAAACCGGCCTCGTGTATGATTGTCAGAAGTCGTGACATTTTCTATGTCGTAAAATGACTGTCAGATACTTTCAAGTTCAAACGCCGCTAGCGTGCGTTCATTTAATACAAACTGCAAAAATTATGCATTACAATGATTCCTAAAGCCTGCTGCTTCTCATGCTGGGTCACAAAAAGCGGTATCTTATTTGGTTTGGCGTTGATCTAACTATTTGTTATCATGTTGCAATCAGAGTTTTTTTTACTAAGAAATATTTGCTTTCGTTTCACCTACAGCAGTCTACACAGTGTGTGCCCGTTAGTGCACCATACCATAGCATTCCCTAACCATTTCTGAGTCACACCGTGAAAGAGTTAACCCACGAGCCGCTGGGGGGGGGGGCATAAAGTTGCCCCCCCCCCTTTACGTTTTGTGAAATATCTCCGAAACCTGATGAGCTACGAACGTGAAACTTGGCATAGCTTCAAATGAATACCTAGGCAATGTTTGAGAAAATTTTGGTGGTTGTAGCACCAAAGATGACGTCACAGTGACGTCATAAAGTTTTGCCGTTTTCCGATATGGACCGTTTCTGACGACGCTGAGCATGAAACTCAACTGTAAATGAACTAGACAGCACCTGCTGTCATCCTAAAACATCGAACTACACTTCCATCTAGCTTCTGACCAATAATCGGTCCTTTATATTCGGTCCCATTTATCTGATGTATCGTGAGGAATATGAGAGTCGCAAATCTATAATTTCACATATGACGTCACTGTGACGTCATTTCATATGGGATCAACACCAAATTTGGATACAACCTAGGCTAGGTATTCAGGAAGATGTGTGCAAAGTTTCGCTTCTCTATCTCTTCGCGTTGCGACGATATCGTCGCAGAAGTAAAGGGGGGGCAACTATATGCCCCCCCAGCGGCCGGCGGGTGGCGCGGAGGCCCAGCGGCCGCCGGGTTAAGGCGCTAGCACAGGGCAGACCGACGCTATTGAAGTTTTTGTCCGTTGCGGTCGGGTGTTGCAGTCGGGGCGGATTGCTTTCACCGCGGATTGCAATTTCGACAGACGTTTAACTTTGACCTGCTATAAGTAGGTCAAATATTGACCTTAACTCAAAAGTAATATGCTCACTCGCGAGATTTTGTCAAGAGCAATCCGTTGGTTTTTGTCGCGAGGCGCTAGGACACTTCGTTTAGGGACAGCAGAGGGATGCACCGACGAAACCCCGCTGTGGCCGACGAAAACTTTAGTAGCGCCGGTCAGTCCTGTGCTAGCGCCTTCATTCTTTCACAGTACGGCTCAGAAATGATTAGGGAATGCTATGGTATGGTGTACTAACCGGCACACACTGTGTAAACTGCTGTAGGTGAAACGAAAGCAAATATTTCTAAATAAAAAACTGCGATTGCAATATGATGACAAATAGTTAGATCAACGCCAAACCAAAAGAGATACGGCTTTTTGTGACCCTGCATTAAAAGCAGAAGACTTTGTGAATCATTGACATATATATTTTTTGCCATTTGTATGAAATGAACGCACGCTAGCGGCGTTTGAAGTTTCGAGTATCTGACAGTTATTTTACGACATAGAAAATGAATGTCACGACTTCTGACAATCATACACGAGGCCGGTGTTGACAAAAACATGAAAATCATGTTTTTCAGACACTCCAAACATTTGCCTGACTGGCCATTTTACGATTTATTCGATAAGGTGAACTTGAAATTTGGGCCTTTTCGGTATTTATGGCCACTCGTGAGTCGTGAACCCCATTTGCATCATTGTGTAGCGGTGGGTCGGCGAGTCGATAAGGGTCATTTCACGCCGTCTGTGTGGATGACTTTGATCCATCGTGACGCTCAGTTGTGTGATTGCACCCTGTTGCCGGCTGTGAGAAGCGCATATTAATATTTGAGGATATTTTATTGCTACATATTGTTTCTTTGGCATTCAGCTTTCACTGGAAAACGAAACAAACATGCATATGCTTTTAAGAATGTCCTGGACAGCTGGTTGAATAAAGAATTATTACGTTTTTACAAAAACACAATTTTTGAAAAAGGACATCAAACGATTTCGATAAAAACACATTTATGGCATCGGCCCACCGTCAGCTTTCGAATGGTATGTCGTTTCTTTTGTGAATGATTTGACTTTCCGACGAACCGTGCCAGAGCGATGCCATGCCGTTCATATCATCCGGATAGGCTACAAAACTGCCGGTGCAGCTTCAAACCACGGCATCCTTCTGCCTTGCCCTCAGAATCTCTGAACATCTGAACCACTCTCATACTTATTCGAAATTTCCTTCCTAATTTTTCTTCTCCCTTTCTTATAGTATGCCTAATACGAGGCTCATTATAACTATGTTATAACTATGTTTATTGTAGCTATGTTATGAAGAATATGGAATACCTTGACGGCTAGATTGGGCTATGGTCCATGTCGGCACTTTGCAGCCCATTCATGGCAATATTTCACATTAATATTATCAGAATATTATCTCTATATTCTCAAAAACCCTCCGTGGTGGTCCGTTAGCGAACCCTACCTGTGGCCTTGACACAATGGTCGAAATATCTGGCCGTTGACATTGGTCTAGAGAGAGAGTAAGAGAAACGGTCACGAACAGCTCCTTGGTTCTGTCAGATGCTGGGATTCGCTGACCACCGGCGCCACGCAACCACTGCACTCAGCTGTTTTCTCCGAAGCGCCAGTGAACGACCTCGCGACCTTCGTTCTCCCCTGCCCGTAGCCAAGCTGTGGCTGAACAAATCCGTCAGCGCTTGAAAGAACTGCGCGGCAATGGAAAACAACCCCTATCCTGTTAAAAAAAAAGAGTGAGAAAAGCAACAAACCCAAAGTCTGCTCTCACTTCTGTGTTGGCCCGTCTCTTGTGTCCTGATTATTTTTTTAATTGCTTATAAAACGCATCAATCATACATCATCACGAGACCCACCACCGCCTGCAGCCACTCGCCCACAAACAAGTGCAGCTTTGTAGGATAACTATATAAACTTTACAGGTAATATAGACCATAAAAACTTTATTTATATTGTCCGCGTATAAATTTCGGCCCTCGGGACCTTGCTGGTGGTTCAAGCCCCTAACTACAGGCACGTGGTTATGCCCCGGGGCTCCGTATCTCACTCACTACTGGATTCTGTGTGGGTTCCCTCACTTCGAATCGGTCACATGACTTACCTCGCCCGAGGCTTGGTCAAGTGACCCAAGCGCAGACTGGGCGCTGCGGTGCCATGGGGTCGCGACCTATCGACACTGCAGCCGGCCGGGCCAGGTCAGCCCGCGGATCCGTGGCGCTGTGGTATGGCGTCGGGCTGGTCTTTGAATTGTCGTGTGTTCGGATCGCGCGGGAGTCGTCGCTTTTCTACAGAAAGGAGATCTGTGCTATTGTAACTTGTCAGCTGATTGGTTAATAGCTTCGTGTTTATCGTTGCGTGCCTTACCTGTTTAGTGTTTATGCGTTGCATTTATTTTAATTATCAAGAATACAAAATCATACCTATTGCAGCGACTTGCATACCTACTTAGATCCCAGATATCTACAACTGCATAGACATGTCATTTCCCAAATGCTACGTAAATGGTGTCAAAGGTGCCGCCAACATCTCTGCTCGTTGCACCAATGCAATAACAAGGACCATTTTCACTTAAGCCTGCATTTGTAAATTGTAGGCCAAGGCCCTACCTGTCACACATAATCTGGCACCCCTGACCCCACGGCGGTTAGTTATATCCTTGGCTCCCGGATCTGGCTCCGCCTGTGTTTACAGTGTGGAGTCCTTCACCACCAGTCGGTCGGTCACGTGACTGACCTAGCCCGAGCCCCGGCTGTCTGACCAGTGCGGGCCGCGTGCCGACTGATCGTTTCGCCCACAATTGATACACCTCCGCGGCTTCCGACAAACTTATCTACTTTCAAATTGGGAGTCTGTGCCTTGGTCTGTGCGTATTCCGTTGCGTAGAAGCAGGGTGCTGGACTATGGATTGTGTGTTCGGGCCACGCTGGGGTGATTGCTTTTGTTAGGAACTTGTTTTTCCTAGCGCGGCATTAAATTAATTCTTGTCCGCCTCGGGACGAAGTCATCATGCTCCTCACGTTTCCCTTTCCAGACGGCGGTCACCCCACCACACGACCGGTGCAGGTGACGGAAACTCCTCATTCGATTACACCATTTCCTGGGTGACCGTTTGAGCGGCAGGACGGGTTGTCCTATCGGGACGTTCCCATCCCACTATCGGTACGGTCTCTGCCGCTGCGGCACACCCTCGTAGGCCCGCGCAGCCCAGCGTTTTACGCCCGTGGAGGTGCATCGAAGTCAGCGAAACAATCAGTCAGCACGCGGCCCGCATTTCTGTCACCCGGCCAAGCCTCGGGCTAGGTCAGTCACGTTACCGACCGACCGGTGGTAAATGACTTAACACTGTAAACACAAGGCGGAGCCAGGTCCGGGGCCCACGACCTATAACTAACGGCTGTGGGATGACAGCGTAGGTATCAATTACAGTTTGCAATTGCAGGTCAAAGCCTGTGTAAATGGTGGAACGTGCGGAGGTGTTGGCGGCATGCCTTGACACCACTCAACATCCTTGATGACATCTCTCTGCAGACATAAGTAACTGGGCTTTATCTAATGAAGTCGCTGCAATATGCTTCCTTTCTATACACACTAGTAGATAATTTCAAGTAATGCTACGCGTTAACAGGTAAGGCATGCAACGACATACAGGAAACTATGAGTTCATACAGCCAGCTATGAGTTCAATGGCACGGATCTCCTTTCTGTAGAAAAGTTACGACGTCCGCAGGATCCGAACGCACCGCCTCTCAATTACAAGCCCACCTTCTAACCACAGCGCCACGGACCTGCGGTGGTTTTCGAGTGTTATTGCAGTGAAACTGTTGTTCTGATAGGTGGCGACCCCGTGGCACCGCGGCGCCCAGTCTGCGCTTTGGTCACCTCACTTGGCGAGCCTCGGGCGAGGTCAGTCATGTGACCAGTTCGAGGTGAGGGCTCAGCCACAGCTTGTCTGCGAGGCAGGGGAGAACGTGGGTCGCGAGGTTGTTCACTGGCGCTTCGGAGAAAACGGTCGAGTGGTTGCGTGGCGCCGGTGGTCGGTGAATCCCGAGCAATTGACATGGGTGGGCCTCTCAGCAAACGTTACCATGGTGGGGGGTGAGGGAGGGGGCCACACAAGTATTTGACCACGCATGGTTATCTCGGAAGGTAAGAAAGCAAAAAAGAAAAAGATGCAGTAAAAAGCAATCTATAGCCCACTGTTGGATTTTTCATGGGTTATTATTCCATCAGATTATCGCTAAGGTCACTGCAGGTCACCAGCATTAAAATTATCACGAATTCTGGTTCCCCATTTTGACAACTTCTCACAAGCGGCGCATAAGTCAAGTCTGGAACTATTAGAGCTACAGCGCCGTAGAAGAGCGCATTGAATAGCTCTTTCAGTTTTTTTTTGTGTGTATTTTCTCAGATTGGACCTAGAGTAAATGGTTTATACTCCAGACGGCAAAAACTTTCAAAATTTGACGTTTTGCGGGTAGTTTTTCTGTAATAACCTATGGCGGCATGCTTTTATTACGTTAATTTAACCGGAATCGCGTTTCTTTCGTGAAGACGCGTCAAATGAACCATACCTTAAAATTTAATTTACAAAAATGATCTCAGGTCAAGCTCATAGAAAAGGTCATGTTGTGCCTATCAGTCGATTCCTATCATTGAGCTGAACGCATCGGTGTTTTTCAGCGTCTTATCGTGTTTTATCTAAGGTCATTGTCAAAAACTGTTAACCCTCGCCGGCACAGGCCATTTTGCTTCCTTCGACGGCACAAGGGGAGGGGGGGGGGTACAACCCCCCTCGCGTTTCGCCCCTGATCAAGCTAGAGCTTTATGGAAAAACGAACGTGTTGCCTGTCACGAGAGGAAACCGATTATATCCCATTCTTAACCCTCGCATGTGTGCGGCGTTTGCCAGCTTCTAACGTGTAGGGGGGTCGGTTGGACCCCCCTTGCCGTTTGGCCACTGATCGAGCTAGAGCGTCGCGGAAAAAACGAGCGTGTTGCCCGTGACGAGAGAAAGCCGACGATGCCCAATTTTAAGGTTCTAGGTCATTGGTTGAGTGTCGCTGCTATGGTTTTTGGGGGGATGCTGATCACGAATATCGTGCTACTTTTGATCACAGATGATGTCTTTAAGCATTTAACCAGGTCAGGTCAGGTCAGGTCAGGTCAACCAGTATGGGTCGTGACGGATATTCGTAGTACCTGTCAACCGCCTCTGACAACTTCGTAACATGTTACGAAGGCACCAAAACTACTTCGTAAATGTTCAAATGCTTTCTAAATTCGAATATCTCCAAAAACTAGCCTAGAAACATGTAAAACTCGAAGAAGTGAACCGAGGTCACCAAAGATCAATGACCTGACCTGACTTGACCTTCCGGTGACCTTGCCATCCACCCTATTGCATGGGAGCAACACCAAATCACATGTATGAACGTTTGAAACCACGAAAAGCTTGCAAACGCGCGGCTAATGCGAGCCGACATACGCCGAATCGCGCAGTCCGGCCAAACATGGTCTCGGAAAGTAGGTCACATGTCAACGGTCATTTTGGTCAGGGTCATGAAATTTTCAGGGTAGATGTGAAATTGATCAATGCGAGGGTACTGAAAGTTTTGTCGCAATCGGCTGCTTTTTACGCGAGTTATTCGCGAGAAGCCTTGGGTGGGAGGGGCGGGGGTGGCGGGTGCATCAACTTCCCCCCGTGCCGACGAGGGTTTCGGAGACGTATCATGATGTGAGATGACTTCAGGGGCATAAAATGGGTCAATAGTTAAATTTTGTGATTCGATGTGCCATATTCACCTGTATCCGGGCGCCATCGCTAAAAAGAAGAGCATTTTGACCTGACTTTATGATGTGACCAGCTGTCAACAATTTCAGACACGATACGAAATTCATAAGTTGTGCCAAGTTTTGCGTCGCTGTGCGCCGCAGTTTCCGTTACAGACACACACAAACATTGGCTAGTGTAGCCAAACACCCCTCCCCCCCCCACCCCACCCGGGAGAAAATAAACGATATAAATTGCTATAACTAATCTCACTGAGCTAAATGCGATCGTGACCTTTTACAAGCATCATATTCGAGTCGACACAGAAAGACCAGCGATTCGCAGCAGGCCCCCTAGCCACAGATATGTGACTGTGAGCGATAAGGCAACCAGCGCGGAACGTCCCTGACCCGGTCAAACGCGTCTGTAGCGAGTGTGAGGCCAGAGAGATATACTGTGCCGCTGAGCCTGGGTGTGAGGCGGCGCAGTCTACCGTTGAGGCCAGAGGGATGTGCTGTGCCGCTGAACCTGGGTGTAAGACGGCGCAGTCTACCGCTCCAGTCAATCGCTGGGCCGTCGGGGGGCGAACATCACTTAGTAGGTGAGTGTACATGCATAGTTCCGGCCAAGTTTGGAACCTATTGCGGTACCTTTTACCTGTAAGAAATGCTTCGAACTTCCCAGGCCAAAATTATTGTTTTCTAAGACTAGTTTTATCATTTCCATTACATCATCGGTAGGAATGCGAGGATTTTGTCTCTCATCCAGAGCTAGCCTGCAAGCCTCAAGTCCCTCTCGTTTTGGGACACTTGGATATAATTTGCTTACATCCATACAAAATAGGAAAAGTGGACGACTCTGGTCCTCGGGTAGCTTAACAGCATGCATCTTTTTTAGAAAGTTGGTCGTGTCTCTAATATATGAGGGTTGGGCTTCTACATGGGCCTTAAGCTCTCCTTCAGCCAACTCCGCTAGGCCCTCGGTGGCATGACCCCTACCACTGATTATGACCCTTAGCGGTGCCCCCGCCTTATGTAGCTTCGGGTTGCCTTGTAGGTACCCTGCTTTGGGCAGTGGAGGGGTCAGGTACTTATGTTGGTGTTTCCCTATATAACCCTTGGCCAAAAGACTATCTGCCATTGATTTAACCCTTTTGGAAACGCTTTTAGTTTGCTCACCCGCTGTCGGTTGGTAGGTGGAGATATCACCTACCTCCTTGCTAAGACTGGCCCAGTAATCTGTAGCATTCATGACCACTATACCCGATCCCTTATCGGCCGGCCTGATAACAATGCTGTCGTCTTCCAGGAGCTGCTTGAGGGCGTCCTCCTCTCCCTGGCTCAGATTCTTTACAGGCTTCCCTCTCAATGACGCTAGAACATCCCTTATGACTTCTTCAATATAGAGGTCCAAACAGGGGTCCCTTCCCTTGGGTGGGGTCCAGTTAGATTTCTTGAATCTCAGGTCCCCTGCATCCCCATCTGACCTACCCTCATCTACATTTGAGTGCCAAAATTCCCGAAGACGCATGAGCCTCTCCCACTCCTTTAACTCTGCAAGTAACTGGGTACCCCTTAACCTACGAGCAGGTACAAACCCCAGACCCTTACTCAGGAGCGACAACTGACCCTGGGTCAGTTCACGGCTGGATAAGTTGGTTACCTCCACACATGCCCTACCGCCCTCCACCCGTGCCTTATTCAACTTCATCCCAGGTGACCCCCCATTTCCCTCCTTGGCCATCCCGTGTCTCTCGTGCCCCACGGCAGCCTCTGACAGGGGGAGGGCGCTGCCCTCTGGCATCTGTTCTTGGGCGGGTGGGGCATCAGACTGCACCCTAGTCAGTCCTTCCGGGACCACAGAGACCATAGACGAGGTGCAATCATCAACACATTGAGAGGACAGAACAGGGTCATTGACACTATGGGGCCGCTGGCTCGCCGACATGACCCCTTTGGTTGGCGGCTCAGTGAGTTGGGCAGGGGTCCGAGAGCCATGCACGGGATACTTGCGTGTCAGAGCCGGCGACATCAGGCCGTCAGTGTGCTTGCGTGTGTCGGGACCTGCGCTGTCGCGACGGAGGGCTGACAGCTTCTTTTCCTTTGTTCCTTTGTTTTATATATATATATATATATATATATATATATATATATATATATATATATATATATATATATATATATATATATATAATATATATATATATATATATATATATATATATATATATATATATATATATATATATATATATATATATATATTCGTGTACTTCGGCAGAATGTCTTCATTTTTGCATGTGATGTTGAAAGCCAGAGCGTATTTGCATTTGATTCGTTTCTTTTCAGTTTGTTCTATGTGTCGAATAAGCGTTTTGGTTTCGTTCGGAAGTCGATATATTATATCACCTAATGACATATTGGCTAACCGGTTTCAACGATCATTCGTCATCGTCAGAGCCTTTCGTATAAATAAATAAACACTAGATACATATATCATACACAAAGCAAAATATCCGTCTATGTGCTCAAAATCAGTTTTTTGGGTTTGATATTTAAATCAAAACGAGCTAGCTCGAGCTTTAAAATGATAGGCACTAGTGATTACGAGCGAGCGAGCGCAGCGAGCGAAGTGAGTCTTTTCAATATAACGGAGAAATCTCAGTATGAGCGGCCCGGCCCGGCCCGGCCCGGCCCGGCCCGGCCCGGCCCGGCCCGGCCTGTAACGCTTTTGAGAGGCTTATATCTCAGCAACCGCTGGACCGATTGGCCTGCGGTCTTTTTTGTTGGGTAGCCCCATGCCTTCTACCCCGTAATTGACTACTTTTGATACACCTCAGTGACCGTCGTGGCACGTGCCACGTGAAAAGTCAAGGGTGTTCAAGCTGTTTTGCAAAAGTAGTGATTTTGAGAGGCTCATATCTCAGCAGCCGCTTGGGCGATTGACTTGCGGTAATTTTTGTAGGGTAGCAGCATCCCTTCTACCCAAAACAGGATACTCTCGATGCATGTGGGTTACCCCCAGTGCACGTGCAAAATAGAATCAGAATCAGAATCAGAATCAGAATATATTTCATGACAAGTCCACTCAATCATGGTTTTTCATCGCCATACGTCAATTATTAAAGTAAACATACAAGAGGGTAAAATCTGCGGTGGCCAGTTCGGTACAAGTGAAAGCATTGATCAGCACGAACACTGCACAAACCACGACACTTAATCGCCGTCGCGCTGGACGTGCAGCAGATGGCGCCTCAGCCGGGACCTGAAGCCGCGGGTGTTCGTGTCAAATGGCAGCCGGTTGTATTCCTGCACACCGCTGTAACACAGACGTCGGCGGCCCAGTTCCGTCCGTATCCTCGAGAGGGTCCGCTGCGAGCAGCCTCGCGTCTGGTACTGGTGCTCAGCAACGCCACCGATGCCATCCGCTACGCTCTCAGGTCTCCCCGTTTTTATCGCTGAGTGAACAAGACATAATCGGTGGTATGTCACGAGGTTTTGCGCATCCAACCAGTTCAGTTCGCGGAAAACGTCAGATATATGGTCATGTTTCCGCCTGCCGCTGACCACTCGAGCACCGAAGTTGAGCAGTTTCTGTACTCTATGGAGTTGCGTTGCGCCACATGTGCCGTACACTGAAATACAATATCTAACGACAGATGTTACAAGGGCTTGCACGATGGTTACAAGGGCGCTTTTTGGCATGACGTGTTTTGCGTGCATTAACCCTACAAGAATGCCTGTACACTTTGCTGTGACGTGGTCCACATGCGACTGGAAATTTAAATGACGATCCATGATAACGCCTAAGTTCCGCACCACTCTGGAATCCGGCACGACGGTGCCCAAGAAGTTCAACGTGACAGGCGGTAAGCCCTTCAACATGCCTGGGGTTCCTAGCACCAGTGCCTGTGTTTTCGCTGCGTTCAATTTCATACCGTGAGAACAGAACCACGTGTAAACGCACTCGAGTGCGCGTTCCATGAGAGTGATAATACGCGGCAGGTCGCTCTTCTTGCCGCTGACGAGCAGCTGGGTGTCGTCTGCAAATTGGACCACTCGGACACCGTCAGGCACAAACAGACTCAGCTCATTCGTGAACACGGTGTAGAGAATGCAGCTGAGTGAGCCCCCCTGGAAGACGCCTATAGAGTTCGGCTTCACTGCAGAACGCACGGGCACCCCGTTACCGCTGATTATCTGGACTTGCTGGGTGTGGCCACGTAAGTATTCGGCGAACCACATCGTGTCCACGCCGTACAGAGCCAGCTTATCCAGCAGAATCTGGTGTGGTACCACGTCAAAACACTTCGACAGATCCAATAGTACCAACACCGATATCTGACCAGAGTCCATCGCATCCAGGACATGCTCGGTAATCACACTAAGCGCGGTCTCAGTACTGTGTCCCTTCCTGTATCCGTGCTGGGCACTGGAGAGCAGGCCGCTGGTTTCTAGGTGCTGAACAAGCTGGAGCTGAACCACGCGCTCGACGACCTTCATCACTCCCGGTAAGATGGAGATCGGGCGCGTGTTGGCCGGGTCGGACGGTCCCTTGCCCTTGGGGATCGGAGTGACAAGCGCGTGTTTCCAAGCGCCCGGCACTTGCGATGTCATTAAGCTGGCATTGACAATATCCAGGAGTATGTGTCCAATACCCCAGAAGAACCTTCGGAACATGTCTACGCTGATCCCGTCATTGCCGGTGGCAGTAGAGGGCTTCATAGCTGACAGGATCAGGCACAGCGTGTCGATATCGATGGGCTGCGGCTTGTAGCCGCTAGTCGTCACCCGTGGCAGCCGGACTGGTACCGATGTCGCTGGTCTCGGGACGCTGGCAGCCGTGGCGGGACCGATGTTCACGTAGTAATCGTTGAGCGCATCCGGCGTGGCGCTGGGCACGGCAGCCTCCTTTTTACTGCCGATGATAGGCCGCAGCACACGCCAGACGTTGCCCGGCCCGGCCTTGGCCAGCTCCCTCTGCAGGTGAGCGGCCTGGTCTCGCCGCACTGCTGCACGGCACTGCCGGTTCAGCTCCTTGTAGCGGTCGCGCTGTCCGCCGGGACGGAGCGCTCGTCTCCGATCTGCCAGCAGCTGACGGGTGTCGTCTGTCAACGGCGGCGCCCCGGGCGTCCGCAGCCGCACCCTGGTCACCGGGGCCACCGCGTCCAGATGTGATAGGAAAATCTGGCGAAACTCCTCCCACTTCTCCTCAGGCCTCTGTCGCCGGAACACGGGACTCCAGTCCGTTTCGGAGAGCTGCCGGTTGAACTGGTCGGGGTCGACTCGCCGCAGGCACCTGCGCTGGATGGTTGGACCTGCCTGTCGCCCCGCACCAACAAACCGTAACCCCACGCGGGTGATGTCGTGTGGCGTGCCGTAGTGGCACCGGGTCACCCCAGCACGGGTCACGAGATCTGGCTGATTGGTCGCAACAATATCCAACAGTGAATTTGCCGGTCGGTAGGTCGGTCGTTCGGTGTTGATGAGTCGCATGCCGTAAGTCTCCAGAAGACGGACCAGCCGCTGGCCGGGGGAGTCGGCCGTGGGCTTCAGCAGACAGCAGTTTAAATCGCCCGCAAGCACCACCGCGGAGCCGGGGTGACTCGTCAGCATATGCTGCAATTGGGATTCCAGGTCCTCGAGATCAGCGGCCAACTGTGCTGCCGAGTTCTTGGGCACTCGGAACTCGGAATAGAACAATGAGAGGTGCCAAATTTGTTCCCATTTCAGTAACTCGGTAATTACTGGGGCGATTTCGCTGAAACTTGGCATACAGGTAGGCACCCACCAGGCAATGCATTCCCATGTGTTGCGGTTAGGGTGCTACTGCACGTGCGCACGTGCAGGGGGCGTTTCCAGATCTCAAGAACGGCTGGGCCGATTGCGCTCAAATTTGGTACACGGTTGGGGACCAGTTAGTAGGGTGCCGTGCAAAAGTCATTTTGGACCCCGTTTGCACGTGCGCACGTGCAGAATGCCGCTTCCAGATCTCCGGAACGGCTGGGCCGATTGCGTTCAAATTTGGCACACCGCTAGCGACCGGTTAGAAGGGTGCTTTGCGCAAGCCCGTTGGAAGCACCCTCTCGCCCTTCCGCACGTGCAGGGCTCACTATCTCGCTCGCTCGTTCTTCGCCCAAAAGGCGTTTTACTGGTATAGCTAAATGATGTTTCCTAGTTACGAGCGAGCGAGCGCAGCGAGCGAAGTGAGTCTTTTCAATATAACGGAAAAATCTCAGTATGAGCGGCCCGGCCCGGCCCGGCCTGTAACGCTTTTGAGAGGCTTATATCTCAGCAACCGCTGGACCGAATGGCCTGCGGTCTTTTTTGCTGGGTAGCCCCATCCCTTCTACCCCGTAATTGACTACTTTTGATACATCTCAGTGACCGCCGTGGCACGTGCCACGTGAAAAGTCAAGGGTGTTCAAGCAGTTTTGCAAAAGAAATGATTTTGAGAGGCCCATATCTCAGCAGCGGCTTGAGCGATTGTCTTGCGGTCATTTTTATAGGGTAGCTGCATCCCTTCTACCAAAGGTCGGATACTCTTCATCTATGTGAGTGACCCCCCACTGCACGTGCAAAATACAACAATAAGAGGTGCCAAATTTGTTCCCATTTCAGTAACTCAGTAATTACTGGGGCGATTTCGCTGAAACTTGGCATACAGGTAGGCACCCACCAGGCAATGCATTCCCATGTGTTGTGGTTAGGGTGCTACTGCACGTGCGCACGTGCAGGGGGCGTTTCCAGATCTCGAGAACGGCTGGGCCGATTGCGCTCAAATTTGGTACACGGTTGGGGACCGGTTAGTAGGGTGCCGTACAAAAGTCATTTTGGACCCCGTTTGCACGTGCGCACGTGCAAAATGCCGCTTCCAGATCTCAGGAACGGCTGGGCCGATTGCGTTCAAATTTGGTACACCGCTAGCGACCGGTTAGAAGGGTGCTTTGCACAAGCCAGTTGGAAGTACCCTCTCGCCCTTCTGCACGTGCAGGGCTCACTATCTCGCTCGCTCGTTCTTCGCCCAAAAGGCGTTTTACTGGTTATATAAACGTCTGAACATGAGATAAGGTCTAAAACTGTTACATAGTAGGGTGCACTATCACCCCTCAGAAGGCACCACCGAATAGCTCAGTAGTGCGCCAAGACTTGATTTGTTTGTTAATGAATGGTGTATTCTTCGATGTGAGCAGGGCTTCAAAGATCCAGAGTTTCCTGTGGCTGTTACAAAACTTGATGATGCAGGTGTTGTCATTCAGCTCCTGTCTGGTCAGGCTGTGGTCATGGTCGTGTTCCATGTGGTCGTGTGGGCCACCTGCGTTCCTGTGCATTGTGAGACGTCGCGATAGAGTTGTTGTTGTTGCACCGATGTAGTGTTTTGGATGACGCCGGCAGTCGTCATGTGGGCAAGTGAACTTGTACACTACACAGGTGCGCTGCAGAGAATCAGTCGGTGAGTTCATGTTGTTCTTCATGAACAGATTGCTGGTTCGTCTGTTCTTGTAGTAGATGACAAGGTTGATGTCTGTGTTGTCATCGCTTGGTATGACGTTGTTTTTTATCATTTTAAAGCTCGAGCTAGCTCGTTTTGATTTAAATATCAAACCCAAAAAACTGATTTTGAGCACATAGACGGATATTTTGCTTTGTGTATGATATATGTATCTAGTGTTTATTTATTTATACGAAAGGCTCTGACGATGACGAATGATCGTTGAAACCGGTTAGCCAATATGTCATTAGGTGATATAATATATCGACTTCCGAACGAAACCAAAACGCTTATTCGACACATAGAACAAACTGAAAAGAAACGAATCAAATGCAAATACGCTCTGGCTTTCAACATCACATGCAATATATATATATATATATATATATATATATATATATATATATATATATATATATATATATATATATATATATATATATATATATGTTACAGGGAGTATCCGATTTCAGTTAGTTTGCAACGACCCTAGGGACGTTACAAAATAACTGCTGAACATATATATATGTTACAGGCAAAGTGAAAACCCGGGCATTTTGCAAAATGCCTAGGCAGTTTGCAAAATGCCTGACCTGCCAGTCATTTTGCAAAACGTCTAGGCAGTTTGCAAACTGCCTGACCCACCAGACATTTTGCAAACTGCCTAGGCATTTTACAAAATGCCTGACCCGCCAGGCATTTTGCAAAATGCCTGAGTTTCCATATATTCCACCGTTTTTGTTGACTTCAGGCGTTGACCATAAACGTTCCACTGAGCCTGAGCCTGAGCCCAAATACAGGGGTGTCACGAATACAGGGTGTTACGAAATTGTTGCGGGATATATTGTACTTGTGTCCCGAAATTGATTGCTCGTAGTTGCGTCAGTGTTTTCCAGCATCTCGCTGACAAGTTATCACCGGCCACGTGGTCTGTCCCTGCGGCACATGGTGAAGCTCAAAGAGGCCTATGTAGCCCATCATGCCCCAAACGAGAATCGCCAGTGGATGCTTCACTGTCTCGACGGTGCAGCGCCTCTGAGCTGTTGTTGGCCCAGAACTGTTTGTCGGGATGGTTAGTGACTTAGAAAAGCTCTAATATCGCCTCATCACTGAAAAAGTCTGAATCTCTAGTCCTAAACGGTCCAGGTTTGGTGAGTCTTGGCGAAATCCAGCTGCATCTTTTCTGGATGACGGTATAAAGTCAGGGTTGCAGCCTGAGGTTTAGCGGCCTCAGCTTCATGGTAAGGTCTTCAGATACCGGGGGATGGCCGATTTAGATGCCGAGCGCCCTGGTCCAGATGCCCTGGTGCTGAACCCGTTAAAATTACACCCATTCAGCACTTAGGAGGGACATGGAATGGACAACATAACAGACCGTGCCAACCGCGCATCAATTTCGTGATATCTGTAAACTACGTCTTGCGTCATTCCGTCGAGATGGAACTACCACTGAATGGACTTGAGCCACCGTCTCCGTACCTTTCGTATATACGGAGTTGACAGTTGTAGCCGTTTGTATAAAAGCTGCGATGTCCAGTATTCTGCTCTGGTGGGCTAATGTTCTGGCAGAGATGATTGATAATGTAAACGTGTAACGATCAATTTTTCGTAATTTGATACTGATAGAGTATTCTTTTGTGTTCAATATCCACCCACAGTATTTTCAAAAAGTCACCAAGGGCTCTTAAGGCCTGGCTACACTATGCGTTTTCTGCGTGCGTTTTTTGCGTGTTTGCGTGTTTTGCGTGATATCGTTCTAGAAATAAGAACGATATTACGTTTTTGTGATGTTTTTCACCTTAAATTTTAGTTACATAAGAGTTATATTAGCTTTTGTATATAACCAAAGTAAAAATTATATTGTTTATAACTTTTTTCCTAGAACGATATTACGCAAAACACGCAAACCTGCAAAAAACGCACGCAGAAAACGCATAGTGTAGCCAGGCCTTTAGAAACAGCGCAATTATTGTACCGAGCGCATGTTTACCCACGAAACCACGCCCGGTGCTCGGCACCCGATGGCCGCTGGGGCTCAGTGACCTGAACTCGGCGGCGCTACCCGGAGAACGCAGTGTCTTCTCACTTGGTGCGCATTGACAGCGGTTAACTTTTGTAAGCGCCAGTTAGAAATGATGCTTACTTATACATCACGGCTAGTGCGAGTTTGATGTCAGGCATTTTGCAAAATGCCTGGGAAAATATTTCAGGCAGTTTGCAAAATGCCTGGTGTGTCAGGCAGTTTGCAAACTGCCTAGGCATTTTGCAAAATGCCTGGCCGGTCAGGCATTTTGCAAATTGCCTAGGCATTTTGCAAAATGCCCGAGTTTTCACTTTGCCTGTAACATATATATATATATATATATATATATATATATATATATATATATATATATATATATATATGTCACTTTGCCTCTGTGAGAGAGAGAGAGAGATAGAGAGAGAGAGAGGAGAGAGAGAGAGAGAGAGAGAGAGAGAGAGAGAGAGAGAGAGAGAGAGAGAGAGAGAGAGAGAGAGAGAGAGAGAGAGAGAGAGAGAGAGAGAGAGAGAGAGAGAGCACTCATTCATTGCACTTTTAATGTTAGACTTTAACCCGTGCCCTGCTGGGGGGGGGGGTGTTTGAACACCCTTGTGGTTTTTCGCGAATATATCAAAAACGGCGGCACGGATCGCCGCCGTTTTTAGTACACCTTATCATACATCAATTCTACACATGTTGTGAAAATTTCAGACCAAGGTCATTCAAGGTCAGGTCACCAGGTCACTTGAAGTGACCTCACCTCATAAAAAGTTTCAATGTCTGTCATAGCTACACCAAGTGACCGATCGCTTTGAAACTTTCAGCGATTGCTAAGAGCAATAGCATGTACAAAATTTATATCTCAGAATTTTGATATCGATGACCTAAGGTCAGGTCAATTTTGCTACCTCCCCATTATAAGTCAATGAGAGAAAATTGAAATGCGCCTCTTTTGGACGAAAGACATTATAAACACTCCCAAACACTGAATTACAAGTGGTTTAGACACACTGAACATGAAAATGGTGTCCGTGACCCCTGTTTATGCCCTGAGGTCATCTTAGGTCACGAATGGTATTTAAGTTTTTCGCAAATAACTTTTGATAGAGGCATGCTAGAGCGATGAAAACTCCTTAGATGTGTTCAGCTCGACGATACGGATCGACTGATATGCAACACGACCCTTTCCGGTCAGGTGATGACCTTGACCTGGGGTCAAATTTTCAAGTTGACCTTTCAAGGTCAAGCTATAGTTCATTCGATGCGTCTTGATGAGCGGAACACGATGTCGGTAAAAGTAAGCTCGTACAAGGCTTGGGTCAAAAGTTATTGCAGAAAAAACTGTTTCCGAAAAATCGGCTATTTTTGCAGTTTTTGCCCCCTGCAGGCAAAACCGTTGACGTTAGGTCAAATCTGAGAAGATCACTCAGAAAGGGCGTTCATAGGGCTATCGAATGCGCTTTTCCGCGGCGCTGTAGCTCTATTGGTTCCCGAGTTATGCGTTGGCTTCTTGGAAATTGTCGACATTCGACCTGGAAATCGGCGAAATTTTGCCTTCAATGACCTCTGGTGACCTGACCTTTGACCTGACCAAAAAATTGACCGAAGTGATTTCCTCATTATTTTTTGACGCTCTTTCGAACGCCGCCTTCCGCGTATCGCTACGTGGCTCAGGAGCCGAGTTAGAAGGGGGGGGTGTTCAAACACCCCCCCCCCCAGCAGGGCGTGGAAATCCAGGGGCAGGACCCCCAGCCGGGCGCGGGTTAACCCTATTCCTGGCGGGCTCCACCGGGACAAGAAACTGGCGGGGGGGGCCGATTCGGCCCCCCCCCCCTGAGATCTCGAGAACGAAGCAAGATAGCGACAAGCGGTAAACGGCATCGGATACGCACGGTCAAGATCTACAATTTTTACTAAGGTCATTTTCAGGTCAGGTCAAAGATGACGTCACAGGGGTCGAAAAACTCAAAATGGCGGCGCTAGATATGGAGAGAGTTTTTCTCGAATAACTTTCGAATTAGTCAGGATAGGAACAAACTAAGGGCATCATCGTGATCCTCTCGTCAATCCGCATCGAATGATATATATGTTGACCTCGAAAGGTCAAGGTCAAAGGTTGACCTCAGGTCACGTGACCTCGAGGTCATCATGTATATCATTCGATGCGTCTTGACGAGCTGAACACAATGAGACCATCCACGCGTCTGTATCTTGTTCCTGTACGGAGTTATTGGCCAAAAACCTTTGGTGACCTTTGATGACGTCACATGACCTCACAGCTGCCCAACAGCAAAACAGACCTCAAGGTAGTGAAGGTTGATCGTATATGAAGTCATGTATGGTATATGGGGCCATTCCGACCCGTTTTAGTGGTAAAAACAGGGAGTTGATTTTTCCCCCATTGACTTATAATGGGGAGGTCGCGAAACTGACCTGACCTTAGGTCACCGATATCAAAATTCCGAGATATACAAATTGCACATACTGGTACCCTAACTAAAGCCTGAAGAGAAGAAATTGATCGGTCAAAAACTCTAGCTCTGGCGTGATTGCAAACTTTTCTGAGGTAGGGTCACCAAACCGCCTCTGGTGACCTGACCTGAGGTCAGATCAGCTCAAAATTTTCAGACATGTTGCGTAGAAGCCTTTTAGGAAAAGTCAGAAAATTTGAGCTTCCTAGCTCAACGCGTTTGGGAGAAATAACCAAAAAACCTCAGGGGGGCTCCTGAGGCCCCCCCCCCCCCGCCAGGAATAGGGTTAAGTGATTGGAATGACCGAGTTACAAGTGGCAATGTGCCTGTGCACCCTGCTGCAACTGACCACTGTCTCGCGCGAGTTGGAGGCCAGTGTCCCATCCATCACCAAACCACGCTCCATGGTATTCTCCAGGAAACGGGTCAGCTTCTCCTGATCATGTTGCTCGTCGCTCCCGGACGTCTCAATCAGCATGAAGCAGGGGTAGTCGTCCAGTGGAGGCTGGATCTGCCGGCAGTGAGGACAGCACTACGTGTATTAGCCAGTCGCACAGACTAGGGGCGAGATAAGGAGAGAGACTCGCAACGGTAGAACTAGGGGGGACCATCAAAGCGTCCAAAACCGCAGCATCCAAAGTACGCAACATCCAAAACCGCAGCGTCCAAAGTACGCAACGTCCAAAATACGTCCAAAATCGGGTATATAGGGAGCATTAACAACGTCCAAAACCAAAACATCCAAAACCGCAACATCCGAAACGTATCATCCAAAAACGCAACATCCAATGACGCATCATCCAAAGTACGCAACATCCAAAGTACGCAACATCCAAAGTACGCAACATCCAAAACCGTTAGGTTGGGTTAGGTTAGGCTAGGTTAGGTTAGGTTAGGTTTCCTTATCCCCGTTAGGAATAAATCAGTAGATTAGGTTAGGTTAGGTTAGCTTAGGTTAGGTTAGGTTAGGTTAGATTAGGTTAGGTCAGGTTAGGTAAGGTTAGGTTAGGTTGGGTTAGGTTAGGTTTCCTTATCCCCGGTAGGCATAAATCAGTAGATTAGGTTAGGTTAGGTTAGCTTAGGTTAGGTTAGGTTAGGTTAGATTAGGTTAGGTCAGGTTAGGTTAGGTTAGGTTAGGTTGGGTTTCCTTATCCCCGGTAGGCAAAAATCAGTAGGTTAGGTGAGGTTAGGTTAGTTTGGGTTAGGGATAGGCAAAAATCAGTAGGTTGGGTTAGGTTCGGTTAGGTTAGGTTAGGTTAGGTTAGGTTAGGTTAGGCAAGGTTGGTTTTGGATGTTGCGTGCCTTGGATGTCGTGGTCTTGGACGTTGTGGTTTTGGAGGTTACGTACTTTGGATGTTGCGTCTTTGGATGTTGCGTTTTTTGGATGATACGTTTTTGGACGTTGCGGTTTTGGATGTTTCGGTTTTGGACTTTGTGAATGCCCCTATAAACCCGATTTTGGACGCATTTTTGACGTTGCGTACTTTGGACGCTGCGGTTTTGGATGTTGCGTACTTTGGGTGCTGCGGTTTTGGACGCTTTGATACGGACCCAGAACTAGGTTTAGTTTTTTGGGGGGAGGGTCGCATTTTTGGATGATTTGCCGGGTATGGTAGATGACCGGTGACCAGGGGGGTGGGAAGTAGGGAGCGAGTATGTCTTTTTTCCACTCTTTATTATTATTTGACGAGTGTCACCATCATAGTAGAGGTCTGCACCGGCCGGCTGCAGCCGCGGCTGGCTGCAGCCCCACGGCTGTGGGCCGGGGCGGCTGCAAATATCTCCAAGAACACGGCTACGGCTGTGGCCACGGCTGTGAGATTTCAAGCTCACTCTTAAGTACTCAAATATAAAATTTTAAATCCTTAATCTCACATTCTGATAAGCAGTCTAGCCTGTAAAAATCATGCAAAGGATGCCCAGCAACATTGAAAGTGGTGAAGCCTTTGAAAACCTGTAATGGTTTTATCATTTGCTGTAGGGGAGTTTGCACTCTGGTACAGTATGTCTAAAAAGTATGTCCCCTGGTTTGGGTCTCCCACAGGAGGCGAATCGGTAACTTGGCTGAATCCCAGTTGCGGTACCCGGCCGCCAGGGTCGCTGCCGCGCGAGCGGCCTTGACCGCTCGCATGTCATTTTACCGGGGTTACATGAGCAAGTAAATGCGTATCAGGAACGGATTTTCCTATTCGCTCACCATTGTAGTCCGTTTGTAATGCGTATTAACTCTACTCATGTAACCCCGAGCATTGGCAGTTCGGTCCCTCCCCATCTATACCGAGGTGGGGAGGGGAGAAGAGGGGAGGGAGTGGCATCCGCTCGGCACTGGGCGATACCTGGCTGACCCTGCGCTCCCTCGCTGACCTCCGTCCTGCCCTCAGGCGAAAATAAACTTCCTCGGCCCGTAGCGGCCGAGCGGAAAACCCGCGGGGCATGACTCCATTGCCCCAATCTTATAAATGGAATGCTGTCGTATTCACGACATCAGAAAATGTCGTATTCATGCATTTTACCACAGCAGTGAATGTGGTAAAATGCAGTCCAAAACAAACGGAAGCACACGATTGGTGCATAATGCGCCCTCCCATTCAAATAAGGCCGCCCACTTCAATAGCTGGTGTAGTTTCTTAGGACGTAAAAGATGCAAAACACTACCGAACTTTTTTAGCTCGGCCACTGGGACTGTCAATAAACAATTGACTGAAATGCATGAAAACCATTTTGCATTTAACCCGCGCGGGGCTGGAGGGTCAATTTTACCCCCTCGCGAATTTTTGCAATATCTCGAAAACGGCGGCGCGCAGCGCCGCCAAACTTTCAGTAACTTTTCTTACATCAATTTGCCACGTTCCCTGAAAATTTGAGCGAAATCTGTCGAAAAATTGTTGAGAAATTGTTGTTTTAGTGACGTCATATTCGCCATTTTCGCCTCAAAGCCGGCAAAATTTCAAACGCCGCTAACATCTTCATTTTTAAAGGAATCAAGACGTAACAAAAAGGTTATACGTAATTTTACTTTGTCTATCAAATGGCTATCTCGGTTTTTAAAAATTTTGGATTTTAGCCCAAATTTTTCCAAAAAACTGACTTTTTTGGGAAAATAATTATAAAATCCAAAATTTTGAGTTTATCGAAAAAAACAGAATATATGTCAGAGAAGTGGTCACTGGTCAATGTGCACCTACAAACCAATTTTTGGAAGAATCGGTTCAAAAATGTGGGAGTTATTAAACATTTTATGACGTCACGACACACAGAATTTTTGAAAAATGAATTTTTTTGAAGTTCTAGACCTCGTACGGAGACAAAAATAGCACCATTCGATTCGCCGTGAAAAACGGCATCAGATAGACACCTTTTTAGGCCTTAACAACCAACTTCAAAATTTGACCTCACTTGACCTGACCTTAACCTGACTTCGACCTGAAATTCATCCAGAGATGGTCCATATCACTTATTGAGTGTGCCTATTGAATTCTATGAGTAAAATGGCCCATAAAACATGTGTCGCACATGCCCTTTTCTATATTTTGTTTTTTGGTGACCTGACCTGACCTGACCTGACCTGACCTTGACCTTGACCTCTGAATGATATTGTATGCAACGAATATTGTCTTGGTAGCCTAAGAACACGTTTTAGGCAATCAGTCTCAGTCCATGACTCCATTCTTCGGCAACTACGGTGCAATGCCGATACTGTAGGAACTTGCAATTTGTACCCTTGACCTGACCTTGACCTTGACCTCAAACTTTAAATTAAGTACATGTTTTAGTTGTTCGTGATGAGATCTTTCGATTGGCGTTCGAATTTTCCAAATTGGACCATTAGTTCGGGAGATAACAGGGGGGGGGGTAAAATTTACCCCCCTAGGCCCCGCGCGTTCGGCTGGAGACCCCAGCCCCGCGCGGGTTTAGCCGTTTTCTGCACCAAAACTTTAGCCAGTGACCCCTGTTCATTCTAAAGCGTTTATGAGATTGGTCCCAGCACCCGATTTTATATGAGAAAGTCGTTTAAAAAGCATCTTATCTCTAACCAATTTATTTATTATAGCCACTTTTACAAGATGTCTAAAGAGCTTTGAATTTTACATTTCTTCCTCGTTCAGGAGCAACGTTTTAACCCTCACCGCACCTTCAGGTTTTCTGAATACCGAGGGGGCGTTGGGGGGTTGGAAGTGAGGGAACAACCCCCTTCGCCGATTCGCCCCTAATTGAGCTAGAGCCTCACGAAAGAAACGATTGTGTCCGTCGTTACGAAATGCAGCGATTGCCAGAGTCAGCCGATAAGGCGGCGCGCAGCGCCGCCAAATTTTGTGTACCTTACCGGGCATCAATTTGACACCTTCACACAAAATTTCATGTCACAGGTCACCTCAGGTCAGGAGTTATTGAGGTCAAACTGAGGTCATGTTCGAGTAAAAATGAGCAAAAAACATGACATCTTGAAACGCTCACCAATTCTACAGTAAACAAGCAATTTTGCTATCACGGATTTTCGAAATTTTGGGATTTTGACCCCAAAAATAAGATGTTTTTTTTTAGAAAACTAAAAAAAAAATCCATTTTTTTCCAATTTCGAAAAAACGGAATATATGTGATAGTCCCTGCGCTCTTCGATATACAATATACATACCAAATTTAAGATCGATACCTTAGCGAAAAAAACTTAAAAATTGATTACGTCAAATTTTTGAACTCAATTCTTAGCAATTCTAGACCTCGTAACGCAACACGGAGACCACCATTGAACTCCCCGTGACGAGCTGCATCGAATCGATACCCATTTTATGCAAAAATACCGACATTAAAATTTGACCTTATTTGACCTGACCTTGACCTGACCTTGACCTGACCTTGACCTGACCTTGACCTGACCTTGACCTGACCTTGACCTGACCTTGACCTGACCTTGACCTGACCTTCACCAAAACATAATCTCAACTGACCCCAAGGGCTGCATGTCCCACATAATCTCATTTGGCATACAAAATGGACCATAAAACATGCATCACATGATATTTTTACTTTGTGACCCTCAGTGACCTTACCTCTGTGACCTGACCTGGTGTCACTGACCTCAAATAGCAAAATATGTGTTTGACAAACATTTCCCCATCGATGATTTTCAATGAAATGCATTTTACTCGATTTTACAACGCATTTCATGAAATGCCTGTAAACGGTGAAAATTCGACCTTTGACCTGACCTGTGACGTCATCGGTTTGACCGAGGTCAATGAAATTGGGTCACAAGGTAGTTCCCCGTTGGGGCTATCCAACGCCGTTTGCCGCTTGTCGCTATGTTGCGTGGTTCTCGAGATCTTGGGGGGGGGGGCAAAATGCCCCCCCCCATCAAACTGCGTTGCTCGGCAGACCCCATCAGGGCGCGGGCTAACAATTTAATTTAGGATAGTTTAATTTAAGTCGGTATGAATCCGACTTGAGAATTTACTAGGCGGGTTTTGCAACGCTATTATAGTTCGGCATCTAATTATAAATCATTGCTAATTTCGATTCGGATACGGGATATCATTATTCAATGCTGGCCTTTGCGTCCTCAGAAAAGTTGTTTATAGTCATGAAGGCTTGCATTGACCCATACTTTCCATTTTTCAGCACCATTATTCGCCGTGGTTGACCAGGTGTTTTTCTTCAGCTCTCCCCTGAATAATTTGGCTTAGACCCATGGCGTATCACCCGTGCATCGCAAGACGCACCTACCACACACAAGTTCACGATCCCCACGAACCCACATCAGCGTCCGTTCGCTTGGTGTGTGACCCCTTGACCTTTGGCCGCGACAACTGCCAGGTTGCCGGAGCACCCCTCCCTACACGCGCTGCCCCGCCCGCTCCCCTCCCTCTCTCCCTCCCCCCCCCCGGGGGTCGTGTCACGAAGGTTCGGGCTTACGCCACTACCGGCCGCTGCGCAGCTGTCACCTAGCGCTTGTCACGTGACCTAAGGTCAACTTTTGATCTTTCGACCTTTCGAGGTCAACATACATATCTTTCGATGCGGATCGACGAGAGGATCACGATGGTGCTATTAGTTTGTTCCTAGCTGGGATACCTTGAAAGTTATTCGAGAAAAACGTCATATATATGTAGTGCCGCAATTTCGACTTCCTTTTTGCTCCTGTGACGTCATCTTTGACCTGACCTGAAAATGGCCTCAGTAAAAATTATAGACCTTATCCGTGTGTACCCTGCACCGTTTACCGCTTGTCGCTATCTTGCTTTATTCTCGAGATCTCGCTGTCGCTCCCGCTCGTCACGTGACCTAAGGTCAACTTTTGACCTTTCGACCTTTCGAGGTCAACATACATGTGTTTCGATGCGGATCGACGAGAGGATCACGATGGTGCTATTGGTTTGTTCCTAGCTGGAATACCTTGAAAGTTATTCGAGAAAAACTGCATATATATGTAGTGCCGCAATTTTGACTTCCTTTTTGCTCCTGTGACGTCATCTTTGACCTGACCTGAAAATGACCTTAGTAAAAATTATAGACCTTATCCGTGTGTACCCGGCATCGTTTACCGCTTGTCGGTATCTTGCTTTATTCTCGAGATCTCGCTGTCGCTCCCGCTCGTAATAATGGACAGGTCATAAAAATGACCTGACCTGAGGTCAACGCAGGGCGATATCCACTTTTTTATTTTTGCATATGAATGACAATCGATAAGGCTTTAATCGTCATCAGACAAAATTGCAACTTTCAGTGAGGAAAATATCAAGGTCACTCTTCGAAAAATAGGTCAAAAGGTCACGTGATCAAAATTTTCAAAAAATGAAAATCCGAGATAGCCAAAATGTTTGTTGGCTAATTGTGAGTTGAACCATATAAAGTTTTTATCGTAGAAAACCAATAGTTTTTGAGTTATAGGCCGCCAAACATAGGGCTGCAGCGCGACCTCCAGGAATTGCCCGATGCTATATCTCGGAAACCGTTGTTCGGAGAAAAAAATCCTTGCCACAGCTGGCTTCCCCGCCCATCACAACCCCTTACACCAGTTTTCAACGAAAAATAAAATATGAGGGTGCAAATTTATTTTTTTGTTTGTCGATTTGTCGTGGAACGCCCCGGGAGCGAGTACCTATGTCGAGCTCAAAAGGCATTTTGTCTTCGTCGTTTCTAATATGAAGCTTTATCGTTATAAGTCACTCGGCTCAGTAGTTTTAGTTAAATTCACCTATACAAGTGCGTCGCCACGGATTTCTCACTGGGGGGGGGGGGACGTATCGACCGACTTAAAAACCCAGAAGTTGATATTGTTACCGCACTTTTAGCCTAATGCATTAGAAGCATACAGTATCGATCTCTCTTAGTAAAACCTGTTTATGAATCGGCGGCGCAAAGCGCGGCGAAAATTTGCAAAAAAAAAAACATTTGTCAAAACACAGCTCTAAAACACAAATTTTATGACCCTTTTAGTATGCTAATACAAGCCGGAGTTCCTTAACAGTACACATATGAATTTTGATTCAATTTGACATTGTTGGTGTTATTACAGTCACGATCTTTCTTATTGATTGGTGGAAGAATTCGGAGGCGCGGAGCGCCGAAAAAATTTGCAAGAGCATTTGTCAAAACAAAGCTCCAAAGCACACATTTTACAACTCTTTTAGCATGGTAGTACAAGCCGGAGTTCCTTCACACTCCACAGTACACATATGAAATCCGATTCAATTTGACACGGTTGGTGTAATTACAGTCACGATCTCGTATTGACCTGTGCGTACAACAATTTGCAAAAAAAAAAAAACACACAGAGGGGCCTCCTCTCTACAGAGGACCACCGCTGTACTGTGGGCAAAACCACTGTGGGCCTCCTCTTTTCACACGGCCTCTCAACTACAGAAGGCCTCCTCTCTACAGAGGACTTCTCTCTACTGAGGGTCTATACATTTCAGAGGGCATCCTTTCTTCAGAGGGCCTCCTCTCTAGTCTTTACAGGGGGCCTCCTCTCTACAGAGGACCTCATCTCTGCAAAGGGCCTTCGGCCTCCGGCTTGCTAAAACCACGGTTGATTTTTATGTGTGTGTGTGTGTGTGTGTATCTTCCTGGTTTTGTTTTGCTAGTATGTTCTTTCTTATGACTCGAAAGTCATTTTATAAATTAAATTTACTCCCTCCATTATAATGCACATTTTCAAGGTCCCGTTAGTTTTAAGGCCAAAATTGGGTAGTCGTAAAGCAGAGAGGCGCTATACCCAGACTCCAGAGATGCTTTCAAATCGGACCAAACCAAACCTGATCTAACTTCACCTACAACCTACAACCAAAAACCTGCAACCTACTCGTACAACCTAAAACCTACCACCTAAAACCTAAAATCTGCAACCTACAGCCTAAGCTACAGCGTCTCTCCTTGGTTGCAAAAAGAAGTGTGACGCCTGCTTTACTACTCCCCAAACTAGTACCATTTAATCTTGCCAAGTTGAGCTTTCCTTGATTTGTCCATGTTTTAAAATGTTGGGGGGGCTGACTGGCAAGTTGGGGGGCTGACCAGCCAGTTGGGGGGGGCTGAAGCCCCCCCAACTGTATAGGATCCTACGCCCCTGCTACAAGCAATGCTATAGTGAAAGAAATACGAAAATCAGCCGGTAACATTATGAGTCTCGTCACTCGTGTGTGCAAAGCAAACACAAAACTGACTGAAACGCTTCCACTAGCACACTAGTGGTGCTAATCGGAACTTGGACCTTCGGAATTCCGATTTTGTCCTACAATACCCAATTCGGAATTTGATTGGACACAGGCAGCACGCTTTGGACAAACTCAGTCGAACCCAGTCGTTCTAAGCATTGGTGAAGACCCTCACATGCATTGCTCAACATTGGTGAAGGATCCTTCACCAATCTAAAACTTTGGTGAAAGGTATCATTCACCAAAGAGATACGTTGCTACACCTATGCACCCGCTGACCGTCAATGACAGTATTGTGACATTTGATCGCGTTTGACCGCGGCGGGTGGTCGCTGGTTTCGGCAGCTCAGTGGATACAAGTGGTGTCAATCGGTTACCAAAATTTCGGTATACCCAATACCGAACCGATACCGACTCGGTACTCGGTAAAACATACCAAAAACATTTGGTATTTTGTCGGTATCAGAATATCAATCAAGCTTAATTTTTTCAAAAACTACATTTTACGTTTCCTAAAAATCTACTTGGAAAAAATCTTTGCTTTCTCAAATTCAGTCAGTCATTTCCATTGAAATACGAAACACATAATATATGCAGAGAAATACTGCAAATCTGTTGCACAGAAAACTAGGAGTATCTTTCATTAACAAAACATAGACAAATATTTAAAAAGTACTAAATGATGCGATCAAAACAAAAGTCAATGGGCACATGGAGCATATTAACTACATAGTAATTGGCTCACAAATGCAGTAGCTATTGAATGGAAAAATAATGAGCACTTTCTGTGTAAACCTATTGCAAAAAGTGCATTGAATGTTGGGCAAAGATACTCACAAGTTTTCCAATTCTTGCAAGAAATACAATGTGGCTGTCCATAAAAAGTGCACTTGGTTACACATATTGACAAAGGGCATAGTAAAGGCACAGGAAAATACACCAAACGGAAAACATATTTAGTCCTTCCAGCCTAAAATCTACATTATTTAAAATAATATTACAGCTTGCTGAATCCTACAATATGAATAATATCGACGCACCGCCACGCTGGAAGTGAGCGCGTCACAAAAGCACGCGCGCAGTAAATGTCTACTGGCTACAACAGCCCTTATTTTACTGACATTTTGTGCAGGTCATGGAAACAGGGGCTTGACTTATTAAAAAGGTTTTTATTCCATTGTCTTATTTATTAGCTGTTTAATTTAAGCATGATTTATTCTTGCTATTTCATTTGATTTTTTTCAATTGTGGTTTGAAGAATTAATATATTTGAAAGATATGACCCAAATATGACCTTATCAAGGTCGCAAATCAAAGGTCACCTTGAATTTGTTCCTATTCCAAGGCCATTCAAAAATTGAAATTGGAGGTCGGAGAAGATTTTTCAACTGTCGTGTTCAAATAAAAACATGTTTTATTTTCTTCTATTCTTTTGTAAAATAAAAAATGCTTCATATAAGCGTAGATTTGTGTAGCAATTTCAGGAAATCTGTCGTGAAACACTATTTGAAATTTGATTAATAAAGGTACTTGAATTGGCGCGAATTCAAATTCGATGTCAGGGTCGCGCCCTGACCTCTTACCAGTCAATGTCAGTGCGCAGTGGCGGTTACAGGCACGTTGAGAGCAAAGGTAAGTCTAGTACACTCATATCCGGTCAAGTTTTGTATACGTGTGATGATTGGTGCTTCACTTGATTTGCTTTGAAGAAGACACTTAAAAAGTTCCCTTTATTCTCCCATCAATTTTTTGCCAAGTTCAAATAACTTATTTTTACAGCATTGCAATTTGTCAGTACCTACGAGCTGTTTTTTTAACCGATTTCCAGTCATTTTCGTGGGATACAATACTCATAAGTCTTCCTAGTTCCTTGAGATAAGTGTAAATGCAATTGACGGTCTCAAAACAATTTTTGTCACGTTTTTATTAAAAAATATACAATTACCGCGTGCATTCAGCCGAATTTCTAGCGTACGACTTCATTTCTTCGTTTCTTATTCTTATGTGCCTAAACAGCTTGTAAAAGGTTATTTTCGGCTTGCCTCGGGTGCAACACGCTGGCGAGCTGCAGCAGTTATGGCAGAGTCAGTTCCTGCAACTAGAGAAGACATCAAGCTTCTTGAACGTCTGGTTAACTCGGAAAGCGGTAGGATTTCCTTTGAAGCAGGCGTTTCGGGTCCCTCTTGCAACAGCACGTTGTGGCGACGTTTCGCACGAGTACGTTTGGACGGGAGAGTTTGTCAGGCCGTTAAATGTAAGAGCTGTGGGATCGTGTTGCCACATAGGACTGGGTCCACGTACGACGACAGCTTTGGGAGGTCGTCGGGCACCTCTAACCTTAAGAAGCACTCTTGTCCTGTGAACCAAAGTCAGCCGCAGATAACCTCTCTTTTGAGAAAGGAGGTACCGGAGGGCTTACTGCGAGCTGAAAAGAAGCGAGTGGCGACGGCTTTAAGCGACGTCAGCTCTGAAGACCTCCGACCTTTCAACCTAGTAGAAGGTAGGTAGGGTAGGATCCACCTGCAGATTATTTCTGAAATCAGTGCCATTTCTTCTGGGACACATTTTTGGTTCTTTGTTAATAAATAGGTACCGGCGCATCCAGAAAGGATTTGTGATTAAATTACTGGATGCAGACGCGTCTCTTGCTGTATCGAAGGATGACTAATTAAAAAAAGATTTAATTCGCCTATTCAAACAAGGCTCAACTGTAAGACAGTATTGTGCTGTGATACAACTTGGTAACATATTTACTCACTTCATCATGAGGTAGCATGCTATTAGTTTCCAGTTTAGAGTAACGGCTAAGTTGATGTAGCGAAAGAAATGCTGCAATCAACTTCGTTAGTCGCTGTGTGCCATTTTACCAACTCATTTGTAATATTTTGCTTGTTTTTGGGTTTTGGCAGGTCGAGGGTTCCGGAAGGCTGCTCAGCTCCTGGTAGACCTGGGCGCCAAGCACGGTCGCATTGATGTCGACCACGTGCTCCCTGGGCGAAACACTGTCGCCAAGGAGACGGAGCAACGAACGGTCGTCGTCCGTGCCCGGCTGAGGGTTGAGGTCTCCGAGCAGCCGCACATCGCCGCCAGTACCGACCTCTGGACTGACGAGAAGACGTCCACCTCCTACAACACCATCAACGGCGGGACGGCGAGCACATCAAGTTCGTCACGGACAACGCGGCCAATAATCGACTCGCCTTCCAGGGAAAGGGACGAGGGTGGCAGAGCTGTTTCTGTCATAACCTCAATCTGGTCATCCAAGACGCCGTCAACGCAACAGCCGGGGTAGCTGAACTCGTCGATACCTGCAAGAAGCTCGTCAGACTGGCCAAGAAGACGAACATCAACAGCTTGCTGAAGGCCGCGGATCCCCTCGGTCGCGGACTCAAAGCCGCCGTCCCCACGCGGTGGAACTCCGAGTGGGTGATGCTGGACTCGATCCTACACGCGCACTCCTCGCTTACCTCACTGGACGGAGTGGCCGACCGGGAGAGCATTATCAGCCTCATGGACCAGCTCGAGAAAACCGACCTCACCGGAGTGGTGGACGTCCTGCGCTTTTTCAACGAGGCTAGCAAGCAGCTGTCGGCATCAAAACATCCATCATTTCTGGTGCCACTGGTGCTTGCGCACGCGCAGCGGCACCTGCAGCCGGCGGCCAAGGATCGGCGCATTGTCGCCTCGCTGAAGGCCAACCTGCGCCTTCGTGTAGAAGGAGAGAAGTTTGCAGGGAAGATCGGCGACGACCACTATATGGCGATGGTCCTCCACCCAAGGTACCGGCGCCTCCAACAGATGTCCTGGCTTACCGAAGAGCATCGTTCAAGGATCCAGGGCCCAATCTTACCAATGACGTGAATGCAGATGCCGTGGATGCCTACAACGGCGGCTGATCCACGGCACTCCATTTACCCAATCTCACCAATGCCGTGCCGCGGCATTTCTATTCACGGCATTTTGCCCACGGTACAATTCAGCGCCAGCAGAAAACACGCAACGTGGTTGGTCAATTCTTGTCACCTTCGCTATCGGAAATTGAGCGTATTGCTTGTGAACAAGTATAGCTCTCTATTTAAAGTTTTGTCGGGCGTTTATTTGTTTTAGAGCCATACATATGTGTGAAGGATAAGTTATTTGTGGAAACCGTGATAGCAAACTATGAAAAACTAAAGCCTGCCTAAAGAATTCTCCTGAAAAGCGGATTACTGGCCTAGTAAACTTCCCCGAGGACATTCTCGCGCTGAAAAAATCGAGTGGATTAGTTTTCAACTTCGTTTCGCTGCTCATCATTTCTATTTACTTGCTGTTCAAGGCCCTATATAGAAGGTATGCTCATTAGGCCGAAGCAGCGATTTCCGTGACGTCACAGGTACGAAGGGTCGGACGGCTGTAATGCAATCATATGGAAAATGACCCAAATTTAGGGCTCTCCCACATAGCTGCCAGACTCGATACTCGGGTAAAAATTATATCACATGAAAGCTCGAATCAAGACGAACAAGAAACCTATGTGACATTTTTACGTATTACTAACGGCTTAGACTCTATTCAAGTATATTCAGAGCTCTGCATTAGCTCACTTTTTCTGCCGTCAATGCCTCTACAAATGCCTAGTCGGCCCACGTGCGCTTGTCGAGCGGGGACCACCAGTCGGGCGATTCGGAGCTACCGCCCAATCAGAACGCCACAATGCCGTGACGTCATTGGTCGCACACGACACGTTACGGAGATAGGGATGAGACAGCCCTGCTTGCTGTTAAGATATTGCAACAATTTTTAGATAAAATTATTGAAGTAACGACCTAGTGATAGCTCCGCTGTTGTTTCTAAGACATTGGAATAATGCAATTGAAATGCAGCTCGTAAAGTTTAAACTTTGGGTACATGTACCCGGCCAGCTCAAGCTATAGCCTTATTTGCTGCTTTTTACGAGCACGATAACAAAAGGAATTACTCAAAATATTGAAGAAACCCGTCTACATCTCAAAACCATAGCATATCAAGAAAAAGGCTTTCAGTTCAGAAGTCAGATTGAGACGCATGAAGACAGCATGCTCCGTAGCTGCATGTGTCAGACAGAAAGTGGTAAAATATGCATTGTGAGTGCTGTGCTGATAATTTTTTGACAAGTTTACGGTTTTTAATTGTTTTAAATATTTATTTAGAAATCATGAAGGATGATTGTGAGACGTCCGGACGGGGTGAACACTGAAACATCCATATTATATCATATATAGATAGGTTTGGCATTGGTATGATTGGGCCCAGATGCTAAAATCGCCTCCACGATCTCGTATGGATTTGAAAAATAAGACCATATAATGAATAAACATGTTTATTTTTATGGATTTGAGTATCCCTGGAAAATACATGTTTTTAAATAATCACTATGCGTATAATTCGTCGCTATAAGAAGTCAAGGGTATCATATGAAGAATTGTTTACTTTAAAAAAATAATAGTGTCAAATATTGCATAGTAACATCCTCCCAACGACCTATCCCTTTCACAACACCCGTCATTCACGGCACTAAAAGGTGCAAAGGCACTAAAAGGTCTTCTCGGGTGCAATCGCATCACCATTATCAGTAGCTATTTGGCATATCGGTTGAGGTTTGACCAGGTGGGCATCATCGGGATTCTGAGACAACAATGTATAATATTTGTTTTTTTTTTTGTTTTGTTGGGTTAGGCCCTTTCGGTCGACAAGACCATTGCAGAGCCGGAAGGATGATAGGAATTAGGGGGAGACATTGGTCTGGGCAGGCACCCTAGTGAGTCGCCGGGGCTGAGCCCGTCCAGAGGACAGGCCACCCAGCCCCAAGGCACTCACTGCACCCGGCTACGGGGTGCGCTCCCTCAGGAGCAGCGGTGCCGCTCCAAGGGAGCAGCCCGCATGAGATAAAGTTGCCTGTCCAGCCCGGAGGGGGGTTGCGGCGTGGAGGAGAAGGATTTCTGTATCCTGAGGATAGAAGCACGGAACGGTGATAATATTTGGTATGTGTATTTAGTATTGTAGTATGTGTAGTACAATGTAGTATTTAGTAATATTTAGTATATAATTAACATACCTTCAGCAGCTTGCCGAACTCTCTCTGCATCAGCTGATAACCGAGCCGACCCACCCCGGAGAGTCGCCGTCTATTCTCGATCACCTTATAACGAACAGACCGGACCTGACCTCCAATGCCCGGGTCATACCTTGTAACGTTAGCGACCACGACCTTATCACTGCTTCGATCACCAACACCAAGACACGACATGTGCCCGTCACATGCACCGTGCGGTCCACGCGCCGTGTCGACACTGCTGCCCTCTGCCTCGACCTGCTGCTGGTGGACTGGGCGGAGGTCGACCGTGCCGACTCCATAACCGACAAATGGAACGGCTTTCAACGCGTGTGGGACCCGGTGATTAACCAGCACATGCCGATGAGGACCGTCAAAATGAAGCATCGACACCGCCCCTGGATGGATGATGATGCTGTGACAGACGCGATGGCGGCTCGAGACCAAGCGCGGATCGACAGAGACACCATCCCGTGCGATGACACTGACCGAGAGTTTCGGCAATGCCGTAACGCCGTCAAAGTGGCCATTAATCGAGCCTGCGCCTCCCACTATGCCTCTCTGTACAGAAACTCGCGACCCAAAACGTGGAAGAGCACCAGACAGTTTTTGATTGCATCAAAGAAGGCCGAACCGAGGACTACCGACCTGAATGCTGCAGACAACGGGTGGCCAGATCGACTGAACCGATTCTTCGCGTCAGTCGGCCCTGACGTGGCTGACGCCCTGGCCGCGGAGGACACCGGGGACAGACTGACACCCCGTCCGCCACGTGTGTGCTCGGGTGCATTCAGACCGCGGGCCGCCACTCTCCCCGAGCTTTCTGCGGCGCTCCAGCGGTTGGGATCCTCGCGGGCATGCGGATCAGACGGCATCACTGTGCACATGTTGCGTGAAACGTTCCCAGTGATTGGCCCCAAGCTTCTGGCGCTAGTCAACCGTTCTATTGTTAGTTGTGACGTACCTGTGTCATGGAAGGCCGCCACTGTGACTGCGCTTCACAAGAAGGGTGACATTAGCGACGCAAACAATTACAGACCCATATCAGTGTTGCCTGTTGTCGCCAAGCTGTGTGAAAGAGTTGTTTGCTCCCAGCTAGTGACGTATTTAAGCGAGCACCACATCCTGTGCCCCCAGCAGTACGGGTTCCGGCAGGGTTTGTCCACGGAGGCGGCCCTGCTCGATGCTGTTACGTACGCGGTGACGAACATCGATAGCGGCCGCGTGACGTCACTTGTCACCGCTGATACGTCGAAGGCCTTTGACAGCGTTGAGCATGGCCGTCTCCTGGACAAACTCGGTTGGCACGGGATTGACTCCGGATGGTTCTCGGCCTGGCTGAGAGGACGCACACAGTGTGTGAGAGGTGGATCAATTGCTATGAACGTGTCTCATGGCGTGATCCAGGGATCGATTTTGGGGCCGATTTTTTTTTTTGATTTTCACCAATGATTTACCTCAGCACATTCCACATGGTAAATTAGTCATGTACGCTGACGACACCCAGTTCCTTGACACTGACTCTTATACAAACTTGCAAAACTTGAAGGATCGCATCGAAACTTCTCTCTCAGTTGGACTGAGATGGTTCGCCCAAAATCGTCTGAAAATTAACCCGCGCCGGGCCGGTGCTCTGAGATTCCGCGCCGGGCCGGGGGGGGGGGTGTCTGAACACCCCCCCCCCCTTCTAACTCGGCTCCTGGGCCACGTAGCGACACGCGGTAAGCGGCAATCGAAAGAACGTCCAAAATAAGGACGAAAAAACTTCGGTCATTTTTTGGGTCAGGTCAAAGGTCAGGTCACCAGAGGTCACCAAAGGTAAAATGTTGACTATTTCAACATTTTGGAAACTGCCAACGGCTATCTCGGGAACCGATAGAGCTACAGCGCCGCGGAAAAGCGCATTCGATAGCCCTTTTACAGGCCTTTCTGAGTAATGTTCTCAGATTTGACCTCAGGTCAACGGTTTAGCCTCCAGAGGACAAAAACTCCAAAAATAGCCGTTTTTACGAAAATCCGTTTTTCGGCGATAACTTTTGACTCAAAAGAGCCATGACATTACTTTTGCCAGCATCGTGTTCCTCTCGTCGAGACGCGTCGAATGAACTATAAGTTGACCTTGAAAGGTGAACTTGAAAATTTGACCTCAGGTCAAGGTCATGACCTGACCGGAAAAGGTCATGTTGCATATCAGTCGATCCGCAACGTCGAGCCAAACACATATAAGGCGTTTTCAGCGCTTTAGGACGCCTCTAGCAGAAGTTATTAGCGAAAAAAACTGTTAGATTCTGTTCGTGACCTGAGATGACCTCGGGGACATAACGAGGGGTCACAGTTGCCATTTTCTGGTTCAGTGTGTCAATTTTACCTACATCTTGATGTTTGAGAGTGTCTAGAATGGCGTTCGTGCAAAACAGACGCTTTTCAATTTTCTCCCATTGACTTATAATGGAGAGGCCGCAAAATTGACCTGACCTTAGGTCACCGATATCAAAATTCCGAGATATAAATTTTGTAGATACTGTTGTTCTAATCAATCGCTGAAAGTTTCAAGGCAATCGATGAATCGGTGTAGCTATGACGAGCATTCTTATTTTTTCTGAGGTGAGGTCACTTGGCGTGACCTGGTGACCTGACCTAAGGCGACCTGGGTTTGAAATTTTCACAACATGTGCGGAAACGATGTACGAACAGGTGTGCCAAAAACGGCGTCGCTCCGCGCCGCCGTTTTTGAGATATCTGCGAAAAACCGCAGGGGGGGTGTTCAAACACCCCCCCCCCGGCCCGGCGCGGGTTTTAACCCAGCTAAAACTGAACTGATAATAATTAAATCTAGACGTCAAAATCTTGATTCAACATTCTCGATTCATTTTGGAAACGATGAGCTCAAACCAAACCACAGTGTCAGGGTTCTGGGGGTCGTCATCGATTCTCACCTGATTTGGGATGAACACATCACTGGTGTTGTTCGTAAGTGCTTTTGCGTGCTGGTGTGCCTGGCCAGGATCCGGCATCAAGGCCGTATAAGAGAGGTAGAATCATCCCGCGATTTCCAATGGACCGGTCGCTAAGCATTAGCGTGACGTCACTGGTGGAGACCGGGCGGCGCCCGGCTCCAAGCTGTACGTCTGGTACATTTGGCACCGTATAGTTGTTGTTACTGAATGTAACGACAACTAATGACTCCTAATAGCTTTTTTACTCGCCTAGAGCTGATTTCCTTGCCGGTACATTGCCGACCCGAGCCCCAGGGTTGACAATCATGGGATATGGGTCGGATGGGCGACCTCGCGACGGGAGGAGGAACGATTGCAATTGTTGTGTCCCCCACCGCCGATTGCTTTCTCATCTGCACCCGGGGGGAGGGGAAGCAGCGGACACGTGCCCCCATCGGATCTGGGGGCCTCTCGGGCCAGAGGGGCCTTGCGACGCCAATTGGCGGCTGAGGGTCCACGCTGGCATCTTTCGACTCAGCAGGGCCCCACAGGGCTCGCAAGAACACCTTATGTGCTCCGAAGAGCCACACTTCTTTCCATAAGAGCCCCACACCGGCTTTTTAGTGTCCCTTGTCGGTCTTTGAGGGCCCCTTGCCAGCTTCTCAGGGCCTATTGGCGACCTCTGAGGGCTGCTTGCCGGCCTCTGAGGGCTGCTTGCCGGCCTATGAGGGCCCTTACCGGCCTATCAGGGACCTGCAGCTCTAAGGGTTCCACACACGTCTACGATGACCCCCTAAACCAATGGTTGAAAGCCCCCACAACGGCGCCTGCGAGGGCCCTCACCGGCGGCTGTGAATGCCCCACACCGGTGCCTAGCTGAGAGCCCCACACTTACACCTTTTTTTTTAAATTTAGTCCGAACCTTTTGATGGGAAGGATTCACAAGGACAGAGCCAACGCTAAGCGAAGCTTGTTGCGTTGACCCTGCCCTCTACCCTCCGATCGCGCAATTCCAGTTCTATGGCAGAATTTAGAGTCCAAAGTTTAACGTGCGCACTGCGCACATAGCCGCGCACGGCCGGTCCCCTCGCTGACTTCACTGTATCATGTATTCAACAGCATCCTCATTGTATATAAGGCTTTTCATGAGTCACGTCAAAGGTAAAAGATAAAAGGTGAGTAAAAGACAAAAGAAACATTCATACAGTGACAAGACTTCACCTGGCTACGGCCTGCCACCAACCGCAACCATACCTGTCAGGAGGCCCATAAATGTCAAGCGCCCGTCGCGCTTCGAACCCGGACTGTTGTAACCGGGAACGCGTGCTCTCACCACGCGGAGTCCAACGCTCACCTCTGAGTGCAACCGGCATCCCTGAATGAGGTCCCAAAACCAGCGCTTCTTAAGGCCATATATCGGCGGCTCTGGGGGCTCAACGCCGGAGCCTGACGGCCTCAGACGGGACCTGCGCATCGGACGGCCACTCACCGGTGACCTTTGAGGGCCCCACACCGGCGACTCTGAGGGCCCCACTGGCGTCTGAGTGTACGTACCTACTACCTTGCTGGTCTATAAGGACTCCACAGGCCTCCCGAAGGCACCGCAGACCTCTTGAGAGCCCCTTGTCGGTCTCTGAGAGCCCCTGTCGGCCTGTAAAGGGTTCGAGCCAGCAGCTCTAAGGGTCCCACACCCGATCCTGTGACAACCCCACACTGCAGTGTCTCTGAGGGCCCACAACGGCAACTGAGGACCTCACCGGCGCCTCTGAGGGCCCACAGCGGCACCTCTGGGGGCCCCGCACCAATGCCTCTGAGAGCATCACACCGGTACTTATGAGGGCCCACACCAGTGTCTCCAAAGGCTTCATAACCGGCGGCCCTGAGGGCCCTACACGGGTGATTTTGAGGGGCCTACCGAAGGCACCACACAATCCCTTAGTCTCGCTGAGCTTCTATCCCAATCCCATACGGGCTTCTATCCCAATTCCGGCTCAACTAATTAGCAGCCCAGCTCCCCCCCCCCTCCATGGGTCAGCAGCGCCGCGCCGGTGCCGGGGGCCAGCGCCATCGGGGCGGCAGTCGGCTACGCGCACTCAATGGTTAGCGCTTAGCATTGGCGGCTAGCACACGCCCGGTGTGTTATCGGCCGTGAGCCGCTCCAAAACGGCTGCAGTAACTGGTCGATATAGGTAGTAAGTAGATGCAGAGATGCAGGTGGATTGATGACCGGCAAGCTTTTGTGTTTTACGAGGGTGAAGGGTCGAAGTCGGCTGATAAGTGGTGAGCGGATTTTATCAGATGCCGGTTCACTATGACCTTTGTCCGGGTCCTGATATCCTGACGCACTCTTGGAGAGCCGAATCACAGCAAAACTCCATCCACGACTGTATCTATACGGCAGGGGTGGAGATCTGTCAAAATGTCAGGGGCCACGGGGGTCCAGGCCGGGCAGATTGAGGCGGGCTGGATGCAGTACATTAACTTACATAGCAGTAATTCGTTTTCAGGGGGGTCCTGACCCCCCCCCCCCCCGAGATCTCCACCTTTGCTATACGGCTTACGCCTTTCTGAAAACGTCTGCGTTTGGCCTTCTACGGGCCCGGCCGGCCGGCCCCGATTGGCGGTCCTCCAGTGACGTCACCGGTAGTGTTAAGCTGATTGGCGAATAATACATGGGAAGAACCGGGACGACATCCCCCTGTCCGGCATAAGCTACCGAGATGCAAAAGACAGCTGATGATCGAAGCTCTAGTATTTCCCCACATACGTTACTGTTTAAGTGTGTGGGGAAGCTGTACGGTCACACAGAAGCGTCGCATCCAGAAAGCTATTAACTTTGGTGCGCGTATTGTTAGAGGTCTTAGACGGCGCGATCACGTGACTGCGGCGCTACGGGAACTGGGGTGGCCCACCGTAGACGAGTTGATCGCCGAGCGTGACCTCGCAAACGTCACTCGCATCATCGACTCATCTATCACTCCCGAACTTCTGCGCCAACAGTTCGCACTGCGAGCCGATGTGTCATCCCGCAGCACCCGCGCCATGTCCGACGGCCGGCTGCAGCTGCCCCGGGTCCGCACCGAGTTTGCCCGCCGAAGTTTTCTTTATCGTGCGGCGAGTGCGTGGAATAGCCACAGGTAGTCAGCTGTCACTTGTCATGTAGGTATAGGCACGGTTCTCACATGTTTTATATTCACTGTTTTATGCCAGTGTGCCATTTTTTATGTAGCACCTGTCTTGCCTAAGCGTTTTTACAATGTCTGTTTATTTGTAATTGACGTAGACACCATAAAAACCATGTCAATGGAGGGTCTTAATAAACTATCTATCTATCTATCTATCTGTTTTCATGAAAAATATGCTTAGCCTTTAAGTAAAACGGTAGTAACGATAGATGCAGTGCCGAAGCTGTTAAAATTTCAACTGTGTTAAGCGGCAGGTAGGGGTCCTTTTCTAGCAACTTAATTTGTGTGTTTTTCTGTATTTCGTGTTTTACCCCAAATTTCTTCCAAAACTTTTCGAAATTTTTCAAAAAGTTTATTCAGGTCATTCACTGTTCAATTCCACATCAGCCTAAGCAAAAATGACGAAAAAATATCAAACGGTTTTCATTTTACAGCGATTTTACTAAACCACTACCTTACTGTCTCAAATAGCCCCACTGTCTCAAATAGCCCCACTTTACGGTACCATGTTTTGATAGCATGACTGAAACAGACTTTTTGGGTAGCCAGGAAATCGCATGCGAGTGTGCCCGCGACTCGATATTATTTGGTTGCGGTGATCGTCGTCGTGGCGGCGGCGAGAATCGGCGCGGGGCTGGGCGCCGCCGTAATGGGTGATGCCCGATACTGATACACGTGGACCGCGCCAGACAGAAAGAGAGGAAAGAGTATGTTATGATTTAATTGGTATTTATGGTTCAGTTATGACCTAAATAATGTATTGTTGTGTTACTGCATTCTTTTGTTACTGATTTATATTTATTTATCGGAACTTTGGCTGTGATGTTTAGTGTACTTTTATGAATGAGCGCCATGATTACGAGCGAGCGAGCGCAGCGAGCGAAGTGAGTCTTTTCAATATAACGGAAAAATCTCAGTATGAGCGGCCCGGCCCGGCCCGGCCTGTAACGCTTTTGAGAGGCTTATATCTCAGCAACCGCTGGACCGATTGGCCTGCGGTCTTTTTTGCTGGGTAGCCCCATCCCTTCTTCCCCGTAATTGACTACTTTTGATACATCTCGGTGACCGTCGTGGCACGTGCCACGTGAAAAGTCAAGGGTGTTCAAGCTGTTTTGCAAAAGTAGTGATTTTGAGAGGCTCATATCTTAGCAGCCGCTTGGGCGATTGACTTGCGGTAATTTTTGTAGGGTACCAGCATCCCTTCTACCCAAAATAGGATACTCTCGATGCATTTGGGTCACCCCCAGTGCACGTGCAAAATACAACAATAAGAGGTGCCAAATTTGTTCCCATTTCAGTAGCTCGGTAATTACTGGGGCGATTTCGCTGAAACTTGGCATACAGGTAGGCACCCACCAGGCAATGTATTCCCATGTGTTGCGGTTAGGGTGCTACTGCACGTGCGCACGTGCAGGAGGCGTTTCCAGATCTCGAGAACGGCTGGGCCGATTGCGCTCAAATTTGGTACACGGTTGGGGACCAGTTAGTAGGGTGCCGTGCAAAAGTCATTTTGGACCCCGTTTGCACGTGCGCACGTGCAGAATGCCGCTTCCAGATCTCAGGAACGGCTGGGCCGATTGCGTTCAAATTTGGCACACTGCTAGCGACCGGTTAGAAGGGTGCTTTGCGCAAGCCCGTTGGAAGCACCCTCTCGCCCTTCCGCACGTGCAGGGCTCACTATCTCGCTCGCTCGTTCTTCGCCCAAAAGGCGTTTTACTGGTTGTATTATCTCATGTGTTTACTCGACTGATTACGAGCGAGCGAGCGCAGCGAGCGAAGTGAGTCTTTTCAATATAACGGAAAAATCTCAGTATGCGCGGCCCGGCCCGGCCCGGCCTGTAACGCTTTTGAGAGGCTTATATCTCAGCAACCGCTGGACCGATTGGCCTGCGGTCTTTTTTGCTGGGTAGCCCCATCCCTTCTACCCCGTAATTGACTACTTTTGATACATCTCAGTGACCGTCGTGGCACGTGCAACGTGAAAAGTCAAGGGTGTTCAAGCTGTTTTGCAAAAGTAGTGATTTTGAGAGGCTCATATCTCAGCAGCCGCTTGGGCGATTGACTTGCGATAATTTTTGTAGGGTAGCAGCATCCCTTCTACCAAAAATAAAATACTCTCGATGCATGTGGGTCACCCCCAGTGCACGTGCAAAATACAACAATAAGAGGTGTCAAATTGGTTCCCATTTTAATAACTCGGTAATTACTGGGGCGATTTCGCTGAAACTTGGCATACAGGTAGGCACCCACCAGGCAATGCATTCCCATGTGTTGCGGTTAAGGTGCTACTGCACGTGCGCACGTGCAGGGGGCGCTTCCAGATCTCGAGAACGGCTGGGCCGATTGCGCTCAAATTTGGTATACGGTTGGGGACCAGTTAGTAGGGTGGCGTGCAAAAGTCAGTTTGGACCCCGTTCGCACGTGCGCACGTGCAGAATGTCGCTTCCAGATTTCAGGAACGGCTGGGCCGATTGCGTTCAAATTTGTTACACCGCTAGCGACCGGTTAGAAGGGTGCTTTGCGCAAGCCCGTTGGAAGTACCCTCTCGCCCTTCCGCACGTGCAGGGCTCACTATCTCGCTCGCTCGTTCTTCGCCCAAAAGGCGTTTTACTGGTTGTTATTTTTGTGTATTTTCAGTTTTTACGTAACCACCATTGGGCGAACATTAGAATATACCTGTAGTCCGCACTGAATCTTCTTTTGTGAGCCAGAACAGTAAAAATCTTCCTCTCTTTTGCGTGGCAGTAAAAATCTTCCTTTCTTTTGTGTGGCAGTAAAAGTCTTTCCCCTTCGTGGCACAGTGAAATGTTTCTTCCTTGTGGCTCAGTAAAATAGTGAAAAGTATATTGAATGACAATGACTTTCCATGATGGATGTGCCACATTACTTTGTAGATGAATATGCCATTCCGCAATGCAACTCGTAGATTCTGATAGATACCTACCTACCTATGTTTCGTAGATTTGGTGTAGTTGATATCTCATAATACTGCCCATACTAACTTCATGAACTGAATCCATACGCTTTCATCCTTGCCTTATTTACAACTGTCCTGAGTTCTCAACCCGCATTGTCACCATGGCTGATTCGGAGAGGGGTACTGAACTGATGTCTGTGGACCAGAGACGAGGTCATCACATGAATTGCGGCTGACTGAGAAAGGTATAGAGTACCAAACCACCATGAAGGTCAAAGTGTTCAAGCAGGTGTTGGGAAAACTGGAAAAGGAAGGCACATCCCTGGTTGATGACCTTACAAGCCAAGATGACGATGAGCAGGATGAAGAGAAAATGACCAAGAGGGTTGCCAAATGGAGGCACAACTATGTGATGCTTCGTCAGACCCATGAAGATCTGCGCTCCTTGTTGGGAGCTGAATTTGAAGCTCACAGATTGATGTATGAAGACAGACTCATCAAACTGGACACCACAAGAGCAATGATTGAGTCGTTGACGCCACAAGAACTGACGTGCAAACAGAACAAGAAGAGTCAGGGAGCACGCTCGTCGGTAACCCAGACAAGCAGATCATCTTCGAGTACTGACATGAAAGCCCAGCTTTTCATGATGAAGGTTCAAGAGAACACTCAGGCAGCTGAGACGAAAGCAAAAGCTGATGCACTGGAAGAAAGACAGGAATTGGAAAGGGTGATAAAGATCATGGAGTCCAAGATGCAAGAGCTGAAGTGGAAAGAAGAAAAGCATCAAATAGAAACAGAAAGAAGGATCCATAAAGCAAAAGAAGAGGTGATTGAAAGGATGGAGCAGCAAGTTGAATCGTTGATGATGTCACCAAGACAGCAGGCGGCTGACATGATGGAGATGGAGTCACATGGGACGAAACGGGTGGACACTGATGCACAACCTACTGACTGTCATGAAGCTGTTAATGACATGACTGATTATGCTGTGCCACCGCCTACTGTACCCATTTCCGCCCATTGTCAGGCTCCTGTCCCTGCTCACCCTCAGTCCACTGAGTCTGCTCCAACACAAGTTACTGCTGCTACTCTGGCTGACATTCTTTCCGTACAGGCGCAGAGATGTCAGGGAATCGGATTGCGCTTTACGAGGAAACGAGTGCGCCGCCGATGTACACGGTGCGCTTAGATTGGACTGCGCTTTTCCTGCGTTTTTGCACAGGAAAATGCGCCTGGACTGGAAAGAAAGTAAAATGCCGCATAATCTTCAAACGCTCGATGCCACTGAATGAAATATGCATGTATTATGCTCAGGAACATGGCAAAGTAATAATATGACTTAAATGCATTAAATTTGAGCAAACACAGCGTCGAAATTCGCTCATGTTTTTAAGTGCGCTTATACTGACGAAAATGCGCCGTGAGTGGAAAATCAGCAATTTCCCTCAATACTAGTGGACATTTTTAAAATATGAATTTCCTTAATATATAGCTGATAAATTACCCGTTACCGTACACAATATGATGCTTTTCATCATATTTACCAGTGTTTTATGCGCGGATCAAGATTTTGGTCTCGGCTAGCAGCTATTCGCACTTCAGGAAAATTGCACCCCATCTGGCTGTATGGACAATGTTAAACTCATGCAGCCCCACTCGATTTTTAAGCTGAATTTGTGAAAAGTGTTTTAACAAAAAAACGGTTAAATTGAAGAACGAGTGTTTGGATATTACTCGTCTCATCTTAAAACATCATAAAACACTTCAATAAATAAGAACTTCGTCATACTTTTCCTAAAAAATAAGTTTTATATTTTGGGCTGGTTCAGTTCTGGCGCACTTTTGCCTATGTGCGCTTTTAAGTCCCAGAAATTTGTCCCTTGTCGGCGCAGTGCGCGGAAAAATGACAGATAAATTGCGTGTTTAAGCGCATGAAGGAAAAAATGACGATTTAAGCGCATTTCAGGAAAAAAAACTTTATTAATGATTTATATGTTGCGTTGTTTATTCTGTATATTTGATTGATCTTTAGCATTACATAACATATAACACTTCCTGAAATGTGATATTCACATCATGTCCTAATGTTTCACTCTGGTCTTGATTCAGCTATTCAGCTATTTAAGTGTAATTAAGGGTCTTAAGGGGTGTATGGATTTGTGACGTATTACGAGTCTTAATCCACCCTGTACTGTCGGTGTTTATAATTGCATGTGTGTGTGTGTGGGGGGGGGGGGACGTTTGCCACTACTGACCACAAGCGGCTAGCGGAATACATTTCGAAAACGGGTCAAGTATGGTGAATTAACCCTCGCACAGGCAGGTGGGTCGTATCGACCCTTCCAAGTTTTATCCTAGACGGACGCTAAATGTCAGGTCAATGAGTTATTGATGCCAAAGAGGTACAGCCTCCGACCGGTTCTTCCGGGGTGTGTGCCAAAGTCTAGAGGTTTTCTTACGCTGGTACCCACAGTCTTAAGGATCAAAGGATCCACAGTCCAAGGATCATAATGAAACTTCTCACACATGTTGGGGCATCATTGTCCATCGTTTGGTAAAATAAATTTAACCATGCCTCTAATTCGTGAGGCATGGGTTTGTGAATGCTATGCAGCAGCGCGGGAACATTTTGAAAAGTTGAGGAGGCAAATGTGATTTTCAACTCATTTTGTTTCCATGCAACGCCATTGGGCCAATACTAAATTTCCCCAAATTTTGAGGGGCGGCTTCCTCTGCTGACCACCCCCCCCCCCCCTTCTCCCTGTTCCCGGGCCTATGATGTTATGTCAGTAATAAATAGTTGAACAGTGCTGCTGTTTGCATGGCTGGAACTTAATATTCCTTGGTGGTTGTCAACCCCAACATTTTGGAAATATATCAATATTCATAGGTATGGCACGATGTTTTAAGAATGGAGCTCCTCGTCAACCCAATGGTCCGCGCCGTGGCGACGCTCTTGCACCCCCCCCCCCCCCCCCCCCCCCCCCCCCCCCCCCCCCCCCCCCCCCCCCGTTCAGGGCCGGCGCCACAGATTTCGGACTGGGGGCAGCTTGTCCCGGTAAAGGGCCCATGGCGGAAAGGCCCAAGGTAACCTATAAGTACTCAAAATCCGAAAACTCCTCGGATTTGGCCCATTATTTTTCGAGAGGGGCCCAAATTATGCAAAAATAAGAATAAAAATAAATAAATAAAAACACCGGAACTAACATAGAGGCCCAACGCTGAGCAGAAAACGGACCATTTGAGGGCGCGCGATTCTGAATCAGCGTCTCCTCCCTTCACTGAGACACTGAGACCAGGGCCCTTTGACTAACCAAGCCCCCTGACTGAAGTGACAAGGTCCATTGGCCAATCAATGCCCTCTGCCCAACCAGGGCCCTCTGGCCGACCAGGACCCTCTGACCGTCCAGGACCCCTGACAGGCCAAGGTCCACTGACAGACCAGGGTCTTTTGGCTGACCAGGGCCCTCTGACCGACCAAGGCCGACCAGAGCCAAGAGTCTGACCGACCAGGACTCTCTAATTGACCGGGTCCGGGGCCCTCTGGCGGACCAGGGCCCTCTGACCGACCTTCATCATCATCATCATCATCATCACTTCGTTTATTGATCAAGGCATGCAAAAATAAAGTTGAACAAACAGATAAGACATGATGCCAAAGCACACAATGTACTTAACTCGAGGCACCATGTCTGGGTAAGGGTAAACCAAGGGATAAAACACCGGCCGCCGCCACGGCACCGGCCGCCGGGCGCCAAAGTCTGATGTCGGTGTCAGCCGCCACACAACCCACCTCGGTCACCAGCCACATGAGCAAGTTTACCGCGTGCAAGAGTCTAAGTTAATCTACCGGTGTCAATCAAAAATTTTTGAAAAGGTTGATTTGAAGAAGGTTTGTCAACCTTCTGGCCCTGATCGGCCAGAAGGTTGACAAACCTTCTGGCCGATCAGGGCCCTCTGACTGACCAGGACCCTCTGACGGACAAAGGCCTTTTGGCCGACCAAGGACCCGTGACCGATTGTGGCCCTCTGACCGACCAGGGCCTTCTGACCGACCAGGACCCTCTGATCGACCGGGTTCGGGGCCCTCTGGCGGACCAGGGCCCTCTGACCGACCAGGGCCCTCTGACGGACAAGGGCCAGGGCCATCTGGCCGACCAGGACCCTCTGGCCGACCAGGGCCCTCTGGCCGACCAAGGCCTTCTGAGCTCTGACCGACCAGGGTCCTCTGTGCTTTGGCCGACCAGGACCCTCTGACATAGCAGGGCCCTCTGATTGACCAGGGCCATCTGGTCAACCAGGGCCCTCTGACTAACCAGGGCCCTCTGGCCGACCAAGGCCCTCTGACTGAAAAGGGCCCTCTAGCCGACCAGGGCCCTCCAGCTGAGCACTGACCAGGGCCCTCCGACCGACAAGTGGTCTCCGATCGAATTCAGGTGCATAAATTGGCCATTAGGTACCTCTTGCCTCCAAATGCACGTTCCTGCATTTTTTTAAAGGGCCCGGCTGGCAGCTGGGGGGGGGGGGCAGCTGCCCCCCCTGTGGCGCCGGCCCTGCCCCTGTTCCGGGCCTATTCCTGCCATGGAGGGAACTCTTGCCAGAGGTGCTGCTAGGCCATGAGCACAGATGGCCTGGCCTGGCGCCATCACTGGCGGCCGCAGCCCGTCACAAAAGGTGGGCCCAATTAGAGCCACATATTTTTCGAGTGAGGGGGCCAGGCCAGACGGTCAGTCAAAGTAAATCCCACAAAAGCCCAAAAAGCTCCTGATTTTACCCACTATTTTTGGGGGTGAGCACTAGATTTACATAAGAAATAGGTAATTTATTTTCATAGATAAGTACCAGTGCTCAAAGTGTGGGGTCCGACTGCTCTGGTTTCATAAAAATGCAGGGTCGCGACCCCTCCGAACACAACGTCGATGACGCCCCTGAGCTGGAAAGCACGGCCCGTTTCAAGCTGGAGAGGGCCCGTGTTCCAGTCTAAGAGGTCCCGTTTCAAGCCTGAGAAGGCCAGTGAAATGGAATCGGAGGCAGAATAAGTGGAAAAAAACGATGAATTTTCGTTTTCGGAAGGGGATATCACGATTCTTTTTCTAGGAAATTATAATTATATGCGTAGTAAAATATGTGGAATTTACAATAATGTACCTATCCATTATGATCTACAGGCCTGCATGCATCGATACTGGGAAAGTGCTTCATATGGCAGCTTCGTTGGAAGGTAAAAGAAAATGGTATAGGTAAAAAAAAAGAAATATCCATTCAGGGCGTACTTGATCCGAAATGAGTGCAGTGCGCTTAAAGAAACCTTATGTATAAACACACTGCGCTGTTACCTGAACCATCTTTTCCAGTTTAGGCGTAGTTTTGCGCAATTAGTACTGACAATTCCGGAAAAAAACTTCCCGTGCCGAATAGGCTGCAGGCTGCCATTGACGTATTTTCCAGTCAAAATATACATATTCGTAATGCTTTTTCAATTCTCTGTCCATCGACGATTGAAATTATTTGCAATCGTTACGACACAAATAAATAGGCTCAAAAGTTAACGAACCTATAAGGGCACACCCCTTCCGCTTAGAGCGCACCGAGATATCGCAGGTCACGTGACTGCGCTTCAACCGGAATCCCCCGTCCAGGCAGCTACCTCCTACAGAACCAGGTGTGTTCAAAGGCGATCACACCACCTTCCGCATCTGGTTGAACGCCTTCGAGACCAGATGCTCTTCATCCAGCGAAAGGCTACACTACCTGGGCTACTACACAGCTGGAGAAGCAAGAAACGCGATCACTGGCTTCCCATGCAGATGGGAACGGCTGATGCCTACCAGCAAGCCAAGAAGCGCCTCACCGACAGGTATGGCAGTGCATTTGTCACCATGAATGAGATGAAGAGGCGCCTTCAGAGATGGCCAGATGTGCGAGCTGGCGATAGTAAGTCATTCACTGAGCTTTCAGACTATCTAGAGCTTTGTCTGGCCAGTTCGAATGCAATGGGTGATGTGAAGATGTTCGGTGGTCCATCAGAGATTGATGCCATCCTCAAGAAGTTGCCCAGATACCTTTTTTATAAATTTAGTCGGAACCTTTTGATAGGAAGGCTTCACAAGGACAGAGCCACCGCTAAGCGAAGCTTGTTGCGGTGACCCTGCCCTCTACCCTCCGATCGCGCAATTCCAGTGCTATGGCAGAATTTAGAGTCCAAAGTTTAACGTGCGCACATAGCCGCGCACGGCCGGTCCCCTCACTGACTTCGCCTGGCTACGGCCTGCCACCAACCGCAACCATACCTGTCAGGAGGCCCATAAATGTCGAGCGCCCGTCGCGCTTCGAACCCGGACTGTTATTAAGTAATTTTTTCAAGAAATCCCATTGACTTAACCCGCGCCCCACTGGGGGGGGGGGGCTATTTATAGCCCCCCCTCCCGTTTTTCTGCAATAACTTCCAAACCGCTTGACGGATCGACGCCAAACTTTCAGTACCTTCGGCTGCATCAATTTGACACCTTGTGTCAAAATTTGAACTTCGTAGCTACCATAGGTCGGCCGGAAATGACGTCAGAGTGACGTCATGTTCGTCCGATTTCGACGCAAAACATTGAACCACGGCAATCGCTCCCAAGAGCTCAGTTTTTAAGCTAGATCCAATTTCTTTGCATGAAAGAACTCAGAATTGACCGCGCTATCAAACTGCTATCTCGGTTTTCAAAATTTTGAAAATTTCGAAAATTTTATATAATAATATTCAAAATTTATATTTTTATATTTTTTTCAAAAAGTTTTTGACTTTTCGAAAAAAACCGGAATATATGTGACAGAACGCATGATTATGACTAACTCTAGCAAGTTTTAGCTAAATATCTTCAAAAATGGTCAAGTTATACGCATTATTGCAAAAAATTCACAATTATTAATTTTTCAAATCAATTTTTCAGTACGTATTTGGCATCGTACACCAATATAAATGGCACCATCGTGTTCCTGAGCTCAAACTGCATCCAATAGACACCTTTTTTTTGTTGAACAATTTCAACTTCAAAATTTGACCTTTTTTGACCTGAAAGTGACCTGACCTAAGCTAAATTCGACTCAAAATGACCTCGAATGACATACACGACATCAAATTCGAAATCTATGGCCTAAATGGACCATAAAACATGTGTCACGTGACCGACGCATGATATAATATTTTCGTGACCTGTGATGACCTGACCCTGACCTGAAAATCAAAGTACAAGTTTGGTACCCTCAAGGTATCTAGAGCATCTGTTCACGAGTGTGGAAACCAAAAATGAGCCTGATCTGACTTGTAAGACGGCGGCCAGAGCCCAAAATGTGAACAAGCCAAAGTGCTAATAATTTTTACTTTGACCTGACCTGTGACGTCATCGGTGACCTCGAGGTCAATGAAATTAGGTTTCGCTCGACAGTTTTTCCGGGGCTATCAGACGCCGTTTGAATTTTGACGATCGGCCCAGTAGTTTCGGAGTTAGGAGGGGGGGCTATGAATAGCCCCCCCCCAGTAGGGCGTGTTATACACAGACCCCAGTGGGGCGCGGGTTAAGACGTGAAAATTTGTGCGCGTGCCACGGGCAAAAAAGTTAATTATATTTCAAGCGATTGACATTGACGAACGAACCTACTGACCGACTATTGGTACTAAAAAAACAAAGAAAATCTATCGAGCCGATTTTGAGCAAATCGAGAAAACCCGTTTTGGCCCATTTCGTAACGTTAAACCAATGGCGGCTGCACGTGCAATTTGCACCCCCTTCCCGAAGCTGCCCGAAACGGCGCCGCCGGCTCACGGTAGATGCCGGGGCGGCCACCCAGCACATAGAAGCCCATCGCATTACAAGCACCCGTCTGCGAGAAATGCGATGCCGAAAATCCACCTAATGTTGAAGCCTATGGGCCTAAAACACGTGCACGTGCCACGTGCAAGAAAAATAATTATATTCTTAGCTGAGGGTGTTTCGTGGTACATAATCTGTGGGGGCAGCTGCCCTGAAAATTTAATCAAAATCTATCGGTTCGTGTGCAAACGGTGCAAGGTGCCCCAATTCGCTGCACCAAACACGAATCCTATCCCGAAATAGAATTACCCTCAGTTTGTTTTTCAATAGGAAAACACAATTCTAAAGAATAGTGTTTGTCTAATGAAGAAACAACCTTCGGGTATTGATTATCGTCCCGCATTTTCCAAAATCTTGAACTGAATCTTGGCAATTTCTCGTGACTACTTCACTACCATGATACATGCATTTCTTAAATTGAACTTTTTGAGCCAAACACGTACACATATGATAAAATGAATGTCACCATCGTGTTCTACGCCCCAAATTACCCATAAAACATGTGTCACAGGATGCGAATATCAGTTTTGATTTTCGGGGATATGTGCCTAACCGGCTGACCTGACCTTGACCCTGACCTATGCTTGACTGACCCCTACATGGAGCTGACACTCTTGTAGGCCTTATATGATGGATTGTGCATCGTTTTGACAGAGTTTTTGACGAGAGGCGCCCATTGCGAAGTCCTGAAGTCCATGCTACTGAAAGCCCGATTTCAGGTGTTTGGCCTGACCTTGACCCGACCTGTGACCTCAAAATTCAACTTTAAAGTACTCATCTGAAGCGTCTCGTCGTGTTCTTTCGTTTACCGCCTCGTGCGTTTCGCTGCGCCTATTGGTTCTCGAGTTATCGGCTGGGAGCGTTTAACGCCCCCCCCCCCCTCCCAGCAAACGGTGGGTGACGAAATACCCCAGCAACTGCCGGGTTAAACCCCACCAGGCACACGAGGCCAGAATTCCTCTTTGAGCAGCCCCATAAACGCCGGCCCGGTTACTGTTGAGCCAGAATCGAACCAGTAGACGAATTCCCGCTCGTCCACAACGGCAGCCCAATACCTACATGACATTTTGTGCGCCTTGTTCCTTGCAGTTGACCGTGACTTTTCTGGAATTTGTCCACAAGCCGTATAAAGACCATTTTAGAGGGGATAACGTGCTTTTTTTGAAAGCGCCCCCAAAATTACGGTTAACGACTGTCACGCCTTTCAGTGAGCGATATTCCAGGACGACCCAAACCGCCACCGTAAATGGAGAGCTGACCTATTTTAAAGGGTCATTTCATGCCCATACTCGTACAGAAGGAAACTTTGGTGAGATGTGACACTTTTAGATACATCAATAGAAATTCCAAGAACTTTGCAATAAAGTAAGTAAAAAAATAACTTGTTAATAAAAAGATCTTAAACTTCGCGCCTTTAAAATAACTAGTATTCATCATAAAAGATCCTGTAGACTCCCTATAGGCCTCACCTGTAGGTTCTCCTTTGCGCATTCGATGGACTCGGCGTCGATAAACTCACAAGAGGATAAGATCTCACCCAGCATCGCCTTGGCGTCTTTGAAGACTTTGAGCACATCGTCAAACGAGTTCAGAGCTGCCGGAGACACACAGGGCAAGGTTCCAGTCAGAAAATAGCCAGCTCCCTCCGGACACTGCCCGGGCCAGAGCAGAGGTTCTCCATAAGATCGAAAACGCTGTCTTTCGATTGGGCAAAGGCGCTAACAGCGGCGAGCCCCGACGTGCGGACTCCGGACGGCTAGGTGTTATGATTCCTTTTACAGGGAATCGGATAGGCAAGGTTAGATAAAAGGTAACGCTGATCAGATGCACCAATGACCCTTCAGGCCTACACGCGTAATCAGGGGCTTTCGGAAGCCCTGCGTTGAGCCCAGCGCAGGCCCTAAAAAATCGGTGGGAGACGCTCAGGTTTGAAGTGCAGACCTAACACGTTCGATGTGACGATCAGAATCCGGTGCGTGTGCGTGTGCGTGTGCGTGTGCGTGTGGGTGTGCGTGTGTGTGTGTGTGTGTGTGCTGAGAAGTAAGAGAGACTGAGCTGGTGATGAGCCCTATCATACCAGTTTGGAGCCCTTAAAGCCAGTGTGAGCCATCAGAGGAACCTGTGTCGGCGTTATGGGCAAACATGGGGTCTTAAAGACAGGTGGGTCTTCAAAACTCTGCGGAAAACATAGAGGCTGAAACACAGTTTTTACGCGGGTAAATCGCAGTCTCGCTTCTTCCATTGCAATGTACGAAATATTTTTTCTCCCAATCCTCAGCGCTTTTTAGCCCGCGCACCGACAGGGATAACCGCCCCCCCCCCCCCCTCTGAGGTCTCGAGAACGAAGCAAGATAGCGACAAGCGGCAAACAGCATGGGGTACGCACGGACAAGGTCAACAATTTTTGCTAAGGGCATTTTCAGGTCAGGTCAAAGATGACGTTACAGGAATTAAAAAAGTCCAACTGGCGACACTAGATATGAAATTTTTACTGGAATAACTTTCAAAGCACTCAGGCTGGAAACAAAATTAATGGCACCATCCAGTGGCGTAGCCAGAAATCAGCGAAAGGGGGCATGTTGTTCGAGGGGGCGACTTTTTCCCTTGAGAGGGGCGCCATTGTCAGCTAATGACAGGGGCGTCAGTCTAAAATGTAACGTCATGTTCATGCACGATTTACCAGGTGTTGCAAGATACGAGTACAAAAACCAGGTTTCGCTGATTTTTCATAAAATCCATTAATGCAATTTGCAGCCCGATGTTTTTTATCAAAAAACCTTGATCTTGATGAATACTTAGCACAATATATTAAACGAGCTCAGGCTACAGACATTTTATTCTCAAAATACGCGTCTATGCGAATTCGAAACGTTAAAATATACGTTGATCGAGAGGCAAAAAAAAAAGAAATAGGTATACACGTCACCCACTGATCCAAAGTGACCTGTGGGCAGGGCTGGGAAATCTCTCATACTTTCATACCCCAGTAGATAGCAGGGGTGGAGATCTGTCAAAATGTCACGGGGGTCCAGGCCGGGCAGATGGAGGCGGGCTGGATGCAGTACCATTGACTTACATAGCAGTAATTCATTTTCAGGGGGGGTCCTGACTGACCCCCCGATCCCTCCCCTGAGATCTCCACCTCTGGTAGGTAGCAGATACCGCTTTATTGTTCCATCAATTGACACAAAATCAGCATTTCTCTCTTCCGTAGATCATAAAGAAAAACACAATAAAAACATCAAAATTCGCACATTTTTTAAATAAAGGTACCACCGGTCAGTGATCTCGTCGGCGAATAAGAACAAAACATCTGTAAAACCAACACAAGTTCAAAACGTCAGCTTTGTGCTCCATTTCATATGACGAATCTGGCATCTCTTTGCAGCAGTTTCCATTGTAGCCATCACTAATTCTTCATACTCTGAGTCGTATAGCTAAAGGTATCTGCTACGCCTTTTATGCACTATCTTTCTTATAAATATTGCAAAAAGGAGTTTCATTACCTATTTGTGAAATATTGCAAAGACATATTCACAAAACAAAACAAACTGTCTTAAAAAGGGCATTGTTCAATTCACAAAAATCAAAACGTCTGTACGTATGTATGTATGTATGTATGTGTGTATGTAACGCGTCAGTTCCCTTTGGCGGGCTGTTGTGAGGCGACGGTGCGGATTGCGGGGGTGAAACTTTGGCGCCGAGTCGGGCGCGTGCAGCCATTTGTCGTATTAACCCGCGCCCGGCTGGGGGTCCTGGATTTCCACGCCCTGCTGGGGGGGGGGTGTTTGACCCCCCCCCCCTTGTAACTCGGCTCCTGGGCCACGTAGCGATACGCGGAAGGCGGCGTTCGAAAGAGCGTAAAAAATAATGACGAAATCACTTCGGTCAATTTTTTGGTCAGGTCAAAGGTCAGGTCACCAGAGGTCATTGAAGGCAAAATTTCGCCGATTTCCAGGTCGAATGTCGAAAATTTCCAAGAAGCCAACGCATAACTCGGGAACCAATAGAGCTACAGCGCCGCGGAAAAGCGCATTCGATAGCCCCTATTAACGCCCTTTCTGAGTAATTCTCTCAGATTTGACCTAACGTCAACGGTTTTGCCTGCAGGGGGCAAAAACTGCAAAAATAGCCGATTTTTCGGAAACAGTTTTTCTGCAATAACTTTTGACCCAAGCCTTGTACGAGCTTACTTTCACCGGCATCGTGTTCCTCTCGTCAAGACGCATCGAATGAACTATAACTTGACCTTGAAAGGTCAACTTGAAAAGTTGACCTCAGGTCAAGGTCATGACCTGACCGGAAAGGGTCATGTTGCATATCAGTCGATCCGTATCGTCCAGCTGAACACATCTAATGCGTTTTCATCGCTCTAGCATGCCTCTATCAAAAGTTATTTGCGAAAAAACTGTTAGAAACCATTCGTGACCTAAGATGACCTCAGGGCATAAACAGGGGTCACGGACACCATTTTCCAGAACTGGGCAAGTGCGTTCCTTTAGTGCGTTCCTGCGTTCTTGCGTACGTACGCACCGCCTTTTTAGGAACGCAAGAACGCAGGAACGCAAAGTTTTTCAAAGGAACACAAGTAAGGGGAACGCACCACCCGAAATTTTGAAGCGTTCCTCATTTTGTGAAGTGCGAACCCTGCTATACCATGAAAAAATAAAAAATGTGCCCGAACTAGAATTTGTCCGATGTAAGAAGAACTCAGAACCCCCAGATAGGTAGATGAGTTGTTGGATATTGCTGCCAATGACCTCTGTGTCAAATGTTTGAATTTCGAGTACGTGTGTTTGCCGGTAGAGGCGCCACTTGTCGGTCGAATCGAGGAAGGCTTGTTTAGATTTAGTGGTGATGTTTACTATTCGATTCGGTTTCAGGCATTAAATGTGTAAAGAAATATGATAACTTTTACTTAGATACATCTTTCAACTTTCGTCCCCATCCAGTCGTCCCCTGACCGCCGGCCGGAACGGACGTGTCCCCTGCCCCTCCGTGCCTGGTCCCAGTGCGCCGCGACCCTTCCAGTGATTAGTTCTACCTAGGGGAGCCAGGCGGCGGCCGGCGGGTGGTGAGATAATATGGCTGACATGGCTGAAATCGATATTAAGGAAGAAGCCAAGAAAATTTTAAGTGAATTTGAATTCGTCCAACGACTCCAGGACCTGGTAACGGAAGCAGTGGCTCAAGCAATCAACCGGGTCAACGAAGCGGCTGAAGCCCGAATAGCGTCGCTCGAGACTGAACTGTCTTCCACCAAAAACAGGCTCGAGGAAGCTGAGCGGCGCATCGAAGATCTGGATGCGTACAACCGTCGCACCAGCCTGCTGATCACCGGGGTGCCGGAGACGAGCGGTGAGGCGACAGACAACCTGGTGCTGGACGTCGGCCGGGCTGCCGGTCTCAATCTGTCGGCCGACAGCCTGGACCGGTCCCACCGCCTTGGACGTCCACAGCCAGGCAAGGTACGGCCGATCATCGCCAAATTCGCCACAACAAACGCTCGACAAAAACTATTCGACAAGCGAAAGGAGCTGACGGCTGAAAAGGTGGGTGGCCATCCGGTGCTGACCCGGTCAGTTATTAGCCGCATCTTTGTGTCAGAATGCCTTACAGCTAAGAACCAGCAGCTATTCTTCTTGGCTAGGCAGCTCCGGAAACGAAAGTCTCTGTGGGCCGCCTACACGACCAACGGCTGTGTGCGCGTGAAGAAGACAGAGGGAGACATTGCAGTCTCAATCAAAGAGCCAGCTGACCTTGAAGATATCGTGGGAGCCGACGCTTTCCGGGAACTCCGACCAAGGGAGACCGAGCCAGCCCGCTCGGCGCGCCGCGGGTCGGGGCCCGCCTGGCAGGCCTCTGACGCCATCAACGCGTGGGTGACCGAGCGCCGCCGCGGGAGGTCCCCCGCCGGTCGGGGCGACTGAGGGGACGGCCCCCGCCGCTGAGCTAACCAGCCGACCATCGAAGGCATTATAAGGACGGTCTGCGCAGCTGCGCAAATACTCGGACTCAGGCAACACCTCATCAATCAGCTGCTCACCCCGCCGTCTCCGACAGTGGGCGTGTCGACAGGGAACGATTCCCGAGCGGTGACCGTTAGGCGAGCCGGGCCTACGCTGTGAGTAGTGACACCCCACCTCCCAGACGGGCCGGCACCCTCCCCCCGCCCTCCCGGCTGGGGCTGGGTTTCCGGTGCCGGTTCGCACAGCGCCGGCCGTACATGCGTCCAGTGTTTAACATAACCAAATCACTTTACATGACCTTGTGTATATTGCATATTGCCCACCATATATTGTCTTGTGCTCAGTGTGATATGATTTCCCACCTGACAACGATGCACGAGTTAACGATAGCTGTGCCCAGTCGTCGTAGTCATTTTTTTATATGCCTTTTCGGAGCTATCAATGTCTATCATCTCCGCTTTCCCGACGCATAGAGACAAAAGTATGCGGATGTACTTGCTCATCCCTCAAAATCAGTGTCATCTTGCCAAAAGTTAAGCCATAGCCCACATTGCACATTGTTTTATGTAACCTGTTCTCTCGCCACCCGCCGCCAGCCGAAGCGCCTTCCCCGTGCCCACAATGCCACCAGTAACTGGTACGCTCCGAAGCGATGGTGTTAACATCTCCGCAATTAATATCAACTCCATCACTGCCAACGAAAGGCTACAGGAGCTTCAAAGCTACGTTGACATTAACGATATTAGCATACTAGCACTATCTGAAACAAAACTTGACACCACTATACATTCCAGTCTTTACTCTCTGAAAGGTTTTCATGCACCATTACTAAAAAACAGGACAAGGAAGGGCGGAGGAGTTGCAGTATATGTCAGAGACACACTACCTTTTTCGCAAATATCACATCTTGAGTGTGAGCTCTTTGAAACCCTATGGGTGAAAATCAAATTCCATAAAACGACGCTGCTGCTCTGCTCAGTTTATCTTCCACCGAACACCACTAGAGACCGACAATCTCAATTCCTAGATTACTTGTCTGACTGTGTCCTTGAAGCTAAACAGCATAGTCCCGATCTTCTGGTCCTCGTTGGCGATTGTAATGCTGGAAACTGCTGGCTGCCTAGTAATGCACCCAACCACTCCCCCATCACCACTTTCGAAAACAAACTGAAAAATATCACTGAAGCGTCAAACTTAACTCAAATTATTAACACAGCAACCCGCGTACAAGGGGACACCCACAACTTAAGAGATTTGATTTCTGTAGACCGAACCGAACTAATTAAATCTCCAGGAGTTTTACCGGCTTTCTCAAACATCGACCATTTCCCTCTACTTATTTCTTTGTCCATAGGCGGCGGAACGGGGGGCACCGGGGCACCGTGCCCCCCTTGAATTCTGCAAGGGGGGCACCAATAGCAAGGTGCCCCCCCTTAAATTTGATGTATTAGTACCAGAGGCGGATTCGGGAAAACTCTAAGGGGAGGTTCATGAATCGAAGTGGTGCCCCTACCTATGCCCAAAATTAAAACTTCAACGGATTTCGGCCACTTAATTTTGGTGGTGCCCTATTTTCAGTTTTTTTTTTTCTTTATTTTTGGTTAGTCATGTGATGACTGGTGCCCCTGCTAAGCCGCTGGTGCCCCTGGAAAGACTGTGGTACCTACCTACCCTGCCCCCTGACAAGCCTACGGTGGGCCCTGACATGACTTAGGTGCCCATGGGCCCTGACAGGCCCGTGGTGCCCCTGATAGGCCTGTGGTGTCCTTGCTAGGCCTGTGGTGTCCCTGGGCCTTGGCAGGTTTGTGGTGCCCCTGTTAGAACGCAGGTGCCCTTGACAGGTTTGTGGTGCCTCTGACAATCCTAAATTGCCAACGACAGGCTTGTGGTGCCCTTGACAGGCCCATGGTGCCCTTGCGAAGCCGGTGGTTCCCCTGCGAAGCCGATAGTGTCCCTGGCAGGCCTCTGGTGCCCCTGGCAGGTCTGTGGTGCCCCTGGAAGACCTGTAGTGCTTTTGCTAGGCCGATGGTGCTCCTGACAGGCCTGTGGTGCCACTGACAGGCCCGTGGTGCCCCTGCTAGGCCTTTGGCACCCCTGGCGGGCCTGTGGTGCCCCTGTCGGCTGTCAGGCCTGTGGTACTCCTGGCAGGCATGTGGTGACCCCAGGCCCTAAGTCATGACCCATGTGACCTCCACCCTGGGATTCGCCACTGATTAGTACTGCGATGGCTTCTTGGGAATTATACAATATACATGTAGGATAAATGGAATTTATCAAACGACAATAAGGAAGAGACAAACACATAGGTACTTGAGGATCAGCTTAAAGTTAACCACACATACGGGCAGGGGTGTAATTTTCCTAAAATGATTGTGGGTGCCCAGCTGTAGGGGCGCCCGGCGCCAGTCCGTTTTGGGGCGCGATAGATATTCTTTATGTGGGAGCCTAAATTAACACCGAATTTGATAACATTGCTAGCCGAATGGCGCTTCAAGTGACGTGTCTGACTAAGCAAATACACGCTTAAAAGTGGAAACTGACCGGAAGGACGTAAAACATATGTAGAGAGGCGCCATCCAGTAGGAGGGGCACCAAATGTGGAGGCGCCAGACGGTTACGACTTACGAGGGCGCCATGAGACGATGAAAAGGGCGCCATTCTCTTAGGAGGGCGCCGAGTGATTGAAAACGCTATGTGGTCCAGGGGCGCTAAGAGGCCAGAAGGGCGCCGCACAGTCAGTAGTGCTACGTTGGTGGGGACGTGGGGGCGCCAGATGGTTACGAGGGCGCCTTGAGATCATGAAAAGGGCGCCATTCTCGTAAAAGGGTGCCGAGTGATTGAAAACGCTATATGTGGTTCAGGGTCGCTGAGAGGCCAGAAGGGCGCCGAATAGTCGAGGGATGCACGGTGAACAGAGACCTAAGGACGCGAGACGGTCAGGAGGGCGCCGTTAGACCATGAGAATGGCGCGGTGCTGTCAAAAGTGCGCCATTCTCCCAGAAGGGCGCCGAGTGATTAAAAACGCTATCCATGAACGCGAGACGGTCAGGAGGACGCCGTTAGAGCATGCGAAGGGCACCGTGCTCTCGAAAGGACGCTTGCAGCCTTGTAAAAGACTTGTGGGTGCTTTTTCATCATTGTGGGGGCATAATTCAGGATTGTGGGTGCATATGCCCCCACAAAGAGATATAAAATTAGGTACACCCCTGCATACGGGGGTGAACTGCCATTTTCGTTTAGTAAAAAAAAAATCATCGTGTCAGGCTGTGACGAAAAATAAGTGGCCTAAATCCGATGAGAAAACAGGATTTGGGGGTACCCTAGGTTTGGCTCCTTGAGCCATGGTGCCCCCCCTTGTCTCAAATCGTTCCGCCGCCTATGTCTTTGTCCCTTCAGAAAATCGACGCAGACCGACATGTAACAACAACCCGCTGGGACTACTCAAATACCAACGTTGACGGTTTCATTAATACACTGAGAAACATAGACTGGAGCGCCATAACAAATGCCGACACCGATGATGCAATTGAAATGTTAACAGAAGCCATCTTGCATACTGCAGTAGCTCACATACCAAAGAAAACCGTAAAGATCCGCAATCACAAACCGTGGCTAACAGCAGAGCTGAGGCGCGAAATGCGCAAACGAGACCGGTTATTCAAGCTTGCTCAACGTCACAACTCAGAAAGAGATTGGTCGATCTGGCGATCTCAGCGCAACCTTGTAACCAGCCTCAATAGAAAACTCTAAAATGAAACCATTCAACACAAAGTACATCTACTTGTCACTAGTAAGAAAACTCCTTACAAATACCACAAAATCCTGAAAAGCGTCACGGGGTTCAAGCAAAACTCCATTATGGCTCCTCTGATTGTCGAAAATGATCTTGTAAGTGACGACCACCGCAAGGCCGAGGCCCTCAATTCGTACTTTTGCTCCCAGACAGAAATAAACATTACAGATAAACACTTACAGCTCGTACGTGAATACAAATCTTCATATAACAGCACTCAACACACCTTCCAGTTTTCTCCCATTACACCTCGAGATGTTTTGAAGACCATCAATGGGCTGGATTCGTCTAAAGCCACCGGCTCCGACGGCGTACCGGCGAAACTAATCAAAATGTCATGAGCGGCTTACATTGCTGAGCCTCTATCCAGAATTTTAAACAAATCAGTCCAAAAAGGCAGGTACCCAACTCAGTGGAAGAAAGCCACAGTTAAACCAATTTTTAAAGGGAAGGGCTCCCCATCTGAGGCTGCATCATATCGACCAATAAGCTTACTGCCGTGTCTATCGAAAATATTCGAAAAACTTATTGTAAGCGCTGTTTAGATGGGCTAAGGGCCGATCACAGCGACCTCTTGGCTGGGGGTTGATCGGTGTAGCTAGGTGTTGAGCAGTGTGTGTTATAGGTGGCAGCACATTACGGATGTTGGCGCTACCTGCCAGTATTTGTTGTTTCTCGTAAGAGTTTCTGCGACAATAAATTTAGTTTGTACCGCGAAATGGTGATATATAAATCTTAGCGTCTAGGATGGTTGCGAATTGCGTTTTGTGCATTTGTTTATTGGTCATATCGATAAATATTATTTGGAGCTGCGAGAATAGAGATGTTATCGGAGAATTGTCTGTTCAGATTTATGTATATGCCCTTGGAAATATGTTATCATATTTGGTAAATTTATGTCTGTGAATTTTTAGGACACTGTTAATTTCTTGACGCTCTGGCTGCTCTCGGACGAGGTGTGAAAATCGGAGGTGTTGTCGTCACCCACCTCTTTTCGGTCTTCATTCGTTCTTGGTTCGGTTTGGCGCGCGCGTGATGTCGTTGGGATGTAAGTACAATGAAGTTTTGGTATATTCCGCTCGGATATCATTTATGTAACGTTATCTGGAGTGATGTTTCATGATTGAACTGAGTTTTTTGGGCCTTTCAACCATTATATGACTTGGTATCGGTATTTCTGTTATGTCCTCGTGCGCGGATATCGAAACTGGTGCGCCACGTGTGTCACATGAACGGGTTTGTTGGTACAGGCGGCGTTATGGCTTGAGGCTTGCGGCGAAGCATCTTGGCTTGGACTTGGTTTTGGTTTGGTCGTCGTCTTCAGGCTACGGACGCCAATTTGATGGTAGGTTGGTTATTGTACGCTTTGTCGATTTGTGGTTGATTGTTCAACTTTGGAACCAACTACTATGATAATTTATCGCGAGTTTGGCTGTTTCTGGTTCCACTTGTCCCCCCCCCCTTTGTCTGTCGTGTGATATTGATTTGCGAGTTGAAAATCTTACGGAGTTCGGTGTTTTTTGACAAACTTGTGGCAATACACCACTAGTGAGCATCTGGCGTGTGGAGGCTTAGCGTTTGGACGAGACGGCGACTACAGTTTCATCAAAAGGCTCTGGCTCCTGCTCGGGGCTGTGGACTGCAACCTGCTCGGAGCTGTGGACTCCTGCGGCCTGCTCGGAGCTGTCTACTCCTGCGGCCTGCTCGGAGCTGTCTACTCCTGCGGCCTGCTCGGAGCTGTCTACCCCTGCGGCCTACTCGGAGCTGTCTACTTTTGCGGCCTGCTTGGAGCTGTGTAGTGTGTAGACTCCTGCAGCCTGCTTGGAGCTGTGTAGACTCCTGCAACCTGCTCGGAGCTGTTGACTCTTGCAGCCTGCTCTGAGCTGTGGACTGCAGCCTGCTCGGAGCTGTGGACTCTTGCAGCCTGCTCGGGGCTGTGGACTCCTGCAGTCTGCTCGGAGCTGTGGACTCCTGCAGTCTGCTCGGAGCTGTGGACTCCTGCAGTCTGCTCGGGGCTGTGGACTCCTGCAGCCAGCTCGGAGCTGCCGACTGGAGCTGTTGACCACTGCAGCCCGCTCGGAGCGGCATCAGAACTCTCGGGAGTTCTCATCGGACTTGGACTAGTTCTATTAGTCACAAGGTGAGGGGACAGTAAGAGGAATTGGGTTGGAGTGTGTTTGCAGTGTATTTTTATAGAAAATCATAAAACCAAATAGAAAATCCAGTGTCATTACTCATTGTATGTTAATGCGTATGTATTATTGGTAGGAAGTGTACAATGCGTGTACTGTGTGGGTGCCTCGCGTGAAATGTAGATCGGAGTTGTATAATAAGGAGTATTGCACTAAACCCGTCATTCGCAGCTTTCCCTATTTTGAATTCACTGATTTGTGCTGACTTAGATGGTAACATAGAGAGTAAGACAACATGTATACTAGGGAGGAACTGGGAAAATTGAAGGTTGAGGATTTGCAGAGGGAATTAGCTGGGAAGGGTCTGGATACTACTGGAAAAAAGGCTGAACTGATAGATAGGTTGTGGGATTTCATCCAGCGAGAAGGTAAGTCTGCGGAAGATCATGAGTCTGCTGAGATGGACATTGTGGAGCCAAAGGTATCTCACAGTAGCACAGGGGTGTCTCACTCAGTGGCAGCTGATAGCGCACAGACGTTGTTGGCACGGTTGACCATTTTAAAGGAGCGGGAAGCTCTAGCTGAGCAGGAGGTGGCCAGCAGGGCTAGGATGGAGCAAGAGAAGGTAAGGATTGCAGCTAGGAGAGAACAGTTGGACTTGGAGGAACAGTTGGTGAGCATTGGTAGACCACTTACTGATGCAGAGAGGCGAGCTCATGTTATTCAGGTACATGAGCGTCCATCCGAGTCTGATAACGTGACCAAGGCACTGTCCCTGCACATACAGCGGTCCTTGCTGCCGCAGTCAGTTTTGGAGCCGTTTTCTGGTAACGTCCAGGATTATCGTTTGTTCGTCAGGTCTTTTGATACGCGGGTAGTCAACAAGACTGCTGACCAGTGTGAGCTAATGGCTTATTTAGACCAGTACACGCGAGGACGTCCAAACCGGATATGTAGTAAGAAACTTCCTTCATCTCGGAGAGGATGGCTATCGGCAGGCCCGACGTGCCCTTGAGCGGGAGTACGGTAACCCACATACTCTCATTGATTCGTATATTGGGAAGTTACGGTCATGGCCCAGGGTCCACCCTGGGGACGTCCAGGGCCTCGATGGATTGGTTCTCTTTTTGGTGGAAGTACAAAACGCGATGACTGACGTCCGCATGGGGGAGCTAGAGCACCCGCGGACTTTGCGTGAGGTGGTGCAGAAACTCCCCAACTTCCTCAGAGACAGATGGCTCCGAGAGGCGGATATGCTGATGGGTCGAGAGCAGGGTGGTGGCTTCGTGGGCTTCAGGGATTTGGTTAGTTTCCTTGAGAGGGAGCTCAGGATCCTGAAGAACCCGGTGTTCGGTGTCGGTGCCAGTGGTGATCTGGGGGGTTCCGCCTCCAGATCAAGTGACGTGCGTGATAGACGAGCTGGCAATCACAGGGTGAATGCGTTGAACGTCAGTGGTGGAAGCCCTGGACGAGGCGGCAGGCCTTCTCCAGGCGGGGGTCGTGCGACGCCGGCTTCGAAGGCTGCTGATAGTCGGCTTGGTGTAGGCGGTGCTGAACGACGCCCAGAGGCATGCATGTTCTGTGGGAAGCCTCACCGTACAGACGCATGCGAGGAGCTACGCTGGAAGCCTCTTGAGGAGAGGAAGGCCTTTCTTTTCCAGAAGCAGCTCTGCTTCGGTTGTCTGCAACCAGGACACCTGGCCAGGTCCTGTCAATGCCGCTTGACCTGTGGCATCTGTGGGCGCCGGCATGCAACTCTGTTGCACAGGAGTCCTGATCCGCAGAACTCATCCAGTCCTGAGGTCTCGCCAACTGCACCAAAAATTGTCAGTGCTGGTGTTGGAGTGAGTGATGCCAGAGGCGGCTACACCATGATGCCTGTGGTGCCGGTGAGGCTGATTGATAAAGCTGGGAAGGAGGTGTTCACGAGCGCCTTCCTAGATCAGGGCAGTTCGGGGTGCTTTATAGCTTCACGTCTGGCGAGTCAGTTGAGTTTAGAGAAGGACGAGGTGACCATCACCATCGACACGGTGACAAGCGAGGGCCGGGAGGTTAAGTCGGCGGTGGTGGACGGAGCTAAAGTTGGTCCCACTTCCTCTGACGAGACGTTTCCTCTGCCACCGTTATTCACTCTCGACCAGATCCCTGTCTCGAGGCAGGATGGGTGTCACTCGGAGGATTTGGAGAGATGGCCACATCTGGTCGGTATACCGATGCGTGACTTGGACGCTCCGGTAGAGCTAATGATTGGCTCAAATGCCGCACAACTTTTGGTGGCTCAGGAGGTACGGCATCCTGAGGAAGGAAGCGGACCTTGCGGGGTAAAAACCTGTCTTGGTTGGTACGTGATCGGTCCTCGGTGCCCAGAAGTTGAAGGTGAGTGTGACTCGCGAGCAGTGGTGCATTTTCTCCGTGTGACAGAACCCCGAGCGAGTAAACCGAGTGACCTCACTGACATGTTTCATAGCATGTACGAGGCAGAGTTTAAGGACACTTCGGATGACTCCGAGGCGCTATCGGTAAATGACCAGGAGTGGTTGGTGGAGGTCAAGGCCACCATTCGTAAAGATGATGAGGGGCACTACGAGGTGGCACTGCCCAGGAACCAGTTGGGAGACATTCCTGACAGCCTTCCCACAGCGAGGAGACGGTTCGAGTCCCTGCGTGGGAAGTTCAAGAGGGATCCAAAGTACTTTGAGAGCTATCGAGAGATCATTCGTTCGTTGGATCGGGACGGCTACGCCATCAGAGTGCCGGATGACGAGGTATGCAGCCAGCCAGTCTGGTATCTTCCGCACCACGGGGTGCAGGAGACTGAGAAGGGTAAGCTACGAGTCGTTTTCGATTGCGCTGCTCAGTCAAATGGTGTCAGTTTGAACGACATGTTGAAGAGGGGACCCAACTTGACTAACTCCTTAGTGGGGGTTCTCTGCAGGTTTCGGGAGGGACCGGTTGCCTTCACGTGCGACGTAGAGGCCATGTACCATAGGGTACATGTCCCAGAATCGGACTCTGATATGCTCAGGTTTCTCTGGTTTTGTGATGATGATCTGGATGGAGAGGTCGAGGTCTGGAAAATGCGGTCCCACGTGTTTGGGGCCGTATCCAGCAGCAGTGTGGCATCTCTCGCTCTCAGACAGTGCGCGGCAGAGGGAGCTGAGCAGTTTCCCGAGGCAGCAGAGGTATTGGTTCGCAACAGTTACGTTGATGATGTTGCAGTGGCGGTGACATCTGTTGACGATGCCGTTGGACTGGCTCATGATCTGAAGGCCTTGTGTGGTCGCGGTGCCTTCAACATGAGGAAGTTCACTAGCAACAGTGCAGCATTCCTGAAGGAGATCTCTGAAGAAGACAGGGGTAAGAACCTCAAGGACCTCGATTTGGACAAGGATAGGTTGATGACGGAGCGGACTCTAGGACTTAAGTGGGAAGTGAACGGTGATTCATTCTGCTTTGACTTCACTAAGGGGGACAGGCCGGTCTCACGTCGGGGAATCCTGTCCACGGTGAGTTCGATTTTCGATCCGTTGGGGATTATCGCACCAGTGACGTTGGTTGGTAAGGCGCTGTTACAGAGATTGTGCTCTTTATCTTGCAGCTGGGATGACATGATACCCGATGAGCTCGCTGACGAGTGGGCACAGTGGCTGTCCGAGGCCAGGCAGCTGGATTCGGTTCGTTTAGACAGGGACATCTCCGGGCCCCCTGGCGTAGTTCTGAGGACGGAGCTGCATATCTTCGCGGATGCAAGTGAGGTGGCTCACGCGGCGGTGGCCTATGTCAGAAGGGAGGTAGAGACTGTGAGTGGTGGCAGGGAGGTTTCTGTTGGGTTCGTATTTGGTAAGGCACGAGTGAACCCGATCCGGTGTGTTCAGACAGTTCCTCGGCTGGAGCTCACCGCGGCGACACTCGCCGTAAGGATCAAGCAGTTGTTGATCCGGGAGATGGCCATGGAGCTGGACAGCGTCAGACTGTGGACAGATAGTTTGATAGTTCTTAGTTGGATTAGAAATAGGACCTCTAGACTTAGGACCTTTGTAGCCAATCGGTTGTCACAGATACGTTCAGCCACGGAGGTCGCGGACTGGGCATATGTGCCGTCGAAGTCGAACCCGGCGGATGTTGGGTCTCGGGGCGCCCGACCTGGTACTTTGCGGCCATGGCTGGAGGGACCAGGTTTCCTCTCACAAGACAAGGACAGCTGGCCGGAGGAGCCGTCAGTCGCCGTGGAGTTGCCCGAGGATGAGGTAAAGGTCTCTGCTTGTGTTGGTCAGGTTGGGCTGTCTGAGCGGACAGATAGTCCTACTGACTCTCTCGTCAGACATTATTCTTCGTTCTATCGGCTGAAGAAAGCCGTTGCTTGGTTTCGCAGGTTTTGTGATGTCATCAAGTCTGGCGAGTATCGCAGGTACGTTCTCGCCAAGAGACGGGGCCTGAGGGCCAGGGCAGTGGCGCCTGAGCGCAGTCTTACTGTGGCCGATCTGGAGAGTGCAGAGGTGGCCATAGTTCGTCATGTTCAGAGAGGTGCGGTTGATTTCCCGAGTCTCGACGTGGAGGGTCCTGTGAAGGTGAGGCGTGATCATCCGCTGTCGCAGCTGCGCCCGTGCGTTAAGGGTGGTCTGTTGGTAGTCGGAGGCCGTATAGGTGAATCACTTTCGGTTTCAGAGAGGGTAAAGCATCCTGTCATACTGCCTCGTAAACACCATGTGTCTCGTTTGCTTATTCGCGATGCTCATTGCTCTGTGGGGCATCAGGGAAGAGATCACACGTTTTGGAAGCTGCGGGAACGGTATTGGGTTATAGGGGCGAGCGCAGAGATCAGGCAGATGTTGCGTTCATGCGTCGTGTGTCGGCGAGTGAATTCACGCCCGCAGCAGCAGTTGATGGCCGACTTACCGTCAGAGCGTGTGACTCCGGAGACTCCTGCTTTTTCTTATGTAGGGTTAGATGTATTTGGGCCGATAGCGGTAAAGTCTGGACAGGGGGAGAGACTTCGGTATGGTCTGATGTGTACCTGTATGGTAACCAGGGGAGTACATGTCGGGTTGCTCGATTCATTACGGTCGGACTCCATGATAAACGCCATCCGTAGAATCGCTGCACGGCGAGGGCCAGTGAGGTATGTTGTGTCCGATATGGGTACTAACTAGAGTTGCAAAATTTCCCTACCGCACTACCGGCATGCCGGTAATTTTTCACTACCGCAGGTTTTTTCGTGGTATTTGGCATATCCTGCCGGTAGCATGCCGGTATTTTTGATTTTGCACAAAAAAAAAAACTATCAGCATATGATCAAAAACTTTGGACACTAAGAGGCTATTGAATTGTAATAACAGCAATCTTAGCCACTGCAAAATACATTTTGTGGTAGAAGTTCCATTGGTAAGGGTAATTGTACACAATACATGAACCTCAGCATTTCACAGGTTTGGCTCTAATAAGAATTGTCAAGAATCTACTTTGGTCTATCAAAGGAAGAATACTCATTCATGTTGCAAAAGCACAACCAATTAGTAAGTCTAATGGCAGGTAATAGGTATAATACAATAAAATAAATTAATGTTAATGGCAACATTCCCTAGGCAAAAGGCAGAATCAAAACAGCACAAAACACATTGTTTGGAAACTGGCCTTGAGTCCTGAGATGTGGTCTGAGATACTCTACAAAGAATTTGACACTGAAAATCCAGCTGAAAAGGCAGGTGTTAGGAAGCCCTGATCCTAACTTCAGTCCCAAAATGAAATGAAAATGAATTAAACTGGCATTTTGTCTTATCTTTACAAGAAAACACAACATGCAGACCAAATGAATACAAAGTGGCGCAATATGATCAGCTGATCAAGCAACCAAGGATTGACTTTTAAGATCCTCTGTCCCCTAAAAAAAAGATGTAAGCTGATGACGTAATATTTATTCATATGCCCTTTTGGTTGAATTACTCAAGAGAAGTGGATTTTCTTGTAGTGAATAACACTCACAGTGTTGATTTTATTGGATTTTAATATCGTGTTGGATGATTTTTATCAAAAAAATCATTCACGAGGCAGTAGTTTGCAGTCCTAAAACTTTTTTTGCAGTGTTTTAATCAGCTGGTTAAAAACTGTGTTATGGCGCATCTGTTTCGATCCTTTATAACCTTGTGTTTGTTCCCGCGTTTGAGATGGGAGAGGATATTATATCGTTTTTATACATATTATTTGGTGACTTCTCAGGACAAGTGAGTTATTAACACATATTTTTACATGATTCGTATCTTACTCACGAGCCAAGCCATGGCGGATAGGAAAAAGCAGATGTTGATCTCGCTTCCTCAGTTAGGAACATGGCCAAATCTGTAGTTTTTTTTTTATATTGTGATTTATGACTAGCTATAGTTCATTTTAGGGTAATGTGGAAAATAAGAACGCTTGTGGTAAATGTGATTGCTGCTCACTGTGCAGTCTTCAGGAACACATTTCAGTAATTCAAGTTCTTTTTGACCTTGCTTTTTTGATGAATGTGTGTAGGCTTTTCGTAGGCAATACCTCTTTGATTACAGGTGATATTTTAACAGCTGTAAACTGGAATTGAGTTTCAAAATTGTGGTATTTGTGGGGGCAACTCAGCCAAAATCAGGCTGCTGGAGTTTTGGTTGGACAATGGGTGGCTGCTGGGTGGGGCGGTAACTGAAATTGCCAAATTGTGGCATCTCATGTAGGGGTAAGCCAGAATCAAGAATGCAGGTTTTTTAGTATGCCGGTAATTTGGCGGTGTTTTTGCTTGGGGCGTGGTAGCATGCCGGTATCCCAGAAAATTTTTGTGGGGCGGGGCGGTGCCGGTAGCAGCCCATAGGGAAAACTTTGCAACTCTAGTACTAACCTAGTCGGTGCAGAGCGAGAGCTTAGGGAGGCGCTGCAGGGTCTTGACAGGGAGCATTTGCAGCGTGCAGCACTCGCCGAGGGGATAGATTGGAAATTTAACCCGCCGACTGGATCTCATTTCGGTGGCTTCACAGAGAGGCAGATACGTACCTTTCGTAAGGTCTGGAACAGTATGCCGGTGCAGGGAAGAGTGGATGAAGAGACGCTCCGTACTCTCTTCTGCGAGGTAGAGGCTATTTTGAATAATCGTCCTCTGACGTATATTTCGACGAGTTCGGGTAATCTTGAGCCGCTGACTCCCGCCCACCTCCTTCTCCTCCGCGCTGGTGGGCATCTGATGGCCGGGGATTATTCCGATGCAGATTCCTTCTCCCGCCGCAGGTGGCGTCAGGTACAATATTTAGCGGGACAGTTTTGGATAAGGTTCAGGGATGAATTTCTGCCCACGTTGCAAAACAGGCAGAAATGGACGAGCGCCTCGCGGAACGTGACGGATGGGGATGTAGTTTTGCTGGTAGACTCTGATGTTCCACGAGGTCAGTGGAAGATGGGCAGAGTCGTCAGGACGATTCCAGGTAAGGACGGGCTAGTTAGGAAGGCGGTGGTGAAAACCGGCACCTCGTCTTATTTGAGACCTGTGCATAAGCTACTTTTGATAGGTACAGAGTACGGACTTGGAGTGGGAAGTATCGGGGGTGGTGCGCAGGTGTGCCGCCGGTTGTACGGTGAGCGCATTGTCTGTAGGTAGTAAATATGAAGTCAGTTTCCGTTCTCCTTTTGGGGGTTACCATCTTCTCCCGAGTTGGAAGCTGTAGAGTTGTTTCCCCATGTTTTTTTTTTTTTTTTGCTCACTAAGCTGCGAATGGAGGAGTTGTGTGCGTAGTTAAGGAGCGCTATGATAGGTTTCAGCAGGGCTGAAGGGGGGAGTGTAAGCGCTGTTTAGATGGGCTAAGGGCCGATCACAGCGACCTCTTGGCTGGGGGTTGATCGGTGTAGCTAGGTGTTGAGCAGTGTGTGTTATAGGTGGCAGCACATTACGGATGTTGGCGCTACCTGCCAGTATTTGTTGTTTCTCGTAAGAGTTTCTGCGACAATAAATTTAGTTTGTACCGCGAAATGGTGATATATAAATCTTAGCGTCTAGGATGGTTGCGAATTGCGTTTTGTGCATTTGTTTATTGGTCATATCGATAAATATTATTTGGAGCTGCGAGAATAGAGATGTTATCGGAGAATTGTTTGTTCAGATTTATGTATATGCCCTTGGAAATATGTTATTATATTTGGTAAATTTATGTCTGTGAATTTTTAGGACACTGTTAATTTCTTGACGCTCTGGCTGCTCTCGGACGAGGTGTGAAAATCGGAGGTGTTGTCGTCACCCACCTCTTTTCGGTCTTCATTCGTTCTTGGTTCGGTTTGGCGCGCGCGTGATGTCGTTGGGATGTAAGTACAATGAAGTTTCGGTATATTCCGCTCGGATATCATTCATGTAACGTTATCTGGAGTGATGTTTCATGATTGAACTGAGTTTTTTTGGGCCTTTCAACCATTATATGACTTGGTATCGGTATTTCTGTTATGTCCTCGTGCGCGGATATCGAAACTGGTGCGCCACGTGTGTCACATGAACGGGTTTGTTGGTACAGGCGGCGTTATGGCTTGAGGCTTGCGGCGAAGCATCTTGGCTTGGACTTGGTTTTGGTTTGGTCGTCGTCTTCAGGCTACGGACGCCAATTTGATGGTAGGTTGGTTATTGTACGCTTTGTCGATTTGTGGTTGATTGTTCAACTTTGGAACCAACTACTATGATAATTTATCGCGAGTTTGGCTGTTTCTGGTTCCACTTGTCCCCCCCCCTTTGTCTGTCGTGTGATATTGATTTGCGAGTTGAAAATCTTACGGAGTTCGGTGTTTTTTGACAAACTTGTGGCAATACACCACTAGTGAGCATCTGGCGTGTGGAGGCTTAGCGTTTGGACGAGACGGCGACTACACTTATGTTCGCTCAGATATATGAGCACATTCACAGTCATTCGCTCTTAACACAAAAACAAAGTGGTTATCGCCCTGGTCACAACACAGAGCTCCAACTTGCTTATCTAACTCACAGGTTATATAGAGCCATAGACTCGGGTGAGGATTACACAATCATTTACCTGGATATATCAAGATGTTTCGAAAAGATTTGGCATGAGGGGCTGCTAGCAAAATGTGATAAAGAATTTGGTATAAGAGGTGCACAACTGGGGCATTCCACGATAGATCGTACCACTTTTTTCCAATTTGACACCCTCATCTCTCCGAATTTGACGAGAATTGGTCTATGGGGTAATCAGGGGCTCTGAATCCACCTGTGACAATTTCAGGCTTATCAGAAAAGTATTTTTTGAGTTATGGTGTATAACATTTTTTGGATCTTGCTTTGCAGCGCTAAGTTTGGCGGGCTGTAACTCAAAGACGGATTATTCAAATGCCAAATGTTATATAACATTGAACTTGCAATGAAACAGAGATTAATATGTATTTTTGAAATTTCGAAAAATACGCTATTTTTGATATATGACATATCGAGTTTTCTTTCATTTGTATTTTTGGACTTTGGGACCAAATTTTTTTTAATTTTTATTTCTTTAAAAAAAATATTTGGCTCATTGTTAAGAAGTATGCAAAAAATTAGGAAGGTGTTCTTTCTATAAATGTATTTATTTTACGTCACGATAACGGTTTCGAATAGTGATTTCGGGAGGGAAGCTTACAAATGGCGTGGTAAGGCTGCTTAGTGACATCACGGGTTACTGAAATTTCAATTCAAGTCTGAGTCATCTGAAAAAAGTGAAAAGAGGGTTCATTCAACCCTCTTTCCTATGAGCGCGAGGGTGAAAAAGGCTGTTTGGTTCTGACATTGTTTTGGACGCCAATGACCATAGCTGTCCGAGATGAGAGTTACAGGACGCATACATGGTGTCCTCCAGAGGCCTCACAACTTATATATCTGGGAATTTTTCAAGGTTACATGAGGTCAGGTCGGTCACGTGACATCACTGTTATAAATCAATGGGGAAATATAAAAACTGTTATTTTGGCGCCGAGAATGATCTACAACTATCCCACGTACATGGTATCGTGATTTCATGCACTCCTTGCAAAGTCCAATGCTTTACTTTTGCATTGTTAACCTTGCGTGACGTCATTTATGACGTCACTAGGGTCGTACGAGTTTTTCGTCAATAACTCCCGATCAAATGGAGCTAGAGAGTCGGGAAAGCCACCAATGGACTCGGGAAGACCTTCCGAATCGAATGATATGCCATATGATACCCTTTGCCCAGCTTCGTGACCTGAGGGGCTCTGACCTGACCTTGACCCGAGGTCAACTACTAAAGTTGACCTCACCCTAGCAAAAAGTATACCATTCGATGCACCTGAGCTAGGCGAACACAATGATGCCAAAATCGCGGATCTGCGGCCATTTTTTGCGAAGTTATTTACTAAAAACCGAACCCGTAACTTCAGTCACGTGACCTGACCTCAGACGCTACCGGTTAACCTGAGACCTTAAAATCGGATACCAATCGCTGCGACTTGTAACGGCACACACGCTCGTTTTTTCCGCGAGGCTCTAGCTCTATTAGAAGCGAAACGGCGTGCTGGGGTCGTATCAACCCCTCCGAAACCCATTTTGTTTGCAGGAAAATGAGGAACTTATAGAAAGAACACATTTCTAATTTTTTGCATGTCGATTTGCAATGACATGAAGATTATTTTGAAAAAATAAAAATGTGAAAAATTTTGGTCCCAAAAGTCATTAGAGGCAAATGAAAAAAGATTAAGGTTTTTGCTCAACATTGAAATTTTTTCTTTGGAATTTTTAAATAGTAATATTGATTTTTGATTCATCGCAAGCTTAGTGTTGTTTACTTTTTGTTGGTTGCTTAACCCGTTCTTGAGTTATAGGTCATCAAACTCACCGTTACATACCGAAGTTAAAAAAATGTAATGCAATATAACTCAAAAAGTTTTGATCTGAGAAGTCTGATATTTTGCCAGGCGTCTTTGGGGCCTATGATTACCCCTAGGACCGATTTTCATTAAAATCTGAGAGATGAGGGTGACGGGCCTGGTACGATCTATCGTGGAATGCCCCAACTTGATTGGCTAAACTCTTATCTAAGTGACAGGAGACAAGTAGTCCAGCTAGGCCAAACTACGTCCACCCAGCGTGAGTTATCCGCAGGAGTGCCACAGGGATCCATCCTAGGCCCACTGCTAGCCATAATGTATCTAAATGGGCTCAGTAGCGTTACCAACAATGAAATGCTATTTTTTGCGGATGACAGCTCCTTACATGCCAGTCACAATGTTAATAATTTTCATGAAGTTGAAAAATCACTGCAAATCGACTTAAATCGCATCAAACGCTATGGAGACGACTGGATAATAACATTTAATGCTACAAAAACAGTCCAACAAACGCTTAGTAACAAAAAAAACACACATTCCAAGCCTGGAATTTGGCGGATCACCAATTCCCATTCGCGATTCCCACAAACATCTTGGAGTAACAATCTCAACTGATCTGAGATTCAAGTCTCACGTCAACAACATCCTATCAAAATTTTACCGCACGATGAGTCCTCTCTTCCCATTAGCATCTCTACCTCCACGACAAATTTTACTTCAACTCTATCAAATGTATGCCCAGCCCCATCTCGACTACTGCGACTCAATATTTGATTGCCATCTGACAGCATTTGACAAGTCCCGATTAGAGAAAGCACAGAACAGGGCGGCACGCCTTATCACTGACACACCTCGAAGGACGTCTACAGCGGGCCTCCGGAAAGAGCTGGGCTGGACCTCACTAGTAGACAGACGTCGGGCCCACAAAGTGCAACTCTATCACAAGATAGCATTAGATGATCGTGTTCCGGACTTTATAAAAGACATCATACCCCAAACGAGAAACCTAGGGATAGAGAGAAATCTGCGATGCACACAGTCCACTCAACGCACCATCCCAGCAGTCCGCTCAGCTTCCTACGCGAGATCTATCATCCCAACAACAACAAGAATCTGGAACGAACTACCCAACGACTTACGAGCCGAACACAGCCAAAAATTCTTCAAAAAGAGGCTGTATGCATATGCCGGTATAAACATGTCACTTAGCTCCTACCTAAGCACAGGTTCCAAAATTGGAAACCGGCTTCACACCCGACTCAGGCTTAATTCATCAGATCTTAATGACCACAGATTCAAATTAGGAAAAAGTGATTCAGCCAAGTGCAGATGTGGTGCTGCTACAGAAAACAACGAGCATTTCCTCCTTATCTGTCCACTCTTTCGCACAGAACGAGAATAATTGTTCGAAAGGTTAACTGAAATTCTCAGTGAGAACTTTCAAAACATTCCTCGGAAAAAGAAAATAGAAACACTGCTAAATGGGCCTTCGCGAGGCGAGTTATGAAGGTTACCCGCCATGACACCGCCATGACCGTCCAGAGCTATATACTCAAAACGCGGAGATTTGCCTGCTAGAACTAGGAGCAGCACTTCCATCTCGGAATACAGAGCAATGGCGCGAGTAGGGGCGGGGACAGGCGCTTCGGCCAAGGCAGGGTCGACTTCGCTATGTTAATATTGACATCGAACACTACTAATCACTACTGATCTTAATCAAAATGTCAATGAACACTACTAATCACTACTGATCTTAATCAAAATTAGAAGTGTTATTGTCTGCTTTCTACGTGTTTCGAGCGGCGTCTCGTTTTAAGCGCCATAGCGCTTCTACGCCAATCGTAATGTTTCGACAAGTGTGAATATGGATGCTCAAATAAATCATCTCCTCTCTCTTTCTCTCTCTCTCTCTCTCTCGCTCTCTCTCTCTCTCTCTCTCTCTCTCTCTCTCTCTCTCTCTCTCTCTCTCTCTCTCTCTCTCTCTCTCTCCCTCTCTCTCTCAAACTTAACTATTGTTTTTAAGCATAAAGCAGGTCGTATTTTTGTTGAAAACCCTAAGGATGATATTGGTAAAACGTATTTCAGATATTCGATTCGGAAAAGAGATGTCGAGTTGCTTTTCGGCCCCGCGTCGCCATTCTGGGTTATTCTGTGATCAATTCGCCCCGTGTTTGGTTGGGCCCGCGCCGCGTGGTTCGGCGGTATTTCTTTGTCCACGACTTCGGTTGTGAAGAACACGCCTGTAGTGTTGGACTGGCGCGATTTGCCTACGTTGTCCGCTACAGTGTTGCGTTGCACTGATTTTGGTATGATTTGCTGCTTGGTAGAGCCAGAATACAGCAACCGCCGCAAGTTCCAAGTAAGTTTGGGACGCAGGAACGCAGGAACGCTAACGCACCGAGCGAAAAAAAATTGAACGCTATTCCAGGAGCGCACTAACCGCGGCCGGAGGAACGCAGGAACGCTAACGCACTACCGAAAATCGAGGAACGCGCCCAGCTCTGACATTTTCATGTTCAATGTGTCTAAACCACTTGTAATTCGGTGTTTGGGAGTGTTTATAATGTCTTTCGTCCAAAAGAGGCGCATTTCAATTTTCGCCCATTGACTTATAATGGGGAGGTCGCAAAGTTGACCTGACCTTAGGTCATCGATATCAAAATTCTGAGATATACATTTTGTACATGCTATTGCTCTTAGCAATCGCTGAAAGTTTCAAAGCGATCAGCCACTCGGTGTAGCTATGACAGACATTGAAACTTTTTATGAGGTGAGGTCACTTCAAGTGACCTGGTGACCTGACTTTGAATGACCTTGGTCTGAAATTTTCACAACATGTGTAGAATTGATGTATAATAAGGTGTACCAAAAACGTTTTTGAGATTTTTGCGAAAAACCACAAGGCGGGTGTTCAAACACCCCCCAGCAGGGCGCGGGTTAAATTTTGGTGGGGGTGGGTTCGGCGGTTTGCACGTGGCGGGCGCATCTTTGCGGCATTTCGGGCCGCGGCTGACGCCGATCAGACGGCACGCGCCTTAGGCTCAGTTTCTTCGCTTGCAAAACTGAGCGAAATCAGAGACGGCAGGTCATTGACCTTTGGCAATGAACACCGGAACAGAGCACCGCCGGCCAAGGTGAGTCGCCAAATTTATTCTGGCAATTACTCGGCCGCTACTTGGCCGATTTTAATGACAATTGATTCATTGCGCTGCGCGTAATGCTGTCCCTCTAGTTACTCTTATAAAAATCAAAATGTCTGTATGCATGAAACGCGTCAGTTCAGTGGCGGCGGATTCGATTTTGGCGTGGGGGGGGGGTAAGATCCCAGTCGAGATGATGTCATAGGCGGATCCAGAAAGACGCTTTCGACGCTGTAGGGGACATACCCCCCGAAAAAGTGTCCCAAATCCAAAAACTCCTCGGATTCCGATTCCTTACGGAATACGGATCTACTGCTTAACAGTATAAAGCAAAAAATAAAAAAAATCCTGATAAAAGTGTGATTATTAGGAAACATAAGGTACGCTTTGTCTATTTCGGGCGATGCAGGGGCCAGGGGAGGGAGAGTAAATATTATATATTCCCGACCGGGGCTGGGAAAATGCGTTTTATTCACCGAGGTTTTTGTGCGGAGGACCGAGTGCCGGTAGGCACGAGGTCCGTAGCCAAAAACCGAGGTGAATAAAATTGCATTTTCACAGCCCAAGGTTGGGAAGAGATTTACCACATGCCGTACCGGCGCAACAGTTAATATCATATTCATTTGATATATATTATTATATTCTTAATATTGTGTTAACATTATATTAATACTATGATCATATTTATAGTCACCGTGATTATTTTTTGTGTTTTTCATTATTGGGCTGCGTTGAGTATGAAAGATGAAATTTCCTACTTCCCCTTATTTAGGGCTTGAAAATGCTGAGGATGAAGATTGTGAAGCGTCAGAAGTTAGAATAAAATATGGAGTCCACTTCCAGCAGGAGTGAGGAAACCGTGAGGAGAACTGAAAATTGGGTGAACCGCTTAATCAAACGCGTCTTGGCTGGAACAATATCAAATGCTTCATTGTGGCTTGTTAAGATGCTTCGCGCATTTAAAGTGTTCGTTTTTTGCGTGCATTATGTTGTAATAAGTGTAATAATCATTTCGCTGACCATGTTATGCAGCAATAAATACATTGGCATTTGAACGATACCTATAGGTACCCTTGTTTAGTTGAATTACGTTGACAGCAAAAGCAAGTGAAAACGCAGTCACTTAATTTTGCTCACTTCTGCTGTTGCTGTTAGTGAACACACAATCCGTAAATATCTTCTTTGGAATTGGTTCTTCCGCTCAGAATATTCAGTAAAATTTTGTCTGGGAAAATCAAAAAGCCCTAGGGCCGAATCGTTTCCCAAATACCTTCAACATTAGCCGAGGCGGGCCGAAGCCATTTCCCAAATGCACGTGCTAATGTTAAAGGGATATCTCGGCATGTGGTAATTGCTATAAATGCCCGCTCCCTGGATCCGCCAGTGGACGATGTAACGCTTTTCGTATTGCTGTATTAGACAAAAAGTTTCAATGGGAAAAGTTGTGCCATAACCCGATCGCATATTAGATGTTGAAGAACGGTTCCAAACCTTTTGAAATAGGCGAGCGCTTTCCTTCAATGAGGTAACTCGTTAGCATTTCCTCTGTTCATTTTACGTTCGATTTCCGTTTAACCTTCCTTTAATAAGTATTTCTGAGACAGATATCAACTAGCTCACAGCGGGAGGAGACCGCTCAAACATTCAGAGACAGTCGGTCGCATCTAAACCTATCGGGACAGCGATCCGCCAGAAACCCTCCCCAAGGCAGTAGCTCGCCAACTAAGCTCACCGAGACGGGCTGTCTCGATGGGTTTATACAGTTAGCCTACAGCAAGGCTTAACTAAGGCCCAAATGCTCGTCAAGCTGGGAACGGAGGGCTGAGGTGAGGGAGCGTGGCGGTGGGCTGGGGTGAAGGAACGGTGGACTGAAACGAGAATCCAGAAGCTCTGGGTAGGGCGTTTCTTTTAGGGTGCGCTGACTGCGGTAAGGTCCGAATTATCACACCAAATTTTGCCACGACATCTACCGATTCAGGCACTCGAGAATCAGCGGCCAGTGATATCTGCAAAGACGAAGCATTTCCAACCCAGATTCAGCCTGGTGTCAGGGTGCCTCAGGTGGCTTTAATTAAAGTTGCACATACCTCAGTGCAGCCAGTCTGTCGCCGAAACCATTCGGAACAGACTTCAACAAAAAGTGAGACAAGGTTAGTGCTATCGTTATAAAAGTGCCATTATAGGCGGAAACACGGTCTCGACTTCCCCTCCTCGCTCGCCCAGGTGTCTGCGTCTGCCGATTCCTTCTTGCGTAGCTGAAAGACGCCCCGAGCGGAGGGGAAGGAGACTTGGGAAGGAACGGGGTGACGGTGGGGCGGTGGGTGGGTCTGTTAGGATCCTAGTTTTACTCTCGCTGATGCACGTTGGTGTGGAACTCGTTCGGCGTAGGAAGACTATGGTGGTGATGTTTGCCAGCGTTGCCTTTCTTTCACGGATTTGTTTTCTTGTTGGATTTTGCTGCTCACATATCGATTCACACATCACTCGCACTCAAGACTGAACAGTGAACATTCAACTCGACTAATGTGCCCCGCGCCCTTAGTGTCCCAAATCCAAAAACTCCTCGGATTCCGATTCCTTACGGAATACGGATCTACTGCTTAACAGTATAAAGCAAAAAATAAAAAAAAATCCTGATAAAAGTGTGATTATTAGGAAACATAAGGTACGCTTTGTCTATTTCGGGCGATGCAGGGGCCAGGGGAGGGAGAGTAAATATTTGCTATAAATGCCCGCTCCCTGGATCCGCCAGTGGACGATGTAACGCTTTTCGTATTGCTGTATTAGACAAAAAGTTTCAATGGGAAAAGTTGTGCCATAACCCGATCGCATATTAGATGTTGAAGAACGGTTCCAAACCTTTTGAAATAGGCGAGCGCTTTCCTTCAATGAGGTAACTCGTTAGCATTTCCTCTGTTCATTTTACGTTCGATTTCCGTTTAACCTTCCTTTAATAAGTATTTCTGAGACAGATATCAACTAGCTCACAGCGGGAGGAGACCGCTCAAACATTCAGAGACAGTCTTGCTGTATTAGACAAAAAGTTTCAATGGGAAAAGTTGTGCCATAACCCGATCGCATATTAGATGTTGAAGAACGGTTCCAAACCTTTTGAAATAGGCGAGCGCTTTCCTTCAATGAGGTAACTCGTTAGCATTTCCTCTGTTCATTTTACGTTCGATTTCCGTTTAACCTTCCTTTAATAAGTATTTCTGAGACAGATATCAACTAGCTCACAGCGGGAGGAGACCGCTCAAACATTCAGAGACAGTCGGTCGCATCTAAACCTATCGGGACAGCGATCCGCCAGAAACCCTCCCCAAGGCAGTAGCTCGCCAACTAAGCTCACCGAGACGGGCTGTCTCGATGGGTTTATACAGTTAGCCTACAGCAAGGCTTAACTAAGGCCCAAATGCTCGTCAAGCTGGGAACGGAGGGCTGAGGTGAGGGAGCGTGGCGGTGGGCTGGGGTGAAGGAACGGTGGACTGAAACGAGAATCCAGAAGCTCTGGGTAGGGCGTTTCTTTTAGGGTGCGCTGACTGCGGTAAGGTCCGAATTATCACACCAAATTTTGCCACGACATCTACCGATTCAGGCACTCGAGAATCAGCGGCCAGTGATATCTGCAAAGACGAAGCATTTCCAACCCAGATTCAGCCTGGTGTCAGGGTGCCTCAGGTGGCTTTAATTAAAGTTGCACATACCTCAGTGCAGCCAGTCTGTCGCCGAAACCATTCGGAACAGACTTCAACAAAAAGTGAGACAAGGTTAGTGCTATCGTTATAAAAGTGCCATTATAGGCGGAAACACGGTCTCGACTTCCCCTCCTCGCTCGCCCAGGTGTCTGCGTCTGCCGATTCCTTCTTGCGTAGCTGAAAGACGCCCCGAGCGGAGGGGAAGGAGACTTGGGAAGGAACGGGGTGACGGTGGGGCGGTGGGTGGGTCTGTTAGGATCCTAGTTTTACTCTCGCTGATGCACGTTGGTGTGGAACTCGTTCGGCGTAGGAAGACTATGGTGGTGATGTTTGCCAGCGTTGCCTTTCTTTCACGGATTTGTTTTCTTGTTGGATTTTGCTGCTCACATATCGATTCACACATCACTCGCACTCAAGACTGAACAGTGAACATTCAACTCGACTAATGTGCCCCGCGCCCTTGCCGACGGCTCGCCGGCGGGCACCCGACTCCGTCTCCCGGCCGGCCCGGGCGCGGCGCCGCGGCGCGGCCGTCCCGGTTACCTGACCCGGCCGGCCAAAGGTCGGACCGGCTCCGTCCGCCGCTACCAGCCCGCGGCGGGCCCGGGGAGGGGTACTACACTACATTCTTCCATTGTCGTGGTAACATGCTTGGTGATGGCAAACATTGGCATGATTTCTTTCCCATTAATATTAAAGTATTGCCTGATTATCTCGTCTAGCGCTGCCATCTGTCGAATGTTGTTCTCCCTAGTTGCTCTTCCTAGGGGTCGCCGCAGTCTGCCCCGCCGCAGTCTGCCCCGACACTAATGTTCCGTGATTGTCGCCGGCTCTAATACGGTCCCATTAGTGTCATGCGGGGCAGCTGATGTAGATAGCGCAGGTGTAGTTACCTACCACCTACCTTGGTTGTTTTCTCTTTTGGCGGAAACACGGTCTCGACTTCCCCTCCTCGCTCGCCCAGGTGTCTGCGTCTGCCGATTCCTTCTTGCGTAGCTGAAAGACGCCAAAGGACCGCCAAAAGGATGTACTCGGGCGTGGGATGACGTCACCGATGACGCAGCGCTGCGTGCTCAGCTGGACTATGTTGCAGGCCGCTTGAATGGTGACGACCCAGCCCGCGGCACGTGGTGCGTTGAGGGTGACGCCATGGCTGTTTGGACGGACGCCAGCTCCCTGGTCACCGGAGTCGTGCTGGAGTCAGCGGACGGTGACGTCATCGAGGACGCGTGCTGGCTAAGACATAATGAGGCCACGCACATCAACATGGCCGAGCTGGACGCCGCCAACCGAGGCGTCAACCTGGCTGTCGCCTGGGGAGCGCGGACAATCGATCTCCGCACCGACTCGGCCACTGTTCATCGCTGGCTTGATGACGCCATCAGCGGCCGCGCGCGCCTCAGAACAAAGGCGCACGGGGAGCTGATGATTCGGCGACGTGTGGGGATCATCCGTCAGCTGGTCGGTGAGCTGCGGCTACGACTGTCGGTGACGCTCGTGCGGTCGGCTGAGAACCGAGCTGACGCACTGACGCGAGTCCCCAAAGACTGGCTTCGTAACGTGAGTGTGACTCGAGAGTGCGAGTCTCCATCGCCCGGAGTCAGTGCGGCGGTCGTCTCCGAGCCGCCGCCTCTGGCCGGTGCCGCCGCTGGGCGTGCCGACAGCGGTACGGCGGACGAGCTCCGTGCAGCCGTGTGCCAGTCACACGATCGGGCCGGCCACCCCGGTGTCCGTCGGACATTGTACTTTGCCCGCCGTGATGTGTCGCGTGACGTCACCCGGGCTATGGCTCGTGCTGTGGTGGAGAACTGTGACGCGTGCCGCTCGATTGACCCGGCCCCGGTGCGGTGGAGACATGGCTCGCTCGGCGTGTCTGTCCCGTGGCAGCGCATATCCATCGACGTCACCCATCACCGCGGACAGAACTACCTCACCGTCATTGACTGTGGGCCATCGCGCTTCTGCGTGTGGCGCTCGCTGCGTCGCGCCAACGCCAACGAGAGCGTTGGCCACCTAGAGCAGCCATTTCTCGAGCGCGGAGCCCCTGAGGAGATCCTGACAGACAATGACACGGTGTTCCGTGGCCGTCATATGGCTGTGCTCGCGGCGCGGTGGAGAGTGGCTCTCAGATTCCGAGCTGTCCACGAGCCAGGCGGGAATGGTGTGGTGGAGCGGTGCCATCGGACAATCAAAGTCATCGCCGCGAGGCGCCAGTGTACCGTGGCCGAAGCGGTTCACATTTACAACGTGACCCTGCGCGATGGAGTGACGGCAGAGTCCGCCCCGGCATCCGGGGTGTATCAGTACACCGTGCGGGATTGTATTCGGTCCGCGCCGTCTGACGCCGCTGAAGCTAGCGAGCGGCACTCACTCGTGTCTAACGACCGGTGTCGTGTTAGGCCGCCGCTATCTGACGCCACGGAGGCTGTGGGGTCACCCCCACCTGTATCTGACGGGGCGCGTCTCAGAGTGGGGGACAGGGTGTGGGTGCGCCGACGTGGGACACGCTGCACAGATATGTCACGGCGCGGGACGGTGACGGGCTTGGTGTCGCGACAGGTAGTCGAGGTCGATGGGGTCCCATGGCACGTCAGAAACGTTCGTCACCGATGTGACCGGCAGGACAGTGCTTGAAATGTTGTAAACCCATGGACAATTTGCGGTTTTTAGGGTATTAACGTGGACGGCTGGGATTGCATGGACGTCTCGCTGTCCATGAATTCCTAATAGCAGTTTCGGGCATTATCATGGACGATGAAGCGATATACCAATCATCCGAAATGCATGGACGCGCCCGTTCGTCCTTGAGAATACTCCTATGTAAAATGCTATCCTAGATTAGTGTGTTTTTTCACCACCACGTGGCGATAGCATCGCCCTTTTAGAGCGACATTTTGATTGGTTGGCATTTTTGTAAGACCGGTTCTGATTGGTCGTCCATGAAAAGAAGTCAGTTCTCACTAATCGTCAGCTGTTGCAAGGCTTGAAGCCGTTGGTAAGCAACATCGGCGGCGCCGAGAAAGTTCTCGCGGCAATTTCCATGTGCGTTTTTCTGTGTTGGAAGAGTCGTGTCGCGTTTGGTTGGCGTTTGGATTGTGCTCTAGGCGAGTGGATAACGATGGGTGGAAATAGAAAGGTAAGCATTCGGCTGTATGGCATACTACTATGTATTTTTGTATTTTGTATTGTTGCCTCACTTTTCTAAGCCCAAGAGCATGGCCACAGCATTAGATTTAGGCATGCCATGTTTGTCAAGCTTGATTTTCCTGTGCTTGAATGAGATGACCTTTTCCTAATATTAAATAGACTACCACTGTCAATATATTGACATGCTGTTCTATATTTGTACACAAATAGGGGCTGTTGAGCTGAGCCTGCTCAAGACAGTCACAGTCACAGTTATGAATCCTTAAAATCTAGTTTTGTTGCAAGAACAGCATTATCTTGCTTATGCTCCAAAGTCAGTTTGGAATATTTGGGGAAAATCAATCAAATTGCCAACCTCTTACGCAGAGTCACAAAGTTTAACACTGCAGACGGCACAGGTCTGCAGCGTTGCCAGCTACTGAGTGTTCCTTTACTTTTATATATAGATGTTATATTGCCTCAGTGGTGCTGATCTATCTGATTACAAAAGAAAATGTTATTGGCCATTTTATTGTCAAGAAATAATAAACTGTAGCCATATGTAATACCTACACATAATTCCGACATAATTCCTACATAATTCCGAATGCCATTTCCGAAGTCCTGGTTGGTAGGGTTCAAGACCATCTTGGCTCAATTTTTTTAAAGGTAATATCCAGAGTAGATTAGAGCAATGAAAATGTGATTTTTTCCCAGAGGTATATATAGTCAAATTTCATCACTGTCCAATTGTGTTGTTGTGCATGGTCATTGGCTGGCCTGTGGTCTTTATGATAAAGGGGAAAAATCATACATTGTTTTATAACTTATAAAATCCTAAAATTTTGCCTGTGGTGTCAATTGATAGTTTTAAGGCTTTTGGGGTCCCCGGCACCTAATTTTGATAGGTACCTATGCTGTGGATTTTTGCTGGACATTGTATGGAAATGTTAATTTGGAGATTGCATAAGCATGTATCAATGTGATCATTTATGGGTGTATCCATTTTTAAATCTGAATTAATAGAGTATTTTTGGTATGTGGCAGCTGTGCTGTTTGACAACCTTGCTTTGACTTCTGTCAATTTTCTATATTCATAGACATGGTTGATCACCATGGTTGATTATATTTACCTTTTTATAAAATTATTTGCATTTAACTTGGCAGATTTCTTTTATTCTGCCTCATAGGTATGTATTATGTATATTATCCAACATTGCAGCTACTGTTTTACCTCATAACAATTACAGACATTGCATAACTATTAGTGCTTCCACCCATGAAGACTCAGCTGAGACAGACTCAGATGAATAGATAGGCTTTGTCACCAACCATTAGTCACACTTCATTTCCTTGCTTCCCCCAGTTGCAGGGGCACAGTTGGTGGATGAGTTTGCTGACCTGCTGCTGTTACTGAAAAGGCACAATAGCCTTGTATTGCAAGCTTGTAACTTAGGTGAATGTCCATGGCCATGCTCTGGTCAAAGTGTTTCCTCTCTTTTGTGAATTTACTCATCTTCACCCAGCATCTGTGTCATAAAAAGCAGAAACACTTAATGCTGTAAAATCTGCAGGTTGACATTGCAATGAGAACCACAAATATTAATCTACCTATACCTACCACATCTACCTACCTAATTTTGAGCTAAAATTCCGCAAATTTGAAAATTAAAATGAAGTGGAACCTGTGGAATGAAATTTGGGATTTTTAAAGTCTTCCTTGAGTTTGAAAATTGAAATCAACTTGGCTGTGGCAACTGTCAAGTAGCTTCTAAACTGCGCCAGTTAGTTTTACAGAAGAGCGGCTTTCAAGGGCCACTTCCTTGGACATTTCAAAGCAATTCATCCAGTTGAAACATCAAATGACTATAATTTTTCCGTTCCTGTTGCCAGACTGGAAAACAATACACGTGATGCCGAATATGTCCGGCGTGGTGGCGGGGATTGCGCCGAAAATTTCAGCTCCGGCGTAACTTCGCATGCGTCGAATTCAGCGCATGACGTCCGCTAAGTTTTCGGAGCAGGGCGGCCGCAGAATTTTTTCGGCGAATGGCGGTCACCGAATTTTTCGCCACGCTTGTCAGTCTAGCAGCAGATTCACCTGCGGGCGGCTCTGGAGAGGGTTTGGGATGGGACGTCCCCCGCCTCGGTCGTCGTGTGCTTCGACTTGCGAGCCGCCCTAAGTCTATTCAGGGGAGGAGCTTCCGCCCAGGTGAGGCCTCCACCCTCGGCGCGGAGATAGGCATGGAAGACCTTGTTAAACATGGCCGAGCGTCGTGAAGTAATCCTGCAGTGGGTTCCAGGCTCCTGCCCACTGCAGGATCGAGGGGAATGAGAGCACGAACGGCGTGGCGAAACAAGCGGTCGCCCCGCCCTCGGACGCCCGCTCGCTACCCGGGCGGTTCATTGTGCGGCCTTGTTGTTAATGTTGTTGTTGTTGTTCCCTCCAGCCGCGTTACCGCGGTGTAGCCGTGCGGCTCTGGAGGTCCCTCACGGCGGCCGCCAGGGCCGCCACCTCTCCGTCGCCGCGGACGTCTTCCGGGCTCGGGAAAATCGTCCCGTACCTCCGGAGACGCCAGCCCATGAGGGCCGGGCACCGGAAGAAGAGGTGCCGGGGCGTGTCGGCCTCCTCCCGGCACACGGTGCACCGGCCCGCCGCACAGTCAGGGCACAGTCAGGGCACTGGCGGCAATCTTCCGGAGAGTTCCGTCCAATCCGGTGAAGGTATTGGCGGGATCCTGACCAGTGGCCCGCGCGGAGTTGATGGACGTCGACGGCCGACGATCTGTCCCCCGTCGCGACCGGTAGCGGCAGCCGGTTCCCCATCAGGGTCCGGTACCAGCCCTCCGGCCAGACGGCGGTGGTGCGGTCGCGGGCCATTCTGACGGCCGCACGGTGGGCGGTAGCGACGTCCACCGGGACCGCCGCCTGGGGGAGCGCGGCCGCCTCCTTGGCGATCTGGTCCCAGGGCCGCTAGTTCGGTCCAGATGGCGGCTCCTAGCAGGGTCTTCTGGGACGCCGGGAGGTCTCGCGTCAATGGTGCAGCAACTGGTCCGAGTCACTATTCAAGCCACTCTTCGGGAGCACGCAGCAGTCCCCATCCTCTGAGAGGACCGGGGGGACGCCGTTTCGGTGCACCACATGAGGGCAGGCCACTGGGGCCGCTCGCTCCAGTACGTACACCAAATCGGCCGTCTCCCCTCCGCGGCAGGCCAACAGTGCCTGGACAAGCGGTGCCCCGCGGCGCTCTGCGCCGTGTGCCGAGAAGAGTTTTATGTCCTGGAGCACGTGCTGCTCCGCTGCCCGGCCCTCGCTGGCACCCGCCAGTCTCGAACACACCGCTCCACCTATTTTTGTGACCCCGCAACTTCCGGCCCGGCCCTTGCCGTGCCACGTGGAAAGTCATGGGTGTCAATGTTGATCCGCTCAAGTGATGTATTTTTAGGCTTGTTTAGAGCCTGGAGGCTTATTTTTAGAGATCTCCGCAGCCGCTAGGTCGATCAATTCACGGTCATTTATGTCATTATGTCAGGTAGTTGCATCCCTTCTACCAAAACCCTATCGGAATACTCTCGAGTCTCGATGCATCTAATTGCTCTCCTCGGTCCTCCGACGGCTAAGCCCTCAGAAACCATCAGAGGCCATCTCGAGGACCTCGCCAGCCGTTTTAAGCCCTTATGCAGAACTGGGCCCTCGGAGAAGACCCTTAGAGGCCGGCACGAGGCCTTCAAAGGCCGGTATAGGCTTCTAGTAGATGTTCCCTGGGTTCCATGAGGTCAGCAGGGGCCTCTTAAGGCCATCGTTCGTAGGGCCCTGAGGCCAGCGTGGGTTCATCTGTTCGTATGGGGCCTTCAAAGGCCAGCATGAGACCTCAGAGGTCGGAGTGAGGCCTCTGAGGACGACATGGAGCCATCAGGGGCCAGAGCAGGTGTCATAACTCGAGTTGGGACCTCTTAAAGCTTAGGGCATCAGCTCTCAACCAGCAAAGGGCCCCTAAGAGATCGATATTGGCTCCGTTAGGGCGACCTGAGGCTCTTAGACCTATACTGACTGCTAAGGCTTAAAATGGACCAGCTTAGTCCTTAATGACCTAAGAACCAGGGGGCCGACGTGAAGCCTCCAAAGACTGCGTGGGATCCTCAGAGATCGACCACTTGGAGCTCTTAGAGACCGGCGTAAGGGCACTGACAAGCGTGGCTCCTCATTGACCAGCATGGCCCCTAGCAGTGTGTGCAGAAACCTGTAGACTGTAGAGCCTAGAGGTCACCAGAAATCTCACCAATGCTCACCATAAGTTTTTGACAGTAACTTTTGATGGAGACATGATGATGACAGTGTGATGAAAGCATCTGCAATTTTCAATGCGTTCGGCTCAGCAAAGCAGATTTATTTTTATTTTATTTGCAGCAAAGCATGGGTTTTTCGGTCCTCTGGCCACTGTTGTCTAATCTTTTCTTTCACTGCTATCATACGCCTCGCCTCGTATTCAACGTAATACTGCCAACAGACCTCTCTTTTGTTGCTTCTGATATGGTTTCCTACATTGAGTGAAGGAAATTTGCGCTCATTAACTTTAACGCTGTAGATACAAAAAGGAAATCATCGAATTTCGAAGGGAAGCCGAACCTGAAGAATCGTCAAGTTTTGGTGTTCACTGTTCAGGGTGCCGAGTGGTATCAACAGGCGCAAAAGTTCATCAAAAAATGGGGGGAGTTAACATTGCTGCCCCCCCCCCCACCTCCGAAAGTGGGGGGGGGGCATGGCCCTCCGGTCGCCCCCTTTCCCCCTGTCCCCACGCCTATGTAAAACTCAGCTCCGGTTTGTGAGAACAGAAAGGTAAATGATCCAAAAAAGTGAAATATCAATGGAACTGCATGTTGTTTTCCATCAAAATTTTCAATTTATAGCACATTGAGTTGAAGAGACCGCTGACCGGTTCAGTCAGAGACTTGCTCATGTGATAAGCTTTTGTCAAAGAGCCCAGCCGAGCCCAAGAGGCTGAAGCCCAGTTTCAGAGTATTCAGGCTAAGCAGAAACTCAGCTCATGCCCGGTACAAAGATACCTACTCAGACTCAAGGTCAATGGTCATGTTTGAATTTTGATGGCATTTTCATGACAACATAGTGATGCAGGCCACATAAGCCATATTTCCATTTTTGACAGTTAAATGTTGATGGCATTTTCATAACTGTATGGTGATGCCCGCCATATAGGTAAGTAATGCATCATCCCTTGGGATTTTGCTATTCTTTAACATTTTTTTTCCTCGTTGCAGGATGCGACCTCCAGAAAAATGAACCTTCAGTGCACAAGGGATTCCAGAGAAAAACTGTTCGCGCGCGCTCATACAGGCGACGCCGTCGCCATCACCAACAGTCTCGCGCTCGGACGCCCATCGGATACAGGTGTGTCGGGTCTGGGGGGGGGGGGGGCTTGCTACGGACGAGGGAACCCGCACACAAGAACTTAAGAGAGGACGGCAGGAAGGTACAGGCCTGTGTGTGTGTGTGGGGGGGGGGGGTTAGTTACAGGGAAAACGTTAGTGCACAGCAACCGCCGCTTCTTATGGTGCATCAAAGTAAATGCGTGGGAAACTGGTAAAATGTTATTGATTTACTCAAAATACTGATAATTGACCTGACCTGTGTGTTCTGGTGTTCAGATTAAGCTATAGAATGTCAAGGGTGACCTGGAGCTGGCCGAGCTGGCTACGGCCGTGGTCCCGAAGGTGGGCGCCGACGGGGAGGGCGACGCGCAGGGCCACCGCCAGTGACAGAAATGTCTAAACTTTGACCCAGTCCAATCCCCGTGTCAGGTCGGTATTTGACCTAACTACTCCCACGTGCCAGCTCGGTGTTCGATCTAACCTCTCTTCTGTGTCAGCCTGATGTCTTACCCAGACCCCTCCCCGTGTCAGATCGGTATTTGACCCAGCCCCCACCCCTTGTCAGCTCGGTGTTCGACCCAGCCGTTCCTCCTGTGTCAGCTCAGTGTTTGACCCAGCACCCTGTCTCTTGTCAGATCGGTATTAAACCTAACTACTCCCCGTGTCAGCCTGTATTAACCCAGCTCCACCCCTGTGTGATGCCAGACGGAGGAGAGTGAGGCGCTGGACGAGCCTGTCTCTTGCCGTGCTGAAGACGCTGCGTCGGAAGACCGTCAGTTCCGGTTGGTGAATCTGGCTGCTCTGACTCCGTCCAGCTGGCCGACGGGCGAGTGCCTACACAGCAGCTCGCTGGCGCCGCCGTTGCGCGCGCGCGTCCAGACGGCAGTCGGCCCGCGGGCCAGCCTCGCACTTCGCAGCATCTGTAGTGGCCGTGCTGCGCGGAGGAATGCATCCGGGAGCTGCCGGATGAGGCCGTCTGGATCTGTTCGGACGGGCCGGCGGAGGATGGTTTGGCGGCGGCGGCTCCCTGCTCCGCTTACCAGATGGAGACGACTGGGTTATACGGGTTCCGACGGGCCGCTTCTGCTCCAGTGCGCGCGCGGAGCTCACCGCGCCCCCGCCCCGGTCCAAGCCGCTACCAGATGGAGACGACTGGGACATATGGGTCCCGGCGGGCCGCTTCTGCTCCAGTGCGCGCGCGGAGCTCACGGCGCCCCCGCCCCGGTCCGAGCTGCTACCAGGGAGAAGGCTGTTACACTTATCAGCGCTGGTCGGGCCACTGGGGATGATCGGGGCAGCATCTCCACCGGATAGAAAGAAGGCCAACGTCCGAGTGCGCCCAGTGCAGTCAGCAGTGACACCGAATGTCCAACAGGCCGCTGCCTGGTCTGCGGCGAAGCAGCAGACAATTAGGCGCACGTGTTGCTGGAGTGTCCGTGCTTTTACGGCCTCCGGCTCCGTGCGCGAGGAAACATCGTCGGCGCGGCCCACGATGTCGAACGCGACGACATGGTGGCGATCTTGGTCGCCGGCTACGAGGCCCACAAGAGCCTTGTTTTGGCTACGGCGGCAGCTAGTTTGGGGACACCACAACAGCTGACGGCGGCCGCGGCCCCAGAGATGCGCACCTGCGGGCAGGGCGGCCGCTGATCTACATCTCAGCTGATTATACTGAACAGGTGGGTATTAGGTGGGGGGGGGGGGGGTACCGATGGAAGCTATGTACGTCATGGTCGCTCTGATATGGCTGTTGAACTGGCTTGGCTGATAGCGCATCTGCAGGGTCAGCGGGGAATTGGTCTTCCGAGCCTCGTATAGCAGTTGTGCGGCAATTATGTGCCATACCATGAACCGCCAACGACGTGTTTTTGGTAATTTGTGATGCTTTATAGTGTCTCGTACTACTAGCTTGGCCTTTTTCCGTGTCCGTGCTGTCAGTAATTATCTTTCCTAATATCAGCTACCTTTTGCATTAGCTCCTGTGGTGACTTACTCTCTGACATTCCCTTTTCGGCCTGTCGAGTAACCGCCTATGCGTTAAAAGGTCGGTGTTCGCCCAGCCCTCTCCCCGTGTTTGTTCGGTGTTTGACCCGGCCCCCTCCATCGTGTCAGGTCGGTATTAGACCTAACTACTCCCACGTGCCAGCTCGGTGTTCGATCTAACCTCTCTTCTGTGTCAGCCTGATGTCTTACCCAGACCCCTCCCCGTGTCAGATCGGTATTTGACCCAGCCCCCACCCTTTGTCAGCTCGGTGTTCGACCCAGCCGTTCCTCCTGTGTCAGCTCAGTGTTTGACCCATTACCCTCTCTCTTGCCAGATCGGTATTAAACCTAACTACTCCCCGTGTCAGCCTTTATTAACCCAGCCCCACCCCTGTGTGATGCCAGACGGAGGAGACTGAGGCGCTGGACAACGAGTCTGTCTCTGGCCGTACTGAAGACGCTGCTTCGGAAGACCGTCAGTTCTGGTTGGGAATCTGGCTGCTCTGACTCCGTCCAGCTGGCCGACGAGTGCGTGCCAAGACAGCCGCCGCCGCCGCCGCCGCTCGCGCGCCAAGACGGCCGTCTACCGGCGCCGATGCCGCCACGCGCACGCTAGACGCCCTTCCACTGGTGCCACCGCCCCACGCGCGCGCACAGTCGGCAGCCGCCGCGTGTGCGTGCCCGCCCAGAATATGCGCTCTGCCGCCGTTGACTGCGGCTCGAGATTCATGTTCAATGTTTAGGCATACACTCATGTTAATTGTCTACGTTCATGAAGGTGCGTGGTGACAAAGATGCCTCGTCTGTGGCAGCGGATTTGCTTGTTCCGCCTCAACATGTGCAAAGTTGTTATGTAAACTGTTGCGCTCGGCATTCGCCGTCCGCTCGCGCTGGTGGCGCGCGAACGAATGACCTGGCCCTGTTCATGCGGACCTGACGAGCGGCGGTATGACGCAATCACATAGGCGGATTACTTTTCACCGCGAAGAAAATCATTATCAGCTGGCTTAAAATTATGCAATTGTTTGCCCTCAGTTCGCCAGGTAATATCATTCTTTGATCATTCATGCTGACTTGCGTGGCTGATATTTGATAATATATGGTGTGAAGCGTTCCATTTTTTTTTCTTATTTCAAAACTCATCTGTGTATCTCGCAACAATAATCAACTGAGTCTTTTCTGTTCTGCAGAATTTGGAAGCTGAGCGAGACTTAAGCAATACATTTGAATAATTCGAACAGTCGATAGTAAGTGTATTCATGCCCATGTGATATGACCTCATTTAACTCTTTAGCAGCTACTTTCTTGCTCTTTGACGGGGTGATCGATGCCGACAATTCACGCTTCACTCGAGTTCATCATTCCGAACAATCACCAGATCTCCACACATTTTTTATATAAAATTTGCACACACATTTTAGTGTTTATATGTTTGTGTATAGTGTGTAGGGAGGGGAGGGGCTCTAAATAGCCCTCTTCCCTGTCAGGCGCGGTTTAACTAACGCTCGCCGGCCGAATGGTAGGGGGGGGGGGAGCGCCGCGCCTTTTATATTTGTTATTTTTTACGATAGCTCGGGACACGCTGAAGATAGAGAGCTGGACCTTAGCATACCTGACATTTGATTCAACCCGAATCTTGTGACATCATCCGCATTTTCAGGTCAGGTCAAGTTAATGACCTACGACATAAGTGAGCATCTGCACGGTCCTAAAATGTCGCAACTTCGCAACGCTCTCAGTGCCAGAGGAGCTTTCAAAGGGAGATGAAACTTACGGTGCCTAATGGCTAATATCATCTAGAGGCCTCACACCTTGTACATCTCGGATTTTTCCTAAAGGTCACATGAGTTCAGGTTATTTATTTGGGCCGAAAAGGTGAGGGGGTCGTACCAACGGTATGTAGAAAAACAACAGGTCTGGCGAGGGTTAAATTACGCGCATGACATACAATCTAATGGCGATAAAACACGATTAGAGGTTGCTTTCGAATCGAGTAAGCGAATAAAACCGTGCTTACATGGACTGTGTTAAGCTCCGCCCACAAGTCCATGGATATATGAAAATAACTCATAGAGAAATTAGGCTCCGCCCACTGTCCATGCAAACACCCTTATCACATCTTTTTTTGGTCCATGTATGTCGGTCGAATTCTCTACCCTTAAACACGTCAATTTCGGCACAGAATCGGGCTAGTAACAAGCGGGCAACTTCGCTTGTTGTCATGTCAAGAGGGCATCGTCGAAAATTCAACGGCAACGGCGTGACACCGAAAAACGTGGACGTCCCTGTAAACACGGACTTTACTTCCGTCCATGCATATACGAATTTCGAGAATGGGTGCGACGGGGACAGTGACAGTGTCGATGACGGCGACGGGGACAGTGACAGTGTCGATGACGGGCCGCCATTGTACGTGGACTGTCACTGGGAGGCAACTGAGGACGGCGCTGACGCGGTTATAGACAATGGAACGACCGTGCGTGCTGTGCCTGAGACACTGCAGCACGCTACGGAGCAGACGGGGACTGAGCCCCCTGCAGCCGAGCCGGCTGTGGCTGAGCCTCCTGCAGCCGAGCCGGCTCAGGTCGAGCCGGTGCTGCTGCGGCGGAGCGCCCGCCTGCAGAGTCGGATGGTCCGTTAGTGGTGCGTACTGCAGTGGGCGGAGACCTGCCGGCCCGGCGGTGGCGCGGCCTGCGATGGACGGTCGACGGCCGGGTCTCGGGAAGCATCCGCCCGAACAAACCGAGATGTCTGCGTCGGCGGGAGAGCCACGGCTGTCGGTGTCGGCTGCCGTAGCCGGCCTTGACACGAGAGCGGGTTCACTGGCAGTGGGTTGAGGCGGAGGGGGCGCGGCCGTCTGTCGCCTGGATAATAAACGGGAAGAGGGAAGTCGCAGTTGGTGGCGAATGGCAAGCCGGCTGGGCTGGCGGGCCGAACTAGCTGTGGAGTGAACATTTATGTTAGGTTACCGCCCAGCCCCAGCGACAGGCCAGGTGCAGGGTGCACTGCCACCTGGTGGCAGCACAACTCGAAGTGTATGGTGGCATTCTGTAGTTGTCGTAAGTACATATCGGGCACTGATACTTACAGGCTAAAGGATGTGTAACGGGCCACCCCACTGAGGGTGTTAATTGTGGAGCACCTAACGGATAGTTTTTTTGGCGAGAGCCAGACTGTGAGATCACAGTGAACGGCAGTGAATGGTCACGAGAGCCGTAGGTGACCAGGTGGGTTATGCGGACAGCCTCCATGTCTAAGTGGGCAATCGCGGACAGCCTGGTGTAGCACAATGTGGGGGCTATCGCGGACAGCCGGGCATGTCTACAGGTGGGGCTATCGCGAACGGCCCTGCATGGATGGATGTGGGGCTATCGTGGACGGCCCGGGGCTATCGCGGACAGCCCTGCATGTACGTAGGTGGGGCGATCGCGGACAGCCCTGCATGTATGTAGGTAGGGCTATCGCGGACAGCCGGGCATTTTTTAGGTGGGGCTATCGCAGACAGCCCTGCATGTATGTAGGCAGGGGGTAGCGCGGACAGCCTGACCTGTCACAATGTGGGGCCATCGCGGACAACCGTCCACGTCTGCAGGTGAGGCCATCGCGGACAGCCGTGCACGTCTGCAGGTGTGACTATCGCGGACAGCCGTGCAATGTGCATGTCTGCAGGTGAGGCTACCGCGGACAGTCGTGCCTTGTAGCCTCGCTATCGCGGAACGCCGGGCATGTCTGGAGGTGAGACTATCGCGGACAGTCGGGCATGTCTATAGGTGGGGCTATCTCGGACAGCCCTGCATGTATGTAGGTAGGGCTATCGCGGACAGCCTGACATGTCATAATGTGGGGCCATCGCGGACAGCCGTCCATGTCTACATGTGATGCTATCGCGGGCAGCCGTGCACGTCTGCAGGTGAGACTCGCGGACAGCCGTGCATGTCTGCAGGTGAGGCTATCGCGGACAGCCGTGCCTTTTTGTCGCCTCGCTATCGCGGACAGCCGGGCATGTCTGTAGGTGGGGCTATCTCGGACAGACTTGCATGTATGTAGGTAGGGCTATCGCGGACAGCCTGACGTGTCACAATGTGGGGCCATCGCGGACAGCCGGCCATGTCTGCAGGTGAGGCTATCGCGGACAACCGTGCCTTTTTTTAGGTGAGGCTATTGCGGACAGCCTGACGTGTCACAATGTGGGGCCATCGCGGACAGCCGTGCATGTCTGCAGGTGAGGCTATCGCGGACAGCCGTGCCTTTTTGTAGGTGAGGCTATCGCGGACAGCCTGACGTGTTACAGTGTGGGGCCATCGTGGACAGCCGTCCTTGTCTGCAGGTGAGGCTATCGCGGACAGCCACGCATGTCTGCAGGTGAGACTATCGCGGACAGCCGTGCATGTCGGCATGTGAGGCTATCGCGGACAGCATGACGTGTTGCAATGTGGGTTTATCGCGGACAGCCGTCCATGTCTGCAGGTGAGGCTATCGCGGACAGCCGAGCACGTCTGCAGGTGAGACTATCGCGGACAGTCGTGCATGTCGGCATGTGAGGCTATCACGGACAGCCGTGCCTTTGTAGGTGAGGCTATCGCGGACAGCCGTGCACGTCTGCAGGTGAGACTATCGCGGATAGCTGTGCATGTGTGCAGGTGAGGCTATCGCGGACAGCCGTGCCTTTCTTATCCTCGCTATCGCGGACAGCCGTGCATGTCTGGAGGTGAGGTCTCGGACAGCCTTGCATGTATGTAGGTAGGGCTATCGCGGACAGCCTGACGTGTTACAATGTGCGGCCATCGCGGACAGCCGGCCATGTCTGCAGGTGAGGCTATCGCGGACAACCGTGCCTTTTTTAGGTGAGGCTATCGCCGACAGCCTGACGTGTCACAATGTGGGGCCAACGCGGACAGCCGTCCATGTCTGCAGGTGAGGCTATCGCGGACAGCCGTGCATGTCTGCAGGTGAGGCTATCGCGGACAGCCGTGCCTTTTTGTAGGTGAGGCTATCGCGGGCAGCCTGACGGGTTACAATGTGGGGCCATCGCGGACAGCCGTCCATGTCTTCAGGTGAGGCCATCGCGGACAGCCGTGCATGCCTGCAGGTGAGGCTATCGCGGACAGCCGCGCCTTCTTGTAGGTGAGGCTATCGCGGACAGCCTGACGTTACAATGTGGGGCCATCGCGGACAGCCGTGCCTTTATCGCGGACAGCCTGACGTGTGACAATGTGGGGCCGTCGCGGGCAGCCGTCCATGTCTGTAGGTGAGGCTATCGCGGACAGCCACGCACGTCTGTAGGTGAGACTATCGCGGACAGCTGTGGATGGCGGCATGTGAGGCTATTGTGGACAGCCGTCCATGTCTGCAGGTGAGGCTATCGCGGACAGCCGCGCACGTCTGCAGGTGAGACTATCGTCGGTATGTGAGGCTATCGCGGACAGCCGTGCATGTCTGCAGGTGAGGCTATCGCGGACAGCCGTGCACGTCTGCAGGTGAGACTATCGCGGACAGCCGTGCATGTCGGTATGTGAGGCTATCGCGGACAGCCGTGCATGTCTGCAGGTGAGGCTATCGCGGACAGCCGTGCCTTTTTGTAGGTGAGGCTATCGCGGACAGCCTGACGTGTGACAATGTGGGGCCATCGCGGACAGCCGTCCATGTCTGCAGGTGAGGCTATCGCGGACAGCCACGCACGTCTGCGGGTGAGACTATCGCGGACAGCCGTGCATGCCATGTCGGCATGTGAGGCTATCGCGGACAGCCGTGCCTTTTTGTAGGTGAGGCTATCGCGGACAGCCGTGCCTGTTTGTAGGTGGGGCTATCGCGGACAGCCGTGCATGTGTGTAGATGCAGCTATCACAAACAGCCCTTGATGTCTGTAGGGGAGTCTAAGTGGACAGGTGAGGGGATGGGACAGGGCCACTACTGCAAACAGGCGCCGCCGGAAGGGGTGTCTGCCGACCCCATATTATTTCTCAGCCTTGGCGCCGGGTCGGAAATGCATCTTTGCGTCACAGTCTGGCGCTGCCAACTGGTGTCAGGTAGGTGCGCGTTCCGTGTAGGTATACGGTCGGTGGACAGGCTCATGGCGGCAATGCAGCATAGCAGCAGGCATACGTGCATCCACAGTGTGGCACATTGCCAGCAGTGACCTGACCCCCAGTCGGTCCGCTTTAGACCGGTGAAAGGCAACACCCCCGATCAACGGCAGTCCGACCGCCGGCCACAGGCCCGTCATGGCCTTTTCAAGGGCAGCTGACGTCACGCCGGATGAGTCACCCGGCCGCCCCCGGTGCGGAGGACGGTCAAGTGTCACACGCCCGCGCCTGCGCCGCTGGCAACCACGTGACCATCAGTAGCTATTGTTGCTGCCGCCGCCCGCGGCGCTACCAGCGTTGGAAGTGCCACGTAGAGCTGACGTCACGATCACGCTATGGCTGGTCGGACCCGCCAAGATGGCGTCAGGGCGACAGGGCATTGGGCGTAGACCATGGACATCAATACTGATGCCAGGCAAGCAAAGAGTATATAGGGCTAAAAATGCACGGCAGGCTAAGAAACGTCAATGACTGGGGCCAGGCAAGCAATGACATTGGTGGAAAGAACCATTGTAGGTACGGAAGAGGAGGTCATTCTGGTTGGCCGGGCACAAGATAAATGTACAGAAAGTCACAGGTTCATACACTGAGCAAATCACACCGGGGTGAGCTGCTCCCCAGGCACATTGCAGGTGGTGAGACACCTGATTGCAGTCAGTGTGGGGCTCGTTATGGTCAGTAATGTGGCGCACGGCGCCCGGCCTCGGCTAGGGGGGGGGGGGGCGCGATGGGGGCAAACTCTTATCATGTATGCTATATTGAATCGCCGTTAGCGATCACGTGAGTGAGTAAGGTGCAAGTGGTAATCACCACCGGCGTGTTATGGGACGCGGCGAGGAACGGGCGAGACAAAATGGCGCCCGGCGCCGGGGGGGGGGGGTAATCTCCCCATGCACGCGGTGAAAGCCGTCGACAGACCTAGTTAGGTAGCAGGGAATGTCCAGTAACATACCTGCAGTTTTGTGCGCTGGCGAGGGGCCATCGCGACCACAGTAGGATCCTAGTTTTACTCTCGCTGATGCACGTTGGTGTGGAACTCGTTCGGCGTAGGAAGACTATGGTGGTGATGTTTGCCAGCGTTGCCTTTCTTTCACGGATTTGTTTTCTTGTTGGATTTTGCTGCTCACATATCGATTCACACATCACTCGCACTCAAGACTGAACAGTGAACATTCAACTCGACTAATGTGCCCCGCGCCCTTGCCGACGGCTCGCCGGCGGGCACCCGACTCCGTCTCCCGGCCGGCCCGGGCGCGGCGCCGCGGCGCGGCCGTCCCGGTTACCTGACCCGGCCGGCCAAAGGTCGGACCGGCTCCGTCCGCCGCTACCAGCCCGCGGCGGGCCCGGGGAGGGGTACTACACTACATTCTTCCATTGTCGTGGTAACATGCTTGGTGAGGGCAAACATTGGCATGATTTCTTTCCCATTAATATTAAAGTATTGCCTGATTATCTCGTCTAGCGCTGCCATCTGTCGAATGTTGTTCTCCCTAGTTGTTCTTCCTAGGGGTCGCCGCAGTCTGCCCCGCCGCAGTCTGCCCCGACACTAATGTTCCGTGATTGTCGCCGGCTCTAATACGGTCCCATTATAGACTTGGGCCCCGTTGGCTTGACCCACCGGAAGGTGGTAGTTATCGGACGCTGCGGGGCATACTCATTTTTCCAAAATGCCTCAGATTTCGCTTTCGTGTTCATAGGCGGCGGAACGGGGAGGGCACCGGGGCACCGTGCCCCCCTTTGATTTTGGCATTTTAACGTTAGCGCTATGGGCGTTGCATGGAAAGAATGGGACCAAAAGTTGGCAGGCCCTTAATTGAAGGTGTTCCGCCGCTACTGTTCGTGTTTGATGCTCTGTATTCTATAGTCAGCCTTTAGACAGAGGGGTGCCCACTAATGATCAGTGCCCTAACCCTCAAAAGTTTCCAACACTAATTTTTTACTTTTTTAATAGTGAAAACTGAAATAAAGCGGATACTGAACTGTGAACATCCAGTTTTTACACTGGCCCCACACAAGCCTCCGAATGCCCAAAGCAGATATCTGATGACTGGCCTTTGGGTGTCATACCATAACGTGCATTGGTCAATGTCGTCAATGTGTACGACCTCGGCGTTTACCATTTTATGCGCTGGAAACTGTTGCGCTCGAAGAAATCAGGGGAGTGGCTTATTATGAGCGCTCATCAGTCCTAACTACCCGCAAGCGAATGGCTAGCCATTCCGTCTCCGCTCGCTTGCGATTTGGCATTTATGTAGGTACAAAATAGAGGCAAACGACCACTCTGAAGGTATGAGTTGCGTCTCTTGCACACGAATAAATCGAATCTGAAAAGACAAAAACAAAATGATATAAAGCGGAAATGGTTAGCATTTACACATATTCAAAAGGCACCGTTGGAGCGCATAGCTGTAGGAGCGCATAGCTGCAATATCAGGTTATGGAAATTTTCCTCATGTTTAGGGCACAAATTATGGAGGGGCAAGAATATACGTTTGCCCCTCCTCCAAAAGTTTCTTAGCGAACGATGCCTCCTCTGCCACCCCGTATCCGTCGCCCCTGAAGCGGTCACTGAAGGCCTGGGTTTCCGCTGCGTCACGTTGACGCTTATAATGCCTCCAAAACTAGGTTGAAGAGAGGAAAACTTCACTTGAACGTGAACGCTTGCCATTTAAGAAAGGCAACGTATGATAAAGTTATGGGCATCTGGTTACATCTTCAGATGATCGAACAGAATAATCAGGTACATGATTTCTTGTCTAAGCTTTGTCACAAATTATGGGGGGGGGGGCAAAAAGATACTTTTGCCCCCCACGAGTTTGCCAGGGGGGCAGCTGCCCCCCCTGCCCCCCGAATCCGCCGCCCCTGCGTCAGTTCCCTTTGTCGGGCTGTTGCTCCGGAATGGTGCGGGGTACGGGGTTGAAACTTTGGCGCCGAGTCGGAGGCGTGCAACCATTTGTCTTTCCTTGATTCCAATTTAGGCAATTAGTCGCAGCGTGAATCCTACATGCGTGCGGTCTGAGATTCTAAGCACGGCCACCCCGGTCGACCACAGGCTGCAGCCCACAGGCAGGGCTGGAAAAAATGCTGAATCTGCTACATATTAGATATTACGAGAAACTCTTATTAGCTACATTGCCACAAATAATCCTCACATCACTTGAACATTTAAGACCATGAAATCCACCATGAGATCCCAACTCATTGGCATACCAGCAGCGACTGCAGTCAGAGGCGACCGAACGCTGACATACGTTCTGGATTTTCTTCCAGGGCCTATTTTAAGACAAATGGACTGGGGTGGTCAGGCAGTGGTGGCGCCCCTGTCTCTTGTGTGGGCGCCCCCCCCCCCCCCACACCACCAACTCTCAACTTTACTTCCTACCAACTTCACCCCATTGTTGCTTGTAGATAAATATAAATATCTCGCCACGCCACTGCCCCGAGACGCTCTCCAGATTTTGAATCGCTTATGGCTCTGTACCTAATGCCAAGAAAAATGCATTGATAACCAGTGTTGTAGCTAATTCATAGGCGGCGGGATGGGGGGGGGGGGCACCTGGGCACCGTTCCCCCTTTGATTTTGGCATTAAACCGTGCCGGGCCGGTGCTCCGCCACTTCCGCGCCGGGCAGGGGAGGGGGGCAGACATGTGCTTGGATCCGGAAAAATGGATCTGAGATCCGATCCCATGGATCCCGATCCGAGATCCATTCAGATCATAGATCCAACCCCTCAATTTTGTCGAGAGATCTTCTGGGACCATAGATCTGACACTTCAATTTTGTCGCTAGATCCACTCGGATCATAGATCTGGCTCCCCAATTTTGTCGTGAGATCCATTGGGATCATAGCTCATAGGTGCTCAAAATGTTAACAACTTTCTTTCATAAGAAGGTATGAATACCAATTACCAAAGTATGGTTAGAAACAAATAATCTTACAAAGGCCATATTAGTAAAGCATCCAGTTACATTATACATACCCACAGAATACAAAATAAAGGAGGCTCATGACGGTCACAACTTGAGAGAATTGAGTGACATGAAGATTGTTCACATACCGACAGAATAGTTTGCATTAACAATTAACATAGAGGTAAGTCAAAGTAATGACTAATTAACAATACATTACTAGGTACCTACCACATCACAATTCATGTTAGAATCTACATAATGATATTGATAAGACAATCTTGCATTAGACAACCATGAGGCTTTTCAGTTTCCAGCTAACACAATTGATTGATAAACAATAAAAGATGATACTGACACATGTGGCTTGGTTAGGTAAAGGTATTTCAATCTATTGAAAGAAATATTTGATAAAATAAACTGAGATATAAACAAAAGTATAAAAATATTCAACAGCCTGCGGAAGCGATGGGAAGCGAAATATCAATTGTAATGGCCTTGGATATTTACCGTAAAATGATTATTCAGTATCTAAATAGAACTCGTGACGTCATGTCAAATAACAAATGAGCTAAGCGTTCTACCTTCAAGTACAATGAAAATAAATAAAAAATCAAACTGGAAATTCAAAAGTCTGGAGTTTTTTTCAAAAGAATGTTCATTTTTTCTGCCTCACATAATTTCACGATACAATTGTTTGTGAATATCATCTTTATAGCGTGGAATTTAATGACGTAAACGTAAACTTCTGTGCTCGTGTGGTCAGCGGAAGGACAAGGCGAGAACATGTCTCGGATGTATTTCAACGCTTAGGGTGGATGGATGCCAAGCAGCTTGTCATGTACCAATCTGAATCTGAATCTGAAGCTGAAACGGTATTACATGGCCTTGAGCCGGTGTGTGCCTTGCATCTTTATTTTATTCACTTTTCAAAAGAATCACAATATCTTACGTCATTAGTTTGAAGGGCCTATTACTGGGAATCTTTTGGAATCATTACGGTTTTAGTCAAATTAAGATTTTTCATTGGTCAAACGATAATGACGTAATAAAACAATATTACCAAAACGTGAGCTGTGAATTTGGTTTGTCTTTTTTTGGGAGGCTCTCTCATAACGAAAGCACAGCATGGCACCACACGTGGCACAATGCCAAAAGTAGGTAATCTGAATGAAGTTGATGCCATTTTTGAACTTGTAATTTTATTAGGAAGTTATTAGAGGTTGGTTGCTATTCTTACTAAATCGAAATTGTGTTGCACATACTAATAGCTCATACGAACATTCTGAATTGGGATTTCATACCTGGCAGAAGTGGATTGCTGGATTATTTTTAACAAAACTGACCTATTTGGCTTCCAGGTTTGATTTCCTAACATCTGTCCATAGGCGGCGGAACAGGGGGGGGGGTGGCACCAGGGTACAGTGCCCCCCATGGATTTTGGCATTTTAACATTGGCCCTACTGGCTTTGCATGGAAAGAATGGGACCAAAATGAAAATCTGCAGTGCCCTGCTGCCACTGCATCTGTCTGTTTGTACTGTTTGTTCATTGAATTAAAGTAGCTGTAGCTTGTTGATAAGATTGTCATCAGTGCTGTCATGAAAAAGTTACAATTGGTCACAAAAAGTAGCAATGTGCATGTTCTTGGTTTATTTTAAATTGAAATGTAGTATAAATGTTGATTTAGATTCAAATTTAATGATGATACCTAATGATTACAACTGGTCTTAACCATGTCCACAATTGACAATTCTCAATTGTATTGCGCTGTAAGCCGTAAGGTGTACATTGTACAATTATGTAGGATAAGGGTTTCATATGCTACATGCTGTCGCGAGATCCATACAGATCATAGGTCCTCCACAAATTTTTGTCCGCTGGATCCACAGAGATCATAGATCCGACCCCTAAATTTTGTCGAGAGATCCATTCGGATCATAGATCCAACCCCCGAATTTTGTCGAGAGATCCACTCGGATCATAGATCCAACCCCTCTATTTTGTCGAGTGATCCACTGAGATCATAGATCCAGCTCTCGGATCCAGGCACATGTCTGGAGGGGGGTGTCTGAACACCCACCGGCCACCCCCTTCTAACTCGGCTCCTGGGCCACGTAGCGACATACAGTAAGCGGCATTCGAAAGAACATCCAAAATAAGGACGAAAACATTTCAGTAATGTTTTGTGGCAGGTTAAAAATCAGGTCACTAGAGGTCATCAAAGTCCAAAGATAAAAAGTTGGCTATTTCAACATTTTGGAAACTGCCAACGGGAACCGTTGGCAGTTGGCACTCGGGAACCGTAAGAGCTAAAGTGCCGCAAAAGAAAAAAACTCAATCGATAGCTCTTTTACAGGCCTTTCTGTAAAATGTTCTCAGATTTGACCTCAGGTCAACGGTAGCATCAAGAGGGCAGACTCCAAAAATAACCGCTTTTATTAAGTGTGTTTTTTTCGGCAATAACTTTTGACTCAAAAGAGCTACATTACTTTTCCCAGCATTGTGTTCCTCTCGTCGAGAAGCGTCGAATGAGCTATAATTTGAACTTGAAAGGTCACTTGAAAATTTGACCTTAGATCAAGGTCATGACCTGACCGGAAAAGGTCATGTTACATATCAGTCGATCCACATCGTCGATCCGAACACATCTAAGGCGTTTTCATCGCTCTAGCATGCCTCTACCAGAAGTTACTAGGGTTACCCGCGTGCTCCGCAACGCGAAGAAGGGTTGTTTTTTACCCGTGGGTATTGGATTGGTCTGTGTCGATTTGGTTGGTATCCATTTCGTTCGATTGCTTTTTGACGGCCAAGCATTTTGTAATAAAACCAGTAAAACGCCTTTTGGGCGAAGAACGAGCGAGCGAGATAGTGAGCCCTGCACGTGCGCAAGGGCGAGAGGGTACTTCCAACGGGGTTGTGCAAAGCACCCTTCTAACCGGTCGCTAGCGGTGTGCCAAATTTGAACGCAATCGGCCCAGCCGTTCCTGAGATCTGGAAGCGGCATTCTGCACGTGCGCACGTGCAAGCGGGGTCCAAACTGACTTTTGCACGGCACCCTACTAACTGGTCCCCAACCGTGTACCAAATTGAGCGCAATCGGCCCAGCCGTTCTCGAGATCTGGGAGCGCCCCCTGCACATGCGCACGTGCTGTAGCACCCCAACCTTAACACATGCAGATGAATTATCTGATGGAGACCTAACTGTGTACCGAGTTTCAATTCAATCGGCCCAACTGTTGTGCCGTTATTGAGGCTGCAATTTTGGGGGTTCTTAAAAAATGTCCAACTTTACCACGCGCCACGTGCGGTGGTTGGCAAGAACGCATGGTGGCCATCACACCACAGAACTTTTACGTCCAAGTGACATTCAGTTAAGAAGACCGCTTGTCAATCGGATGTCCCGTTCCTAAGATATTAGCTTTTGAAGAGCGTCCCCACGACTCAGGATTTTCCCTTAATTCAGTACCAGTAAAACGCCTTTTGGGCGACCAACGGAGCGAGCGATTTCTGCTAACAAACGACCTGCCCCAGCATATACCATTTGGAAAGCTAGTTATGTACGCTGACGACTCGCAGTTCCTTGATTCTGATTATTCTTCGAACATTCAGGCTTTGAAAAATCGCATTGAACGATCTCTTTCCGTGGCCCTAAAATGGTTTACTCAAAATCGTCTTAAAATCAACCCATCTAAAACTGAGTTTATATTACTGAGGTCCAGACGTCAAAACGTAGACATGGATCTGTCGATCAACTTCGGTGATGATGTGATTTCGCCATCTCATTCCGTCAAGGTGCTTGGTGTCGTCATCGACTCGTACTTGTCATGGGAGGACCACGTCTCGTCTATCGTTCGTCGCTGCTACTGTGTCTTAGTGGGTTTAGCAAGAACGCGTCAGAAACTGCCGAAATGTACCAAACGGCTTTTAGTAGAAGCTCTCGTCTTCCCACATCTACAGTATTGCATTACCGTCTGGGCCAACTGTAATTCATCCCAGAAAAGGCGCATCCAAAAAGTCATAAACTTTGGTGTTCGCATTGTTGCTGGTCTCAACCGTCGCGATCATGTCACGCCTTTACGTCGCGAACTGGGGTGGTCCAGTGTTGACGAACTGATTGTCGAGCGTGATATTGCTGCCATGCGCCACCTGATCACTGCTCCGGCAGCGTCGGAGCTGCTGCGTGAGCGGGTCGTCCGCCGGTCTGATGTGTCGGCCCGGTGCACCCGGGCGACGGCGGGTGGTCAGCTTCACCTGCCCAAGGTCCGGACAGCGTTTGCCCGACGTGGCTTTTTCTACCGTGCAGCTAGCACTTGGAATAGCCACATGTGACTCAGTTTCATGTGATACATTGGTAGCGTACGGAGTCGACATTTTATGATGTAATAGGTATGATCTATTTTAACTGTTTTATTGCAGCATTGTGGTGTACTTTTGCATATTATGTAACTGACGTGGGTACCAGAAAATCCATCTTATGGAGGATCCGAATAAACTATCTGTATCTGTATCTGTATCTGTATGGGCCTTGCACGTGCGAAATTGCGAGGGCGTACCTCCAACTAGCTTGTGCACTGCACCCTACTAACCGGTCTTTAGCGATGTGCCAAATTTCAGCGCAATCGGCCTAGCCGTTCTCGAGATCTGGAAGCGGCACACTGCACGTGCGCACGTGCAAGCGGGATCCAAACTGACTTTTGCACGGCACCCTACTAACTGGTCGCCAACCGTGTACCAAATTTGAGCGCAATCGGCCCAGCCGTTCTCGAGATCTGGGAGCGCCCTCTGCTGCTCTGCACGTGCGCACGTGCTGTAGCACCCCAACCTTAACACATACAGATGAATTATCTGATGGAGACCTAACTGTGTACAGAGTTTCAATTCAATCGGCCCAACCGTTGTGCAGTTATTGAGGTTGCAATTTTGGGGGTTCTTAAAAAATGTCCAACTTTACCACGCGCCACGTGCGGTGGTTGGCAAGAACGCATGGTGGCCATCACACCACAGAACTTTTACGTCCAAGTGACATTCAGTAAAGAAGACCGCTTGTCAATCGGATGTCCCGTTCCTAAGATATTAGCTTTTGAAGAGCGTCCCCACGGCCGGCCGGCCGGCCGGCCGGCCGCTCATACTCAGGATTTTCCCTTAATTCAGTATGAGACTCCGCTCGCTTCGCTCGCTCCGTACCCAGTATAACGCCTTTTGGGGCGACTATAGTTCGTTTTTTCTAAGTTCGACCCTCACTGTAAACATCTTTCTGAACATAGCACGAGAATTGCTAGCTGAATTACTTAGAAAACTGGTTAGCGCACATTGTACTGCAGAAATTAATAATATTTTCCAAATAAGTTTTAAACACCGATGATATTCCGTTTTGTTAAACGCCGTGCGATCTATTGATCAGTTCAGTTATAATTTCTGACAAAATGTCTATCCCTGTGGGGTTGTATATAAAGGCAAATACGAGCTAGGAGTCTGGGAAATAAGAGCCAGGAAGAAATATTTTTGAGTAAAATTAATTGTCTGTGAAATCAATGTGCGCCAGCCAGTTTTCTAAGTAATTCAGCTAGCAATTCTCGTGCTGTGTTCAAAGAGATGATTACAGTGAGGGTCGAACTTAAGAAAAACGGACTATAGCGGAGCGAGCGAGAGGGTGGGCCTTGCACGTGCGAAATTGCGAGGGGGTACCTCCAACTGACTTGTGCACGGCACCCTACTAACCGGTCTCTAGCGATGTGCCAAATTTGGGCACAATCGGCCCAGCCGTTCTCGAGATCTGGAAGCGGCACACTGCACGTGCGCACGTGCAAAATGGGTCCCAACTGACTGTGCACGGCACCCTACTAACCGGTCCCTAATTGTGTACCAAATTTGAGCGCAATCGGTCGAACCGTTCTCGAGATCTGGAAACGACCCCTGCACGTGCGCACGCGCAGCCCAACTCTGGCACATGGATATGCAGTGCCAAGTAGGTGCCTACCTACAAGCCAACTTTCAGCGCAATCGGCCAAGTAGTTACCGAGATATTGCAACAATTACAAAACGGACACCTCTTCGTTTTGCACGTGGCACGTGCATAAGGGGTCACCCACATGCATCGGGAAAAGTCCAAAACTTGGTAGAAGGAATGAAGCTACCCTACAAAAATTACCGCGTGTAAATCGGTCAAGTGGTTGCTGAGATATAAGCCTCGCAAAAGCGTGACCACGGCCGGCCGTCCGCTCATACTCAGAATTTTCCGTTAATCTAAGGAAAGACTACGCTCGCTTCGCTCACTCCGTAATGAACTCGCTCGCTCGCTGCGCTCGCTCGCTCGTAACAAAAAATATGCATCGCATCGAGGTGCCCATGTCGTATTATCATGCGTTCTACTTAAGAATGATTCGAAAACTGGCATGAAGTCTTTTGAGGGTCATCGATGAATTTCGCTAAAAATGACAATGTAATGGTTTGGAACATTTACATTTTTAAGAACACTGTTGCTCATCATTAAAAATGAAGAGTGGATATTAGTCAGAATTGAATGCTCTATCCAATGGCACCGTATTCAATTGCCAAAGGTATCAGGTTATGCAGCAAAACCCGTGTAATTAATAAAGTGGCACGTCATTGACAAACACCATTTTCTCCTGTGATTTGCACCACCTTGATTTGGATCAATCAGCTTTTCACAATTTTTATATGAGAGGCGGTACATTTCTCTTGCAAATAGGCGTTGTTTCAACTCGCGATCCATTTCACGGTCACCTAACAATAAAATTAATTCCAAAATCCGTCAAAAACCGCAATTTTTCCAATAAAAGTATACTCACGGGTGCACGTGGCGCGTGCCATCCCCTGCACCGCACACCATTCAATAGCCCGTTTGATTCTCTACACAATGCTGTTTTCCCCGTACCGATCGGGCCCACGGTTACCGAGATATTGCACGGGGATCGGACCAGTGTCGGGCAAATTTAGCCATTTTCGCCCGATTTTGCAAGCCGATTTATACATGTAAAGTCTTCAAAAGTTCAATGGTGGTCTTTGTTTTTCCCTAAGTAGTCTAGAATCGCTAAAAATTGAGTTCAAAAATTTGACGTCATCATTTTTGAACAGCTTTTTCGCTATAACTTGGCCAAAAAAAAAACGAGATATCGATCTGAAATTTGGTATGTATATACAGGGTGTCCCATAAGTTCGTTCTCACCTAAACTTTACGTTTTTAGGCTCTCTTGCTTAACCCTATTCCTGGCGGGCTCCGCCGGGACAAGAAACTGGCGGGGGGGGGGGCGATTCGCCCCCCCCCCCCTTCAGATCTCAAAAACTACACATCGCAGCGACAAACGGTAAACGGCATCGGATATGCACGGTCAAGATCTACAATTTTTACTTATGTCATTTTCAGGTCAGGTCAAAGATGACGTCACAGGAGTCGAAAAAGTCAAAATGGCGACGCTAGATATGGAGAGAGTTTTTCTCGAATAACTTTCGAATTAGTCAAGATAGGAACAAACTAAAGGCATCATCGTGATCCTCTCGTCAATCCGCATCGAATGATATATATGTTGACCTCGAAAGGTCAAGGTCAAAGGTTGTAGAAATTCCTTTGCAAAACATTAAAAACCAGCCACTCTACCTCCCCCTCTCCTACCGGCTCCTCCCCTCCCCCCGCCACGCGTTGGACACTGGGCCGGGCTGGGCGGCGAGTCAGGCGACCGGTCAGCTGACCTGCCCCCGGGCGATAACCACGTGACTGGCGTCCGCTCGCAGCCGCCCGCCTGAGCCACGGAGAGGGAGTCGCTGTCTGTTACCGGTTGGAGCCATATGTGTTCACGACTGATTTGTGCCTGAATTCACCTATTACAAATATACTCATCAAGAGATACCTACCTACGAGAACATCGAGAAATCTACCTACGCGGTTCGTCCCGGCAAACCTACGCGGGGAAGTACCAGTGAGACCGACCAAATCACAGGACCGACGACTACGAGACAAGACCTACGTCAAGGTAAGCCCGGCCTGTGTCTGTGGCGGTCCAACTTTCCCCTCGAATTCTCATCCCTACATCATTACCCTGTCAAAACCAACGTCAAATAATCATTTTCTGTGTGCCCCTCGTACAAATCCGTACATAGAAAAACTGTGATTTGGTCGCAAACTGTGATTTGGCCCCAAACTGGGTAAAAGTTGAACTTGACGAAACAGATAGAAATAAACTGAAACAGCCATATTTAAACTGAGCTGCACAGTGCAAGTTACTCAATCTGTCACTGATTGCAAGATTGTTAAAACCTCAATATCAACTGTTATCAAACTGCATAGAATTGTCGTCTAACCTCAAGTGTAAGGATCAACGAGAATTGACCAGCTGATCTCAGGGAAGTTGTGAGCTAGTCTGACAGAGGAAGCTGACACATCGTCAAAATTGAAATCCTGCTGTAGTCGGGTCTTCAGCGTCAGCAACCTGCTGCAGTCGCTTCATCAAGGTCAGGATCCTGCTGCAGTCTGGTCTTCAGCGTCAGCACCCTGCTGCAGTCGCTTCGTCAACATCAAGACCCTGCAGTAGTCGCTTCATCAACGTCAAGATCCTGCTGCAGTCTGGTCTTCAGCGTCAGCACCCTGCTGCAGTCGCTTCAACATCAAGACCCTGCTGCAGTCGCTTCATCAACGTCAAGATCCTGCTGCAGTCTGGTCTTCAGCGTCAGCACCCTGTTGCAGTCGCTTCATCAACGTCAAGACCCTGCTGCAGTCTGGTCTTCAGTGTCAGCACCCTGCTGCAGTCGCTTCATCGTCAAGATCCTGCTGCAGTCTGGTCTTCAGTGTCAGCACCCTGCTGTAGTCGCTTCATCAACGTCAAGATCCTGCTGCAGTCTGGTCTTCAGCGTCAGCACCCTGCTGCAGTCGCTTCAACATCAAGACCCTGCTGCAGTCGCTTCATCAACGTCAAGATCCTGCTGCAGTCTGGTCTTCAGCGTCAGCACCCTGCTGCAGTCGCTTCATCAACATCAAGACCCTGCAGTAGTCGCTTCATCAACGTCAAGATCCTGCTGCAGTCTGGTCTTCAGCATCAGCAACTTGCTGCAGTCACTTCATCAACGTCAAGATCCTGCTGCAGTCTGGTCTTCGGTGTCAGCACCCTGCTGCAGTCGCTTCATCAACGTCAAGATCCTGCTGCAGTCTGGTCTACAGCATCAGCAACCTGCTGCAGTCGCTTCATCGTCAAGATCCTGCTGCAGTCTGGTCTTCAGTGTCAGCACCCTGCTGCAGTCACTTCATCAACGTCAAGATCCTGCTGTAGTCTGGTCTTCAGCGTCAGCACCCTGCTGCAGTCGCTTCATCAACGTCAAGATCCTGCTGCAGTCTGGTCTTCAGCGTCAGCAACCTGCGGCAGTCGCTTCACCAACGTCAAGATCCTGCTGCAGTCTGGTCTTCAGCGTCAGCACCCTGTTGCAGTCGCTTCATCAACGTCAAGACTCTGCTGCAGTCTGGTCGTCAGCGTCCAGCCTGCTGTCGCCTCATCTAGTATCACTACCCTGCAACCATGGAGAAGCTTCGGAACGCTCGAGCGAACAGTAAGCGTTCGTTCTCCAGAATCAACAGAGGCCTGTTACGGCACATCACAGACAAGGCTGAACCAAGCCTAGTCCAAGACTGCTGGGGAGAGTTGCAGACAGCGTGGTCCGATGTCGAACCACAATGACTACGTTTCGCTGCTCTCATCTGAACAGGAGATGGAGAAGGAAGATACCTGGATGGACGAGATGTATGATATCTTCTCAACGACGAAGAAAGCCTTCTTCAGCTTCAACAACGAGACCATGAAGAATGTTAAGGAGGAAACCGGAACCAACGAGCAGAACATCAAACAGCCAGAGATCCAGAAGCTCAAGATGCCGCTGTTCTCCGGAACGCAAGATGATGTGATGTCGTTCAACGATTTCCTCAAGATGTTCGACGATCTCATCGGCAACAACTCTGCCTACAATCAATCGGCTAAGCTGATGTACTTGAAGAGTTATCTGCGTGGGAACGCGCTAGATACCATCAAACACTTGTCAACTGAAGAGCAAAACTACACCATCGCAAGAAAGTTCCTAACCGAGGAATATCTCGACACTGATGTCATCGTGGAGGAACACATCAGGAAACTCCACGACTTAACCCCACCACCTGCAAGAGATCTGCCAGCGCTGCGCGCGTTCTTCAATACTGCTCGCATCTCTGTGTATGAACTCAAGGCGTTTGGATACGACGCACTCGAAGACGGAACTCTTGGAAGCAAAATTATCAGCTTCATCATCTGCGAAAAACTCCCAGTGAACTTCAAGGTAAAGTTGAGCGCAATCCTGCACACTGACTACCCTTCTACGAGACAACTGCTCGAGAACTTCAACGCCGTGATCAAGTCGTTGATGAAGACGACACCTGCAAAGCAAGAAACAAAACACACCACGGACCTCTCGTCGAAGCCGAAACAGCTCAAGACAACAGAGGTCGCCGGCTCAGCCAAACCAGCGAAGTCGTCACTACAACGATTCCAAACCAGTGCCGAGCCGATCAAAAAGACTCCCAGTCATTCCACATCGAAGTTCAAGGCGTGCAAGCTGTGCGAAGGTGCACACTCCATGCTGAAGTGTTCAGCGTACACATCACCTCGAACACGAATCCAACGCCTCAAAGACCTGGAGCTCTGCACAAAATGCAGTGGATCCCACAAGCTGACGGACTGCAAAAGCCAGACATCAGGTCTCTCGTATCCCTGCACGCTGTGTGGCAGCAAGCAACACATATCAGCAGTGTGTGTCGTCAAACCTGGAGAGACCACGCCACTGCAAAGTGGAATGCGTCTGATCTGCAACAGTCTACAAAAGGGCCAGACGGTCCTCCTCCCGTCCATGACGGTCATCATGCACAACGGCGAAAGAAGTGAGCTGGTTCGATGCATGATAGATGTGGGCTCACAAGCGTCATACATCAGCGAAGAGTTGGCAGTGAAGCTTGGTTGTCCACTGGAGGCACCCAAGACAACATACAAAGTCAAAACGTGCATCGGCGTACAGGAAAAGAACTACAGAACGGCTACGTCCGACATCATCTTCACTCCAACCGCTTCGGCCCACCACTGCTTCCTGGTTGATCCGGAAATGAGTCTGGAGTACGAGATCCCTGGCGTGACGTCCCTGGTGCAGTTCCTAAGAGCCCAAGGAGTGCGTCTGGCCGACTCTTTCTTCAGTCACAGCACCAACGACGTCATCGGTGGCTTCGAATGTCTGCTAGGAGCGGACATCATCGGTGCAATCAAGCCCATGAGAAGTGTAGATCTTGGGACAGGTACTGCCTTCGAGGTACAGGACGGCCTCATCCTCTTCGGAAGCGTCGACGGATACTTCGAGCAGCTGAACTTGAAAGACAACACTGAACATGATGAAGGCACAGACGAAGCTCATGGTGAAGGTGGACCGAGCGACTCAAACGAGCAAGAAGACGATGGCGGAGACAGTTCTCGGAGCGATGACAACGGTTCCGGTGGACGGTCATCACCACTACCAGGCAACGTGAACACAAACAACTCAAACATCAACAGCGTCAAACGCAGCACTCAAAACAGTGGCAACAGGTCTCAGCAAGGAGATTCCTGCATGCTACAAGGCACGGACATTAAGCGACCAGTCAACATGGAACCGAAGTTGACAGACAAAGAAACTCAAGCAGATGCTACAAACGAACAACACACACAAACACTCAGTTCGGACACAGCTGAGGCACAAACTCAAACCGACACACACTCTAACGTCGAACAACAACCACAAGTCCTCCGTCAGGGGGCAATCGAACAACAAACTCAAACGCAAACAAACAAAACAACAAACTCGAGACAACGTCTCAAAAACTCAACATCCGATCTCCCTGTTCCAGATAGATCTACACGTGGGAAACAGGAAGGTGAGACATCGACACATCTGTTGGTGCAGGCAACACTACATCCTAAAACGTCATACTTCCACCCACTGGCCCACGTATCAAGTGACAGTGACGTGGATCTCCAGCTTGAGCATCTCTTCAGCATCGAGAGCCTTGGCATCCGAGAGACAGATGAAAGTGTCTCGGCTCGAGAGCGCAGACTGGTGGAGGAATTCTCCAACGAGGTGGAGCTGAGGGACGGCAAGTACTTCGTCAGGGTGCCGTTCTACGACAGCGTCACCAAGGTACCTGGAAACCACGACGTAGCTCTCGCGACAATGAAGAAGGTGCGAAACAAGCTCGCCAAACGCGGCCTCGCAGATTCATACACCGCAGTCTTCGAGCAGCAACTCCGAGACGGCATAATCGAAGAGGTCGATTACAACAAACCAAGTACCAACCAGAGGGTGTTCATCCCGCATCACCCTGTGGTGAAAACCGATGCACAAACCACTACAAAAATCCGTCCAGTCTTCAACTGCAGTTTGAAGATCGGAGATCGGCCATCACTCAACGAAGCCTGCTTCAGAGGTGTCGACCTGCTGAACGACCTGGTCACCCTCTTGATGAGGTTCCGCACAAACAAGCACATTCTTCTTGCTGACATCGAGAAGGCGTTTCTGCAAATATATCTGAAGTACGAAGAGGACAAGGACAAGTTCTGTTTCCTCTGGGAGACGGATGACGGTCTGAAGATGTACCGCTTCCGTGCCATCCTCTTTGGCCTCAACTGCTCACCGTTCATTTTGAGCCACATCATCCAGATTCATCTGTCCAAATACTCAACAATGATGGCGGCTACAGCGCTCAAGGAGTCGCTGTACGTGGACAACTTCATATTCTCGACATCCGACGAAGGAAAACTTCTAGACATCTACCGCGACGCCACCCAGATTATGAAAGAGGGAGGTTTCAACCTCAGGAGCTGGATGTCCAACTTCTCTCCAATTGTCGACATCATGATGTCTGACAACATGGTCAACGAGCACGGCGCCGTCACAGAGAAGGTGCTGGGATACTTGTATGACGCCAAACAAGATACAATATCACTATCCGACTTCAACTTCGAAGAAAACCAACAGGGCATCACAAAACGTCAACTTCTGAGCAACATCAGTAAGGTCTTCGACCCGCTGTCTCTTGCACTGCCAGTCACCATCAGGGGAAGAATCCTCATGAAGCAGGTGTGGACCGAAGGGACAGCATGGGACGAAGACGTGTCGCCGGCTGTGCTAGCCGAATGGCAGCGACTGAAGAAGGATCTCCTGTCTTTGCGTGAGTTCCAGTTCTCAAGAGAAACCGGTGACACTGAAAGTGGCCAACCAACAGACCTCCATCTCTTCTGCGACGGGAGCAAGACATCCTACGGGTTCGCTTGCTATCTGAAGCAGGAGGGCTCAGACCCTCAACTGGTCTTTGCCAAAAGCAAGCTCGCACCAGATAACAGAAGCATACCACAGATGGAGCTGCTGGCGGTGTTCCTCGCTCTGAAGTGCCTGCCACTCATCATCGACTCCATCAACGCTTCCTTCCGTCACGTCCGTCTCTGGAGTGACGCACAGGTGGTGCTCGAGTGGCTTGCATCTGGATGCAAGTCAAAGAGCAAGTTCACTGCAAACCGTCTTGAAGACATCACAGCCATGAAGTTGAAACTTCATCATCAGCATCAAGTTGAAGTCACTCATCACTACGTTTCTACTGACAGCAACGTGGCTGACATGCTCACACGGGGCCTGTCTGCGAAGGAGTTCCACAAGAAGCTGGCCGTCTGGTGTCACGGACCAGACTGGCTGGGAGATCATCCTGAGCAGTGGCCCAAGAGTCCTCTTCACTGCCTGTCGGAAGAAGGGAAAGTCATGGTTGAGCTCCAACAACATCATCAACAGGTGGAGATCAACACTGAAGCACAAACGCCCGCGACTCAGACTATTCTCAGCATCAAGGACTTCTCTTCTCTTCGAAGACTGCATGGGGTGACGGCTCGAGTGTTTCACTTCGTGAACGTGCTGAAGCACAGGGAGGCTGATGCCAAGGAGCAAGCAACACACTACTGGTTGAAGGTGATGCAGGAGAATGCGTTCACTGAAGAGATCAGCTACCTGCAAGACAAACAAGAGAACAAGTTAGTCAACTCAACCTCAGTACCCAAGCTGGTGAAGGAATTGAATGTCTTCATAGACAAGTCAGGTCTGCTAAGATGCAGAGGACGCTTGTCGAAACTCAACCGATACTCATACGCTGTACACAATCCCATTCTCCTGGATAAAACCCATCGGCTGACAACGCTCATGATTGAAGATCAACACCGACGATGCAAACATCTGGGAGTCGGCACGACGCTCACAGAACTGCGAGAGCACGGGTACTGGATCCCAAGTGGTCGTCAAGTCGTCAAGCGAGTTCTGAAGGACTGCATCACGTGTCAGAAGCTGAACGCGTTGGCTTTCGAGTACCCGAAGATGACGAACCTCCCAAGAGAACGAGTCAGTCTCATCAAGCCATTCTGCAACACAGCAATCGATTACACTGGACACATCTTAGTTGAAGACGCAAATGGAGAGATGAGGAAGATGTACATTGTACTGTACACCTGCCTTGCCATTCGCTGTGTACATCTCGACCTTGTCCCCGACTTAAGCCTGGGTTCGTTCCTGCAGTCATTCAGACGATTCTGCAGCACATACGGCGTGCCAGAGTTCTTGTATACCGACAATGCTAAACAGTTCCTTGCAAGCCAGAGGGTATTGATCAATGTATTCACATCAGACGAGTTTTAAGAATATCTTACTGAACAAAGCATCAAGCACAGCACCATCCCGGTTTACGCCAGCTGGGTTGGCGGAGTCTACGAGAGACAAATCAAGACGGTAAAGCACTGCTTATACAAGACAGTAGGAAGAGCCAAACTTGGTTACTTCGAGCTCCTCACACAGCTCAGCGAAATACAAAACATGGTCAATAGCCGACCGATCACTTACGTCTACAGTGAGATTGATGATATCGAGCCGTTGACACCCAACAAAATACTCAAGCTACACACAAACCCGAGACTCCAGCTGGTGGACAGTTCACACGCAACTGACCCGCTGTGGGTTTCGACGCCTCAAGATGTTCACCAACAACTCAACAAAACCCTGCACGAGCAGCAACATCTTCAAGAGCACTACAAGAACATGTGGTACCGTGAGTACTTGCTTGGTCTACGCGAGAATTCGCGAGACCTATTCCACACAGACTGGGATGACAAGATTGCTGTCGGTGATGTCGTCCTCATCAACACCAAGAATAAGCCTAGAATGTTCTGGCTGATGGGAAGAGTCCTACAGCTTCTGCATGGAGATGACGGACGTGTGCGTCAAGTGCTCTTGAAGACGAGCACAGGACGCACTGAACGCTACGCCATATCGCATCTCTACCCGCTGGAGCTACAGAGTACCCACACAGGTCAAGACAGCACAAATGGCAGCACCAGGTGCCCTGATGAGCCGACTACGCACAACACCGAGACCGAGTCAAGCCCAGAGACCTCAGAGAGGACTGCGAGACCTCCACGAAGAAGGGCAGCCATCAAGCAAACCGAGATGGTCAAGTCCCTGCTACAATCAGGCAGCATCTAATCAAACTGTCAAACGAATGCTAAACCCTGTTTAGCATCAGTCCGTGGGAGGGTGTAGAAATTCCTTTGCAAAACATTAAAAACCAGCCACTCTACCTCCCCCTCTCCTACCGGCTCCTCCCCTCCCCCCGCCACGCGTTGGACACTGGGCCGGGCTGGGCGGCGAGTCAGGCGACCGGTCAGCTGACCTGCCCCCGGGCGATAACCACGTGACTGGCGTCCGCTCGCAGCCGCCCGCCTGAGCCACGGAGAGGGAGTCGCTGTCTGTTACCGGTTGGAGCCATATGTGTTCACGACTGATTTGTGCCTGAATTCACCTATTACAAATATACTCATCAAGAGATACCTACCTACGAGAACATCGAGAAATCTACCTACGCGGTTCGTCCCGGCAAACCTACGCGGGGAAGTACCAGTGAGACCGACCAAATCACAGGACCGACGACTACGAGACAAGACCTACGTCAAGGTAAGCCCGGCCTGTGTCTGTGGCGGTCCAACTTTCCCCTCGAATTCTCATCCCTACATCATTACCCTGTCAAAACCAACGTCAAATAATCATTTTCTGTGTGCCCCTCGTACAAATCCGTACAAGGTTGACCTCAGGTCACGTGACCTCGAGGTCATCATGTATATCATTCGATGCGTCTTGACGAGCTGAACACAATGAGACCATCCACGCGTCTGTATCTTGTTCCTGTACGGAGTTATTGGCCAAAAACCTTTGGTGACCTTTGATGACGTCACATGACCTCACAGCTGCCCAACAGCAAAACAGACCTCAAGGTAGTGAAGGTTGATCGTATATGAAGTCATTTATGGTATATGGGGCCATTCCGACCCGCTTTAGTGGTAAAAACAGGGAGTTGATTTTTCCCCCATTGACTTATAATGGGGAGGTCGCGAAACTGACCTGACCTTAGGTCACCGGTATCAAAATTCCGAGATATACAAATTGCACATACTGGTACCCTAACTAAAGCCTGAAGAGAAGAAATTGATCGGTCAAAAACTCTAGCTCTGGCGTGATTGCAAACTTTTCTGAGGTAGGGTCACCAAACCGCCTCTGGTGACCTGACCTGAGGTCAGATCAACTCAAAATTTTCAGACATGTTGCGTAGAAGCCTTTTAGGAAAAGTCCGAAAATTTGAGCTTCCTAGCTCAACGCGTTTGGGAGAAATAACCAAAAAACCTCAGGGGGGCTCCTGAGGCCCCCCGCCAGGAATAGGGTTAAAGGCACGCTGAAATTGGTTCGCTACTGGGCTTACGTGGTTGCCATGGCTGGTAGAAATATGCTCCACAGTAACTAATTTCTGTAGACAAAATAGTTTTTGCTAGAGAGCCCGTTTCCTACACAGACGGCTAACGCCGCAACATAGAGGTCTCCAATACGGGTACGTCTCGGTATTTAGTCAGCACGTGACCATTCGCGACGATTGAGGGTGATTGAGGCCTACCAGTCTGTAGACAATGTCCATCGCTAACTGGACGCACAGTCAGCAAGTGACACCGATGATTTGTCGGGAGTCAATCATTGCAAGTTTATCCTCTTTTTTGTCAGCTCTCAGGAGTGAGCCATGTGGCCAAAACTGTGTGGCGCCAAAGTGGCCATCAAAAAGGTCAAAGGGTTAGAAAGTTGGTAAACAGACTTTTCAGGATGGATTACCAGCTGTCTAAGGGTGTTCTTTCGGGGTACATAACTCAAGGTGACTTAAGCTTTGCTTACTGGAGGGCTCAAAACAGTCAAAAACACGTCTTAAAATGGCCAAACATGAGTTTCGTTATGCCTGAGGCTAAAAAACTAAAGGGCTGAGGACATCAACCAGGCCATCTGGACTAACTAGTCCACGTTCGAGATGAAACACCCGCCCAAACCCGAAAACAGCCCCATAAGGGCGAAGGAGGAGGCCTCCGTTTCGTCCCGTTATGTTCCTATGCGAAAGGCCAAGGTCACGGTATTGTGGGGCAGTGTGGCCAAATTCATTTTGCGTTTTGGGGAGGATGTAGAAAAAAAGCCGCCAGAGGATGTAACTATTTTTTTTGAAAATTGGTCTACTGATTTTTTTAAGTTCTAATTTTCATAGAAAAGGTGGGAAATGGCCTTACTAACATTCAGTACTGATGTATCTTTGAAGAAAGCACTTCAGTGATACATATGTAGAAATAGCAATTCTTTTTAAGACAATCGTTTAATAGGAACAACTTCAACGGCCACTGGTCATTTGCCAACCACCACCTTCCCGATGCTGATTCTCCTTACTCTATTCCAGGCATATTCCTCATCCATTCCTGAAAGAAGATCGCGAGCCTTCCAATTTCCAAGCACTCCTGTCATCATCGTGAACCTACGAATCCATCAAGATCCCTACTGCCAGATGACCTCGGACACCGACGTCTGCTCCCCGAAGATACAGCTGCGCATACTGCATACCTATTCACGTTTTATAAAATGTAAATGCATAGTGCTGTGTTTAACAGGTTACTCTCGAATCAATCGAATTAATCGACTATACGACCATTTCTGAATCAGTTATTGTATCAACATTGCATCAGTATAAGAATCAGAATTGCATCGATTATGAGAACTAAGAAAAGTTATCACTAATATAAAATGTTGACCGATATGGCCAGTGGCCAGTACAACTCCCGATGTCATCCTCGACATTAATGTCCTAGTGCATATCCCAGAATCCAACCACAACTGTGATCTTGGGTTCAATGTGTGCGATGAATTTACTCATTACTGTGTGTAGTAACGGCAACTGAGGGGAAAATAAAATGCAATAAGGTACCGAAACGTCCATATCGCCGATCTTTTTTGGGCTGGGTAACACTGAACTAGAAAGTTGGTCGAACGGATGAGATGAGCACATTTTGTCACCGTTATATCGCTGGCCAGATCGCAAATCCATATCCAGACGAGACAACATATGTCGACGAGCTGCACCAACTAAGGTGATGAGTCCGCACCAGCCCGACGGACTCTAACAGAGCTGGAAAAACACACCTACATCTAGCAAGACCTAGAGCTATTACTGAATAGGTCATAAAATATTTACCAATATAACGCCTTTTGGGGCGACTAACGGAGCGAGCGAGAGGGTGAGCCTTGCACGTGCGAAATTGCGAGGGGTACCTCCAACTGACTTGTGCACGGCACCCTACTAACCGGTCTCTAGCGATGTGCCAAATTTGGGCACAATCGGCCCAGCCGTTCTCGAGATCTGGAAGCGGCACCCTGCACGTGCGCACGTGCAAAATGGGTCCCAACTGACTTGTGCACGGCACCCTACTAACCGGTCCCTAACTGTGTACCAAATTTGAGCGTAATCGGTCGAGCCGTTCTCGAGATCTGGAAACGACCCCTGCACGTGCGCACGTGCAACAGCACCCCAACTCTGGCACATGGATATGCAGTGCATAGTGGGTGCCTACCTACATGCCAACTTTCAGCGCAATCGGCCAAGTAGTTACCGAGATATTGCAACAATTACAAAACTGACACCTCTTCGTTTTGCACGTGGCACGTGCATAAGGGGTCACCCACATGCATCGGGAATAGTCCAATACTTGGTAGAAGGAATGAAGCTACCCTACAAAATTTACCGCATGTAAATCGGTCAAGTGGTTGCTGAGATATAAGCCTCGCAAAAGCGTCCGCACGGCCGGCCGGCCGGCCGGCCGGCCGCTCATACTCAGAAAATTCCGTTAATCTAAGGAAAGACTACGCTCGCTTCGCTCGCTCCGTAACCAGCCTATCACACTTTTTTAGGGGAAAACACCATAGCCGGTCATTTCGACGCGTTTTTTTCCAAACCCTGATCTTCTTCCCGTGAATTGCCCGGAAGCACGAAAAATCCAATTTAAAAAGTCCAATCAATTATTCGATCCTGATCAAGTATCAAGCATGTGAGCTTGTTCTGACATTGCTTGATCTGCTGAGACAGAAAAACTTCAGAAAACCGAGTCACTGTATTTTCTCAAGCTTTTTCAACCTGTCGGAAATTTACGGGAGAACAGATATGGAGTTTGAAGGAAAAAACACGGCGATTTATTCCCTGCTCAACCTGTTGTGGGTCTCATAGTTTACCCTATCATTTCCTTTTCATAGCACAACAGGGTATGTGCTCAGTCTCACACCGAAGTTCACGATACCATGTTGGTTGGGCAAAAAAAAAATCGTACCACACGACAGCGGATCAGCTGTGCTGTACCTACAACACACCAGCGTCTAGCTGAGTGCATTCACGCCAACATCTCATCGAGATTGTCATGCTTTGCAGGTAAGGAGTCTATGGTAGGTTCACAAATCAGTCACACGAGTCACGAATGGTGGTATGACTGACTGGGGCCAATTCACCAATCAGTTCGATTACGAGTCTGAACGCATAGTGCACGGTGCGTCTTGGTTGTTTCGTTTTGGACGTCTGCCAGTAGGTGGCTCTGTAAACACCACAACCTACTCAATAGATGTCGCCATAATGTACTATGCAGTATGCAGTTGTTGTGAAGTTGAAAAGATTTCATAATGTATATTGCTCAGTATTTTCCTCATAAATTAAAACATCCCTCACCTAGGTACCACTGCAATTATAAGTAGTGTTTTGCAATGAATAAGTGCCTAGTTATGTTGAATTAGAAATGTAGATCGCTTTAAATTTACACACAGCTCCAAATCCCTGAAATGATTAGGTACTTCCCATCTGAATCAGATCAGGCTTCAGAATGAAGCAGTTCAATACATCATCATAGTTCAAATGGTGTTTGCAAATGCCAGAATGCATTTTCTTCATAAAGATTTTTCACACACGAAAGCAATGATTGATGTAATGAAATCTGCACACCCATCACATCTGCCTTCACATTAACATATCAAATGTCCAATATTAACAGATCACCCCTCAATATAAGAAATCTTTAGTAAATGTGAATATGAAGTCCAGTGAATATTTTGAACATAACCTAACCTGATCTAACCTTACCTAGCTACCTACCAACCTAAAACTTTCAACCTGGCTGTCCCAACTCAAAACCTATTACCTACAACCTACAACCTTAAGCCCACAACCTATCTACACATAAACCAAATTTTATCATACCAGATACCTATATATATATATATATATATATATATATATATATATATATATATATATATATATATATATATATATATATATATATATATATATATATATATATATAAATATATATATATATATATATATATATATATATATATATATATATATATATATATATCAATCTGTAAGAATCTGGCCAGATGCCTACATTTCTTTCAGTCAGAATGCACAGAGTAGATGGGTGGTAACTGGTAATGAAAAATCTTTGAAACTAGAGGGTTTTTACTAGCAATGACAATGTCATTGCTGAGGTGCTAATCCAAAATATTAATAATTAACTTAACGGAACCAGCCAACATCACTGGAAATTTCTTCTGAGTTCTGATTGTTGGTTGGTTACAAGTTGTTTTTAGGTAATATGTATTTTTGAAGTATATGAATGTATCAAATCAGATAAAATAACAGATGCACACAAATGAAATTTTAACTGATGCCTTATATATTTGTGAATGAGCTCAACATCCAGGTTCGGTTGCGGATTCCTGATGATGGCAAGAGCTCAAGGCTCGAAATGCTGAGAAACGTTCTTACCTGAGGCTGTGTTCCTGTTCCATGCTTCTCCAAAGCAATCTCAGTCTACGCTCTCCACCTACAAATAACAAACGTGCATGCATAGACCAACATCATCCCAACTTTAATTGAGATCTTTCCAGGATCAAGGTCTTAGGTCCCTGTACCTTATTGACTAATAGCTTGCAATTATTGCTATCAGTTCTATTACGCTTCTATCAAATACTGAAATAAGGCAACAAGGCCACAGCACAACACTGCTTGTCTATTCAATTTAATTTCTCGAATCGTTTGTATGGAGCAAATGTTTCGGCTTTCCTCGTCTACAAAATATTGTACAAGATTATCAATCTCGACGCACCTGTCGAACTTCGCGGCCTCCGTATTACGTCACACGAATTCAGAGATTTTCGGCAGAAAAACTTCCGACATCCCTAAAACAGCGGCTCACGAAAGCCAGCCAAACGTGAAAATTAAGACAATACAGCCGGTAAAATGATGATAATATTGTAGGGAAATCAATGGAGCATGATATATGTGAATACCAAATCACAAAAATGGTTTTTCACAGTTTGGCGAAGAGTTGAAGTTAGGGGTTGTTAGGGGTAGAATTTCGCCAAAACAGGCGAAGGATGTCATTATATTTGAACATGTCAAAATAGAGTATTGTGGGCTTAATATCAGTTTTGATGCATAGGTGGGCATAATTCATCAATTTTCTTTCACTTTGTATAACATTTAGCTCGTAAAATGAGCCTGGGAATTAACAATTTCATTTCTTCAGAAGCCATTTTTTCCGCAAAATCAGCGGATTTTTCGCATAAAAATGACGGAAGTTTACTGGGCTCAAAAACAAGCATTTCGCAAATTTTCCAAGAAAATGACCGCGTATACAATGTATTATTTCATTTTCTTTCGTATTATCTCATTTTCTCGTCTTGGTTTGGTCGATTAGCGGTGCTGTCCTCGTTATAAGTTAGGGGTTGTTAGGGGGAAAATAACGACTTCCTTCGGGATTTTGACTTCCCGATAACGACTTCCTTTTTGGACACCGGTGACGTCACAGGCTGAACAAAGCACGCCAGGGCGGTGGTGCATGATGTATGAAGAGTCAACAGGGGATTATTGTGTCTTTGATGGCCTTGAATCTCGAACGACTGCTTGTGTTGTGGACGCTGTGGATGCATTGGTGTTGTGTCCGAAGGGTTTGTGCTTATCCTGATTTTCAGTGGTTGTGTTTGAGCTTAGTTTTGCTTTTATTCTTTGCGATCAATTGATAACCATTGTATATTAATCCGAGTCTGGTCCAAGGCTATATGCTGTATCTGCGCTGGGTGAGCATCGATTGAAATTGAAATTGAAATAGTCTAGTTGTTTGTACAATTCAAATTCAATTTGTGATTTCCTTACCAAACCTGTGCATGTTGTTTGGTAGGTACAAACTCAGCTCCAAAAGTCAAGACACTGGAATATAATGCAGTTTTTATTTTGTCACAATCACATCACCCATGCAGCATCAGCATGCTGATTTCAACTGCTAATGCCATGCTGTCTCGGTCTTGCATTTGTCTTCTTCCATACGTCTTGCAGTTGCTGCATACATACCTCGACCTATATTTTATATCAATATTGCCAGAACATAAGAATATGAATATTGTTTAACATTGTATAGGCCTATATTCAAATTGGCGCTCATTGAGACAGAGGTATTTTATGACCTAGCAAGAAGTTGCCAAACACATTGATGCTTGCAGAACAGTATGATATATTTAAGTGAAAAAGTCGTGAGGATGTCTTTTTCCCAATTTTTAGGATGTCACTATCCTTTTCATTAGGGGAGGATTTCCCCACAACATTGCCAATTTGGCCACACTGTTGTGGGGTTATAGGCGTCCAGACGCTGACCAGGTTGCGAATGGTGTCCCAGAAACAGCTTTGGGAAGCATAATGCTTTTCCAAGAACATCTAGGAGGAGTTTTAACCCTCAAGCTTAACTCGAACCGCGAGTATGAACACATTTATAGAGGAAAAAATGGCATCCGAGAGGTCGTAGGCCCATCTTCAGGCAGGACAGTGCATCAGTGCACAGGTCAAGCAAAGCTTAACCCGCGCACCGACGGGGGTCTGCGCCAACTTCGCACCGACGGGGGGGGGGGGCGGATGACCGCCCCCCCCCCTGAGATCTCGAGAACGAAGCAAGATAGCGACAAGCGGTAAACGGCATCGGATACGCACGGCCAAGATCTACAATTTTACTAAGGTCATTTTCAGGTCAGGTCAAAGATGACGTCACAGGGGTCGAAAAAGTCAAAATGGCGGCGCTAGATATGGAGAGAGTTTTTCTCGAATAACTTTCGAATTAGTCAAGATAGGAACAAACTAAGGGCATCATCGTGATCCTCTCGTCAATCCGCATCGAATGATATATAAGCTGACCTCGAAAGGTCAAGGTCAAAGGTTGACCTCAGGTCACGTGACCTCGAGGTCATCATGTATATCATTCGATGCGTCTTGACGAGCTGAACACAATGAGACCATCCACGCGTCTGTATCTTGTTCCTGTACGGAGTTATTGGCCAAAAACCTTTGGTGACCTTTGATGACGTCACATGACCTCACAGCTGCCCAACAGCAAAACAGACCTCAAGGTAGTGAAGGTTGATCGTATATGAAGTCATGTATGGTATATGGGGCCATTCCGACCCGTTTTAGTGGTAAAAACAGGGAGTTGATTTTCCCCCCATTGACTTATAATGGGGAGGTCGCGAAATTGACCTGACCTTAGGTCACCGATATCAAAATTCCGAGATATACAAATTGTAGCTACTAATGACCTAATAACATCCTGCGACTTTCAAAGGCCTCCGACATCTACTGTAGCTCTGGCACGGTGACAAAGTTGCAAAAAAGTGACTTGAGGTTGGGTCATTCAAAGTGACCTGGTGACCTGACCTTAAAAGGTAGGAGGTTCAAACTTGCACACCATGTGTAAAATTGATGAGGTTATAGTCATACCAAATTTCGCGGCGCTACGCGCCGCAGTTTTCCCGCTATTCGCGAAAAACCTCAGGGGGGGCGGATATCCGCCCCCCCCCCCCCGTCGGTGCGAGGGTTAAAAGCGGTGCAAGGAGACTGTGACAGGCGTTTGTGGTCACCACATGCCAGGCACCTCATCGGATCAAAATTTCATAAAAATTTGTTGGTTATGCTGAAAATTAGGCTCGTCGAAGCGTAGCGCTGTTCCAGCCTCGAGGAGCTCACGACGCATGTCAAGTCAGTCTGGATTAACTTTAAGCCTGCTATGCAGCCAAACATGCCGGTTGGCATGCCGCAGCATGTGTTCATGTGTTTGCCTATTAAATGGGGAGCACATTGAGGGGTCACAAATATATCAAGACGCAATGTACTCTGTTTCACATGCAAATATAATGTGAGAACGAACTTATGAGACACCCTGTAGAAGAGCACAGGGACTATCATATATATTCCGGTTTTTTCGAAATTCTAAAAAAAAAAAATGATTTTTTTTTTCTAAAAAAAATCAATTTTTTGAATTTTTTGGGGTAAAAACCCAAAATTTTGAAAATCCGAGATAGCAGTTTTGTAGCGCCGCTTTTTGTCTACTAGACCATATAAAGAACTTTGAAATTGCTTGGTAACTGTAGATTTGGCTAGCGTTTCAAGATTGCATGTTTTTTGCTCATTTTTGCTCGAACATGACCTCAGTTTTACCTCAATAACTCCTGATCTAAGGTGACCTAAGACTTGAAATTCGGTGTAAAGGTGTAAAATTGATGCCCGGGAAGGTACTGAAAATTTGGCGGCGCTCGCCGCCGTTTTCTTGCTATTCAGGAAAAACCACATGGGGGGGGGGGGGCAAAATGGCCCCCAACGGGGCGAGGGTTAACCGGGTCCCCTGAGCTACAGAAAGGCCCTCTGAATACACAAAGCCCTCTGAGCACATGAATAGGCCCCTGATCGCTTCATGAGGGCCCTCTGAGCGCATAAAAAAGCTCGACAGGGCCCCTCTGAGCTACAGAATGGTCCTGAGTACACGACAGAGTCCTCTAAGTGCATGAAGAGCCCCTCCCCTGATCACTTGATGGGGCCCCTGATCGCTTGACGGGCCCCTGATTGCTTGACGGGGCCCTCTAAGCCACAAAAGGCCTTGTGAGTACACTACAGGGCCCTCTAAGCAAATGAAGAGGCCCCTGGTCGTGCGTGACGGGGCCCTCTGAGCTACAACATAACTCTCTGAGCATATAAATGGCCCCTGGACGTCTGACAGGGCTCTCTGAGCGACAGAAAATCAATGAGTACACGAGAGGACCCTCTACGCAGGAAGGGGGCCCCTGATTCCTTGACGGGGCCCTCTGAGCACATGATTAGGGTCCCTGATCGGTTGACGGGGGCCCTTTAAGCTACATAAAAGCCCTATGAGTACACGACAGGGCCCTCCGAGCGCATGAAGGGCCCCCTGATCGCGTGACGGGGCCCTCTGAGCTACAGCAAAAACTCTGATCCTATAAAGGGCTCCTGAACGTTTGATAGGGCTCTCTAAGCGACAGAAGGGCCCTCTAAACGCATCAAGGGCCCCTGAACGTTTGACGGGGCCCCTATGAGCTACAGAAAACCCTCGTCGTACACGACGGGGCACTCTGAGCTAGAGGTGGCAAAATGTGGACCCGGGGACCCGGTCTATGGAACCGGTCTGGACCCGGATGGGTCCAGACCGGGTCCCCCAAAATATTTGGCCGGGTCCAACCGGGTCCTATCATTTCCCTGTGCTTTATGCTAAATATTAACACGCGCAGTGGAAGGGTTGCGAGTAGTGGTGTCAATCGGTTACCGAAAATTTCGGTTACCGAAAAGATATGCTGACCGATTTGGTAATCGGTCGGTCAGGCCCCCCAAAAATCGGACACTTTCGGTCACCCTGCCAGTGAAACCATTTTCAAAAAGAGAAAGTATTCCATTTTTGCCTAGTTAAAATGAAATTTATTGGGATGTTAATGATAGAGTTGCAAAATTTCCCCCAAATGCCAAATGCCACATTTTGGCAACCTCATTAGCCAACCCACCCAGCAGGCAGCAGCCACCCATTGTCCAACCACAACGACAAGCAGGCTGATTTTGACTCAGTTGGCCCCACAAGTACACACAATTTTGAAACTCTATTCCAGTCTAACTGGTAAAATTTCACCTGTAATCAAAGAAGTATTGCCTACAATTTCATTATACAGTCATTAAAAATGCAAGGACAAAAATACCTTGAATTGGAATTACTGAAATGTGTTTCTGAAAACTGGACAGTTAGCACTTAGCACTTAGCAGTGATCACATTTACATTTCACAGGTGTTCTACTATCCCACATTCTCCTTAAATATTGCAGGTACCAACCAAATGTTTGAAATCTAGATGACCACAACATAAAAACATAGGAATCTTGACAAAAACTACATCGGCCCATGTCCGATTTCTGGAATCTTCCACATTCCAAACACAAGGAAGGATTTCGAAACAGATGCGCCATAACAGAGACTTTAAACCAGCTGATAAAGTTGCTGCAAAAAAAGTTTTGGATTGTTACATGCTGCCTCGTGAATTATTTTATTGATGTAAATGATCCAACACGATATTGAATTCTAATGAAATCAACATTGTGAGTGTAATTCACTACAAGAAAATTAATTTCCCTTCAATAATTCGACCAAAAGGGCATATAAATAAATATTACGTCATCAACATACATCCTTTCGTTACAGAAGAGAGGATCTTAAAAGTCAATCCTTGGTTCTTCTATTACTTTTTGCGCCACTTTGGCGCCACTTTGTAGGTATTAATTTTGTCTGCATTTTTTGTTTTCTTGTAAAGATAAGACAAACAAGAGATAAGACAAAGTGCCTGTGTAATGAATTTTCATTTCATTTTTGGGACAAAATTCAAGCTCAGAGCTACCTAATAGCTGCCTTTTCAGCTGGATTTTCAGTGTCAAATTATTTGTAGAGTATCTCAGACCACATCTCAAGACTCAAGGCAAGTTTCCAAGCAGTTTTGATGTGTTTTGTGGTGTTTTGATTCGCCTTTTCTCCTAGGAAATGTTGTCATGAACATACCTATTACCAACCATTTGACTATACTAATTGATCGTGCTTTTGCAACATGAATGAGCATTCTTCCTTACATAGACCACAGTAGATTCTTGACAATTCTTATCAACTAAATCTGTGAAATGCTAAGGTCCATGTGTTGCTATACCCTCAGCAATGTAACTTTAAACTTCTATCACAATATGTATTTTGCAGTGGCTAAGAATTGACTGAACTTGGACTGAAATGCCATTTCCCATTATTTTCCATCAGAATTTACCAAATATTTTAATTTTGGGGTAGAGTAATAGCAAATAGAAGTTCGGTCAAATTTCGGTCAAATTTTGGCTTGGGATGTAATCGGTCGGTATTCGGTCGGAAATTTTTCCCAAATTTTGGTTTCGGTCGGTATCGGTCAGACATTTTTTGGAAAATGACATCACTAGTTGCGAGTACTACGCCCAGTGGAAGGGGGCGGATGTCGCCCCCCCCCCCCTATGATCTCAGCTCCCACTGGAGCTAGAAAGACGAAATTTGGAGGGTAGGTGGGGGCCATGGGGAACTCTATTGTGTGTGAATTTCGTGACCCTAGGTCAATATCTTCAAGGTCAAATGAGGTCAAATGTGGTCAAATCTGCCATATTAGCGACTTTTTTGCGTTTACACGCCGATAACTCAAAAAGTTACCGGCCGATTTTTTTTAAACTTTCACTATACGAAAGAGCAAACATTTGTGAGTATGTATGGTGAATTTCTAGATAATCCAACAATAAATATGGCAGTTAGAAGCCTGCTAAGGGTAAGATGTCGCCGGCTGAAGCGGCATCGGCCGACGCGGGAAATGCGGCAATCACAATTTTGTGTTTACACACTCATAACTCAAGTTGTTACCGGCCGATTTTCAAAATTCTTTGACCATATGATTGCCTGTACATTTCTCAGTCTTCTCACCGAATTTGACGCGAATCTAATATAATCAGCGGTAAGGAGCGCGATGTAAAGACGGAACCGTCCCGCCCCGGCACAGTCTACAATTCAGGCGGCGCGTAACGGCTAGCGCCGGTCGCCGCGCCGCCGCGCCGCCGCGGCGGCACGATGTTTGACTTTACACCGCTATTACTAGAAAAGTTGTGAACCGATTTTCTTACTTCTTGCACGAGAAGATCCGCAATTCAATTCTGGACAGGTAGCCGAAATTTCACATTGATATTGTGCTTGAGGCGCGAGTTATTGGCGAAAAACAGGAGGGGTGGGCGAAATCCGCCCCCCTTCCACTGCGCGTGTTAATATCTTTTATGCTTTGGAAAACATAGTCCTAGTTGATGCAGTTTTCAGTTCATAAGTCCCAATTCCATTTTTGAATATTAATATTCCTGCAGATTGGGCTACCTTTTCTATAGCATACTGGTCAGTCTTGCTTCAATTTCTTATCTTGTCACCTACAACAGAATAAACAAGTTCTAAGTGCTAGCAATCCAGAAAACATTTCACAAAATGTTTGTACGGATCACTTCCATTCAGTTGGCTGTACAAAACCTAGCAATATTTTGAGCTGTAGAAATCAAATACCAATAACATATGTAGGTAAGTAGGTATGACTGAAATCCATTTATAAATGGACACAAATCCAATTGAAGCAAGGCTGACCAGTGACCCGTGGCATTCTCACCTGCCTTTTCAAAGGCATTGACATACCAAAGTCACTATGCCCACCGGAAATCAGAGTTCATGTTTGATATTCAAATGCATTTCATAACTCAAACAGCTTTGAAATTATTTCTATCACAGCCAGAAGACAACTCATAACACCAACACGCCCTTGCATAAATCCATAAAGCTAAAAATGAATCCAAGGCAGAAACCGTAGTATCGATCAGATTTTTAGCCAACTGGCGCCGCATGGTGGCGCTAGCAGAGCGTATTATACATATAGCGCTCTACTAGCGCCATCATACGGCAGCAGCTGACAAAAACTGAGTCAATACCAATGCCCTTCTCCAAAGCCAATGATTCCGTGTTGAAGTGAAAATGGCACATTTGAGCGTCATATATGCTATACCTTACGCACGCTAATCTACTGCATAAAGGTTACAATTTTGGAACACGTTCGGGAAGAAATCTGGTAAGTCTCAGAACCTTGGTATTTATTCTATATCTAGGTACTAACAACAAAATGTAGTTTGTTTTCTACGTTAATAAATTGGCACTTAAGTCATGATTGCAACCTTGCAGTACTTAAAAGTTTATTGCCATTTGCCATTACGATTTTGCAGTACCCCAACCCCAACAAAATTTTGCAGTGATTTAACGCCTGTTTTGTCCTTGCATTACTATCGTGTCGACATTTCTGGCGGACCTCACAAGTCACAAAGTTTTGATCATGTTTCTATTTTTTTTTATTTTGAATGTTTTCTCGTTTGGGGCCTTGAATAGTTGATCATATTTGTAAGGACTAATGAATTTAATTCTAAAAACGAATATCTTTTACCAAGAATATTAGAAAAGGTATGTACCTATCAGTATGGTTATCTTGTTCCATGTTGATGTTAGGTTCTGACTCTGGTGAAGGCACTGCTCCATGGATCCCCAGTTCACATCATTTTTAGCAGCTGTAGTAAAAGTGGCTTAGGATAGCATGAAATTCATTGGTCTAGTTACTTCTTATATTCTTAAATATGACCTGAATCTGGTTCTAAAATACAAACTGTGAAGCGAAGTGAAATGACCATGGCATGAGTTTTTTACTTTGCAACACAAGTATGCCCAATTGGAAAGAAACTATTTTCTTCTTGCTATACCTACAACCGTACACAATTTTCATAATGAATTTCGGGAACGGGTCCATCTGGTTCCAACGCTGACTTAGACGGGGTCTGACCGGTTCCAGAAATGTGCCAGTCAGACCGGGTCCGGGTCCGGGTCCCAAAATTTTCCAGTTTTGCCACCTCTAGCGGAGACCCATACGACATCTAGCGGCACTCCCTTGAACCAACAAAACAGTCAAAAAGTGGATATGATTCGGGCTTAATTCCAGTCACAGCTCCAACATTTCTGAAAAGTAAACTTCATTTTCGTGTGAAGAAATGTTCTGTGCACATTTCTATGTAGCCACTTTTTTATTTTATGCCTCACACAAAAAATAAAAGATGAGCAAAGTTTTACTTTCATTTTTTGCAACATTGCAAAAAGAAAATGGAAAATAGGAGTACATAGAATTGCTGTCTACTTTGAGGATATGCGGTTGCCATTCATTTTTTGCGCCTAGTTTGAATGACGTTTAATGAATTTCGGCCCAAACTTTTCAGTTTTTCCACCTTTATCGTGCAATATCAACGTGAATATTGCACGGAATCAAACAACTTGTCCAGAGTAGGCTTCGTATACCTATGGAGCAGGTACATGCCAAATTTGAGGCTAATATCTCTATCGGTTTTCAAGATATTACGGTTTTTCACCTTCCATTGACTTAACATTAGCATCGCACCCTTAAGACGTTTCCATGAGATAAACTCATTCCCGTACGTCGTAACTCTATAATGACCTTTGCTTATTGTCACATGTGCGCCACATTCGCGATTGTTGCCGACGCCTGTTTGCAGGTCAGCCCACTACAGTTGTTATACATATCGAAAAACCGATAAACTTTTAGGCGAAAAAAGGCACTATTCCAGGCCCATTTTTGATTTTTTTGCGATATTAGGTAAAAACAGAAGCTTCTTATCCTCGGAAAAATAAAATGGGAAATCATTGAAAGGTGGCACACTACCTTTAAAAAACGAGCGCTGAAGAGGTTTGTTTAGACGAAACCGGTCTGGTTTTATATAATTTTTTAACATACCTATTCATTTACCACTTGCTCTCTACTATAGGTAGTTGGTATGTACACTCGTCAAATATATCTGCATGATGTTATCAATCTATGTTTTTACTTTCTTCTCGAAGCAGTCTGGTGTTCAAGAGCCTCACGAGCTACCTGCGCTCAAAAAAGTTACTTAAAAAACGCCCAAGAAACGGTGCGAAACTGAGTGTTTTAACATTGTATGGGCATCTATATTATAAGATCTCTATGCCCGGGCCGCGCATGACACATATTGCATCTAGTTTCTTTGCTTGGACTTTCCAAGTCTGACTGGTCTCGTCGCTGATGACAAGTTGATGTTCGCGTCACATGCGAACTTTAAAGTCTCTGCTGCGTGCACAATATTCACGGCCCTCGTCAACCTCCGGTCTAGAAGCATGGTTTCGCGTTTTTTTTTAGAGGCTCGTTTATGATTTAACCCTCGCCCGTAAACGGCGATCTGCCACCTTCGCCCATGCAGGGGGGGGGGGGGTTGGTGCGACCCCCCCTTGGCGTTTGAAAACGGAGCGTCGTAGAGCTTAGCGGAAAAGACCAACGGATTGCTCTCGCCGAGATCTCGCGATTGGTGGTATATTTTTTGGTCCTAGGTCAACATTTGACCTACTTTTAACCGGTCAAAGGTCAAATTTTCGGAAAAATAGACTTTTTCAACTTTCCGCGGCGATTGCGGCAAAACGGTGGGAGATATCGACTTGAAACCTTCACTATCGTGTTCCTTGATCAATTCTCTATCGTTTGGTATGTATTTCGTTTCCCTAGCTCTAAAAATGGCGCGTTGGGAGCGCCGGAAGTCGGGCAAGGTCACAGTCGGCGGCAGAAATTCGAAAAATCAAAATTTAAATTTTTGAAATCTGATTGTATTTTTGGATTTGGGAGGTCCATTTGCTCCCTATAGAAGCTAATATTGCTGCATATTCCCATTGAGGTGACAAGAATTAGCAAAATAGTGGTTCGGGCGCTTTTCAAAAATAGTACCGGACGCTGTTCCTCTTGTGACGTCATAGCTCCGTGACCTGACCTGACCCGGTCAAGTTTCTTATACCATATGATAGCCAATACTTGCCCCAACATGCATGGGAAGTTTCATCACGATCCATCAACCGATGTCCGTACCACCGGCAGGAAACCTCGGGCGTTGGCACTCAGTTTGTGAAAATCCGGCCGGAGGCTGTTCCCTTTGTGACGTCATAACTCCGTGACCTGACATGACCAGGTCAATTTTTTTTATCAAAAGATGCGCAAAGTTTGCCCCATAAGGTACCCAAAATTTGGCGGCGCTGCGCGCCGCCGTTTTTGCACTATTTCCGAAAAGCCTCAGGGGGGGGGGGGTTGCACCAACCCCCCCCCTACATGGGCGAGGGTTAAGTACCTTGACCTATAGGTAGCACCAACCAAGCAAAACTAACTTCTGAGTTTTTTTTTTTTTTTGCTGCATGGGACGGTCTGCTTCCGTCCCCGCCTACCGGTTTCCTTCCCCGTCTGTGCCGTGGACGGTCACCGGTCGCATCAGCTGCTCATGCCTCGGGGCATTTATCGGCGTCTGGTGCCTGACCGGCGCGGCCCGGACGCTAGTCCGGCCGACCTGCCCACTGGACCCCCGGGGCATTGACCTACTAATCTCTCTCCCGCATGGAGCGAGTCGCATTGACCAGATTCGGACGCAGATACATCAGTGAGTGATGGGCAAACAACTTACAGCTATTGCAGCAGACTGGCATGAAATATTTCGATGGATTAGTACATATGAGTTTTCCGCCGCTACATTGGCGGCGGTACATAGGCAGTGCATCGCTTGCCTCAACCTCTATTATCTCCGGTCGTTTTTGCAAAAAATAAAATAAAATAAAATAAAATAAAATAAAATAAAATAAAATAAAACTCCGGTAACACAAAGTAACCTTGGGTTGGGTAACACGACTCAATTTGCATTGCTGCCTCAGTACAGTGCTCGCTTAACGCTTGGGCCCCGTTCGTCTATGGTTTGCCTTTTTCTCTAACGAGATGAGCAGAAATACGCGTCACTTGGCAATATTATTCCATTAGTAGTCAAGTTCCGGTTGTCTCCGGCACACAGGACAGCTTGACGCATTAGATGCTGCGTTTCCTGGCATGAGACAGTGACACAAAGGCCTCTCAGTTGCACTGGCTCAGGACAAGTTGGATTTTTCTCCGGCCATGCCAAGTGTTACCGGCTATTACTTATAGAGTACGCCATGTTGGCACGCCACATGACACATTTTCAGGTAACACAAGTTGGCTTCTTTGTCCGGTCGTTTTATCGGCATTGCCGTTTCTTTCGGTTTAAACGGCAGACTATGTAAAGAAAATGCTGCATTAACTTCGACTATTCCGTCGTTAATAGGCATAAGAGCTGCGTGGTCGTCTCATTACATAGCCAGTCTCGGCTCTGGTCGTCTCCGGTGCTGCGTTTCAGATGAACGCGGGCAAAACTGTGCAAAACTGCGTTTTCTGGAATTTAGTAGCACGCATTTCACACTGCGTCGCCGTCTGTGAATAACTTGTTTAGGCTACGGTTGCGCCAGAGTCCGGGGTTACCGCCTTGTAAGTGACCATCCCACCTTAACATAAGTTTTGAGTTGAGATAGCCAAATTGGTGGCCATGGCCTGAAAATACCGGCTTGGGGACTCACAACATCGAAAAATGGTTTAATTCGGAGATTTGGAAGTTCAAACTTGCAGTTGTCGGATTCTAAGGGGCTAATGCACTGGAATGCCCCCTTAGAATTTGTAACGCCAGCGGAGATCTAGCGATTTTTAAATCTTAGACTAAAACCACCGTTAACACGTGGTGGTATACACTGCTTTGTGCGCAACGTCTGCTACAGTTCGAGGCTGCCAAATCTTTGCTTCCAAATAAGTCGCTAGGAACAGCGGAGATCCCAAAAAGTTAACAAAAGTAAAAGCCTAATATCTTGAAAACCAGTGAATATTTTTCGGTGAAATTTGGTAGATATTCATTTTTGATCTTTCCGAGCCTAGGGACATCACTTTTATGCCAATTCATTAACTTTGTTGAAGGTGGGAGGGTCCCTTTAATGGCAAACCAGTGAAATACGTACTACTGGTCAAATTTCCGTAACATATTCACAGCCGCGTTGTCGGCTTAGTGCAGTCAGTCTCGGCTCCGGTCGTCTCCGGTGCTGCGCTTCAGTCGAGCGCGCGTTCAAGTGTTTTCGTCTCAGTGTAGAGCTATAGCGTAGGCTCCGGTCGACTCCGGTGCTGCCGTCAGAGAAATGAGTATGTATCATGTAGGTATCTCCCGGCCGCTCCATAGCCCAATGTGTAATACCTCGTTAGAAGCACACAGCATAATTTGCACTCAATCGCTTAAATATCTATAAAAACTATCGAAATAATGAAATGTTCAGAAAATCATAGAATCTCTCAAGTTCAGTAGCTTATCAGCTCAGTGCATAGCTCGCTTTTGCTCCGGTCGTCCCCGGTAGGTACTGGTGAATGCCGGCTGCAAAACCAGAGAGGTATGTTTGAGACCCCAGACAGATCTATCTCTCAAACACCATACACCAGTAAAACGCCTTTTGGGCGAAGAACGAGCGAGCGAGATAGTGAGCCCTGCACGTGCGCAAGGGCGAGAGGGTACTTCCAACGGGCTTGTGCAAAGCACCCTTCTAACCGGTCGCTAGCGGTGTGCCAAATTTGAACGCAATCGGCCCAGCCGTTCCTGAGATCTGGAAGCGGCATTCTGCACGTGCGCACGTGCAAACGGGGTCCAAACTGACTTTTGCACGGCACCCTACTAACTGGTCCCCAGCCGTGTACCAAATTTGAGCGCAATCGGCCCAGCCGTTCTCGAGATCTGGGAGCGCCCCCTGCACGTGCGCACGTGCTGTAGCACCCCAACCTTAAAGGGACAGTATCACCATTTTGATGAAATTTGACATTGCATAGGCCCCACCTTTCTGGTCCGGGAACTGAAGACCGATCCTCGAAGCTCCGCACCGTTATCCCGCTATCGCCGCTCAAAGTACGAAAGGTGTACCACACTTTGAATCGTGCTTCACTATCTTCACTGTTTAAATGTTTGCGCCGTTTTGAATTGACCGCCAGTAATAAAACTTTTACCCTGGTCATTTTATCAAATTTTATAAAGCCAAAACGTTTTTCGCACTTATTCATCACCGTTAAATTCATTAAATAGTCGTAGGCAATTTCCGCTGTTTCCTTCGGATTCTAGCGGCTCAACAAAGGAATTCCTCCAGCTTGAATCACAATCTCCCTCCAATGTATGACGTTTATCACGTGATTGTCACGTGATATTTTCTCCCATTGTCAATTGTCACGTCCAATTGTCACTCTCTCCAATTTTCACGTTATATTTTTATAGGCAATACCTAAGGCTACCTCTCCCTAAGGACAACTCAATCAGAAGAACGACCGCGTAAGCGTAGCGTCAATAATGTATTATCTGCGCCAGTTCTGTAGTAGTTTTGCATGCTTCCAAACTGGCGGCCATGCTTGTATAGTGGTGGTTCGCTCATGAAAATGAATCATGAAAATGAAATGTGGTTGCAATATTTTTCACCGAGTTCGGTCCTCATACTATGTTTTTCTGATTCAGAAAAATAAGAAATGCTAGTTTAAAAAAAATCAGCTCCATACATGGATTTTTTTTTTCGATGATACTGTCCCTTTAACCCGGCAGTTGCTGGGGTATTTCGCCACCCACCGTTTGCTGGGGGGGGGGGGCGTTAAACGCCCCCAGCCGATAACTCGAGAACCAATAGGCGCAGCGAAACGCACGAGGCGGCAAACGAAAGAACCGACGAGACGCTTCAGATGAGTACCGTAAACCGGGGTGAGTTGATATGGATTTTGAGGTTATTCTAGATTTCTTTAAAAGACACATTCATTTACGGAATTCTTTTCGTGCCAGTTTCATGGCACATGCCTTGGGGAGGCAATCAGCAAAAATGAATAAAAAATGTATATATTAAGCCCCTTTTTTAAAACGCCAAAGTTCATATCAACTCACCCCCTGGGAGGTGGTGAGTTGATATGATTTTGGAATTTTCAAAATTTCTCGGCTAAAGAAGCTAGGAGGTGAGTTGATAAAATGCCAGTGTTTAAAAAGGATGAGAGAACACATCCTGAAAGAAACCATCGGAAAAATGATAGTAGTTTGGCAGCAGACCTCACATTCATGAAAATGCAATCATGTCCAACACAGCGCTATCAAAATGGCTTGATTTTAGCAGCATCATTTTTTCGCTTTATGATACTTAGTTTTACTTAGAACATTCTGAACATGGCTAGTCACGTGTCCTCAAGCCAACGGTATCAAAACTGGCAATATATTTTGGAATTATAAGTGTATTTTCTTGTAATTAAAACACATTGTCAGTTGCGGGTCAAGGTTGATATGCCTCTGACAGAGATAATGGATTGAAATGAAAGAATACATATACTTCTGAGCTTTTGTTGACTGGTAGTCAACAAAATATTTATGAGGTGAAGTGAAGCGAATCTAATTCGGACTGTATTCTATCAGGTGAAATAAGCGACATAAAACAGAATTCGGCATCAAAAGCCAAAATTAACCCTCGCACTTATAGGCGGGCGAACGGACCACCTCGGCTTTTCGCACATAACTCGCGCAAAAAGCGGCCGATCGCGACGAAACTTTCAGTGCCTCTCGAATTTATCAATTTTACATATGTTGTAAAATTTCATGACCCTGACTCAAATGGTTTTTGACTTGTGACCTGACTCTCGAGACCATGCTTGGCCGGAATCGCGATTTGGCGTAGTCGGCTCACGTTATCCGCGCATTTCCAGTCTTTTTGTGATTGTAACGTCCAAACATGTAAATGATGTTGGTCCCATGCAGTATTGTGGGTGTCAACTGTCAAGGTCACCTGAAGGTCAGGTCAGGTCATTGACCTTTGGTGACCTCGGCTCACTTATTGGAGTTTTACATGTTTCTAGGGTAGTTTTTTTTCGGGCCGATGTCGAATTTAACATGCATTTGATCATTTACGAAGTAGTTTTAGTGCCTTCGTAACATGTTACGACACCGTCAGTGGTAATTGACACTTGACACTCCCTATGGATAGCCGGCAGGACACCTACTGGTTGACCTGACCTGACCTGGCCTAAATGTGCGAAGACACATGTGATCAAAACAAACATGACATTCGTGATCAGCAACAGCCAAAAAATAATAACCTTGCCTTACGGACTTCAAATAACCTCCTATTTTCCCGACTTCTGGGTAATTGACCTGGCCTGGAAGGTTAACCAATGACCTAGGACCTTAAAGTTGGTTATCATCGGCTTCCTCGCGTCTCGGGCAACACGCCCGTTTTTTCCCCGAAGCTCTAGCTCCACCAGGGGTCAAACGACGATGGATTCCAACGGACCCCCCCCCCCTATACGTTAGCTAAAACACCAGTCAATTTCTTTAGGACGCCATTTAATTGCGTCCCAGAAAAGCTATTTCTGGCACCTAAAAGCTGACTCGCCCCAAAATTGGTCCTCAGCACCTATTTGGTGGATACCAGCTCCAATCATGGAAAATGACCTTAATTAGCTGTTTCTGGCACCTATTCATCGGTACGCCTTACTCTTTTTTCTGAATCTGGCACCTAAATGCTGAGCGTAGCACCAATCTAGTAGAAAAATGAACTACTGGCTGGTAGAATCATGTTGTTCTAGTATAATGACCCCTGGAGTCTAGCCTAAAGGTTGCCAGTGCAGCTACACTCTAAGACAGCCCCGTAGTGATCTCAGCATTGTATATGACGTTTAAGTAAGCAAATAATATTAATTTGTTTGAAAAAAAAAACAATGTCATTTAAATATTTAAAAGTATTTATTTGTAATGCTTAAAGGGAAACATTTTTGTGAGTAATTGTCTCGATTTTGACCATTAAAACGGGTATTGTATTTTTTGACGTCATCAAATAGCTCCAAAAAAGAAATGTAATGTTTTCATTCCGTTCAAGGCCGCTGAAGAAACGCGGGATCTTGCGTCCGTTGTTTGCCGCGCAGAGTTGTGCCGTGTGCCTTTTTCATCCGTTTCTTACGTATGGCATATGTGTGCATGAAGCTTTGATTTTGTTTTTGGTTATTGTGTGGCCGGTGAGTCAAACACCCCTGTAGAAACCGGATGCTGCCTTTGATCGAGATGGAGTCAGGCGATGATTGCAGAAAGCTAATAATATTGAAAAGAGGGCCGGTTGCGTGGCATGTCTGTTCAGTCAGAGTTGACATTTTGCTTTACTCCAGTTTATGACCTGAGAGCCTGGCTGGAAGTGACGGATCCAAACTTTTCACGTTAAAATGGCTGAGGGTGCAATAATCTCTTAGTCTCTACATAGCGGGCTGGTATAGGAGCGTCTTGCTACGCTGCACCATAGCTGGCTAGTGATTCTCTTTTGGCTAGAAATGGCATTAATCATTATCTCCACTGGCGAAAATGGCACTTGACATCACCGAATGCAACGTTCATGTTGTTAGGATACATAAAATCAGGAAGATTACGCGAATTAGGTAGGCAAACGTGGAATAAAATAGGTGCTGGATGTTTTGGTTTTGGTGCTGAATCAGCAAACAGCAAATACGGAGTTCAACTAGACGATCTGGCAACTTTAGGCTGTGTGGAAGCAATTAGGTGCCAGATTCAGATATTATGGTCGAATAAGCATTTTGGGGCTGATCAGCAATTAGGTGCCAGAAACAGCTTTTTAGGGACCAGAAACAAATATTCCCCATTTCTTTATATTATTTGTTCCATTTCATTTTGTCACTCATTCTCGGTTGGCAACTGCCAAGCAGGAAAACTAATCAGTTTAACGAGATCAGAATTCCCGCGCTGTTAGCCATACAGAAACGATAGTTCTGTCATTTTCGAAACCACGAATAATTATAACAATTTTTGTAATCTGTATGTATATAGGTGTTCTATAGTGTTCCTTTGTAGCTTGTAGGGAGCCATCTTGAGGCTTGACAGGGAGTTGTGCTGTGCCTTTTGCATGTTAGGTATGTCCACAGAAAAAAAAAACTTTGGGGTCACTGATGTTAGTTGTCGGACCTTCGTCCCCGTCTTGAGTTGAGAATTGAGATGTTAGTTTCAAACGTTTCGGCCAGTTATTCTCCGGCCGTCGTCACTGGTCAGGTGTTCTTTGATCCTCAGAAGGACCTGGATCATGGATGAGAGATTACCTGGATGCGCAACTCCGCCGCTTTGAGCGACACATGTGCGTTCTGCGCATGCGCAAGTTCTAGCCACGACGGCGCGGCCAGTCGGCGTTCTGAGCCTATGGAGGTTGGTGGTGCGGCGAAAGAGTTTTAGTTTTTTTTGTGAGCATTTCATTGAGTTCGTCGAAGAATCGGATATTTTCTGAGGTAAGAACACCGGGGCATGCCGGTGAACATATCGGTTCCTTCGTGAAAGTGCTTGAATCGGTGATACTCAAGGGTTTGTAATGGCGTCTTGTTAAGGCTCGTGCGTCGGCTTTCACAGACATCCCATTTTCTTATTAAATTATATCAGATAAATCTGGATAGTTGAGTGATTCGGAATTTCGAAGCATTCAAAATTGAAATAGGCTCATGAAATAAAAGCTGACTTGCTTCACTTTTAAGTTATTGTAACTCAAAGTAAACAGACAAAAATGGCGCATGATCACATTCTATTTCCAGTAGGGTGAGGTTCCTAATTCTTATATTTTCATATTTAATGGAGTTTGAATTTAGCTTGAGTTAGCTTAAATTTATTATTTGTTCATATATGGGGCTTTGAAAACATGTTGTTTAGCATAACTTTTGATATTTTTCCCCCATACATGCATCATTGCATGATTAAATGGAGAAAGCCAGGCATTAAAATGGCATGTGCATTATACTACACTTTTGAAACATACAAGAAGTCAATGTTGATTGGTTCCCCAGACGTGTAGGAAAATATGTTTTCCTGCACCTCTAAACGTTTTCCTGCACCGCTCGACATTGACATTTTCCTACACCTCTTGAATCTATGACGTCATGAATGATTTCACATCATGAAGTTGAAGAGCATCACTTGGCTTCTTATGAATTAATTTTATCAATCATCCACATCCCGATATGAAACTTTGACGCTATTTTGCAACAAAGCATGTCAGGCTGTTGTGCTTGTATTTGTTGTGTGGGCGCAATATGACCTTAGTTGTTGACGCGCCCTAAAACCCCAACAAACAAACAAACAAACTTGTCTTTGTTGTATTCGTGAAAGCACAAGTATGTAGGTACCTACAGGACATCAGACAAGTACAAGACATGATTCAGCGAGAGATATTGGTGATCCCCTATATGGGCGGTTGCCTTTCCCTGCGGCCTTGACTTGACTTTGCTTCTTTTCTTGACTTTGGTCAACTTTGCCTCTCTTAATGGTTTAAAAACCGGATCACTGTCCACTTGAAGTCAATTCTTTCCATGCAATAATTAATGCTCAGCAAAAATAAAATTTCACTAGAAATGTGATGATATTTGAGTGGATTGTTTGCGACTTACCAATGGGAATATCTTACAAGGGTTACAAATGTTACAAATATTATATTATATCTTACTAATAATACAAGTGTTGTGTTGCTGTGAAATCTTCTCCTAATTCTTGTTTTTAAAACAAGTGTTTAGGTATCTATGCCATGTTTCATCCTAATTTCTTTGCTATTTTTGTTTCAGATCTTGATCAAGATGGGGAGGGATCATGATGGAAGCTCATGGTGTGGTGCCATCAATTGCAGCACTTACAAAAAACGCAATCCTGAGCTGAAGTTCCACAGGTTTCCTAAAGATGCTGAAAGGTAAAAAAGCTGTGCATCTTGATAAATCGAGATTGTGTAAAAAAATTATATTTAGGGTGCTGAGCTGATGTTCATACATGTTCTAATTATACAAATGGAATGCATTTAAAGTTCCTGGTGGCATTAAGTACAAGTAAATTGTAACTTGTGTTTAGTTTTTAACACTTACTGAATGCAGGTCAATTTTGGAGTTTTCAGTATTCCATTAGTTTGGCGCATGGTTTTTTTTCTTGGTGTGGTGGATTCACATGACTGTGCAATGTGTACATGACTTAAGTGTTTTTAAATTCTAATCCATGGGTTTTCTCTCTCGGCAGATGCAAAAAATGGGTGCAAAATTGCAGAAGAGAGGACCTGAGAAACAAGAGTACAGAGTATTTGTACAAGAATGTTTACTTGTGTTCCCGGCACTTTGAGACTTCACAGTACAACACGAGTGGAAAGTACCTTCTGCGCACTGCTGTGCCAACTCTTTTTGACGTGCCTAACCCTCCAGCTACTTTGGCAACAAAAAGGGTTCTGCATGAGCGCCAAGATCCACCGGCTAAAAAAGCAAAGAAAGGTGAGTTTTCAATGATGAATGCAGGTAGATATATTGCTTTAACTGTGCCTTTGTTGGTGACATGCAATAGTGTTGTTCAGTTCAAATATTGACCTAGGTCAAAGGTCAGGTCAGGTCAAAGTTGGTCACGTTGCATATCACAAAAAAATCTGAGATGTACATTTCGTAGATCCTGCTACCCTTATTAAATGCAGGAAATTTCACAGTGACATTCATTGAGCTCATTTTGGAAAAATGTCGGGTCAGGTCGCTGGCTCAAGTTAACCCGCGTCACGCTGGGGGGGGGAGCGTTTGGACGCCCCCTGAGGTTTTTCGCGAATATCTCACAAAGGCGGCGCGGAGCGCCGCCGTTTTTGGCACACCTTATCATGCATCTTTTCCGGACATTGTGTGAAAATTTCAGACGCATGTCATCTCAGGTCAGATCTCTGAACCGAGTTAACCCTCGCCCGTCCTCGGCATTCTGCCACCTTCGCCGGTCCGGGGGGGGGGGGGGGTTGGTACGACCCGCCCCTGCCGTTTCGAAACGCGTCGTGGTAGCGCTTCGCGAAAAACCAGCGTGTTGCTCTCGACGAGATCTCGCGATTGAGCACAACTTTTTTGACCCTAGGTCAATATTTGACCTCGTTATGGCAGGTCAAAGGTCAAATTTTCGAAAATCGACATTTTTTCAACTTTGCGCATCGCTAGCGGCGCCGCTATTGCCGATATCGACGTGTGGTCTTCACTAACGTGTTCCTTGATGAATATGGAGCAATTTGGTGTATAGTTTATCTACATTTACCCAATAGATTCCGCGGCAGAGCGCCGGGAAGCCGGCCGGGTCACATCCGCGGCCGGGTGGCCGAAAATGCCGTCTGACAGTTGGGGTCGGAAACGTGTTCTAACCCGTCGGTGACCTCTCCACGGCCCTGAAACACTCAATAAACCAAGTGTCTGAGCTTTATTTGGCGTCAGATTCAAATTCAGGACAAAAAATTACCCCCGGTAGGTCAAACTGCATGAGGTCACCAGTGGTCACTGACCTGACCTTGACCTGACCTTGACCTTACATGGGTCGCCGGAGGTTGTGTCAGTGTCATGCCAGTCACTTTTGACCCAAACAATGCCAAAGCGTAGCCAACATCGTCGTTAAAAGCACGAAAAACTACGATTTCGTGCAAAAACGTCCTGACTTTGTTCCCTTTATGACGTCATAGCTCCGTGACCTGACATGACCCGGTCAATTTTTTTTTTCGCCAAAAGTTGCGCAAAGGATGCCCCATTGGGTACCCAAAGTTTCAGCGCGATCCTCCAAGCGGTTTGGCATGCAGCTGAGAAAAACCTCAGGGGGGGTTGCATCAACCCCCCCGGACCGGCGAGGGTTAAGTGACACGACCTCTGAAAAACTTTCAACATGTGCCCAAGCTACAACTGTTGACCGACCACTTTGATACTTTAAGCATTGATTACCTTGACAGTACCTACAAAATGTATATCTTGGATTTTCTTTATCTGTGACCTAAGGTCAGGTCAATTTTGTGACCTCTCCATTATAAGTCAATGGGGGAAAATTCAACTCATTCTGATGTGCGTCAAAAGCGTCCCAAACAGCCAAAACCATGCTAAAAGTAGTTTCCCTTGGTAATTCAAGCCCACAGGTGTGTCCATGACCTGTGCAATGCTCATTGGAGGTCATGTGACGTCATCACAGGTCACCAACAGTTTTTGGGCAATAACTTTTGATTTGAAGGACCCCTGCCAGATTCCGAACCTTCCAGTGCCCGCCAGGAATAGGGTCAACCCGTCATATTTCACGATATAGTACTAACACGCTTCTCTACCCCGCCCTTTGCTGCAGAGCCTGCTGGACCGTGCATGGACTGGTCATCCATGGACATTGTCTTCTCGCCTGAGGCTGACCTCGGAGCAGAGGAAACTGGAGATGGCGAACGTGTTGCGCCTTCTGCATCGATTTCGCCAAGTGATGATGGAGACTGTGACGCGGATGCAACCGGTGAGGAGTCCAAGGAAAATCACCCTGTGTCATCTGAGACGAAGGCTACTCAATCTAAGCTGAACAGATACCGGTGTGCGATGCGGCGCTTGCGTTTAAAACGTCAGGCACTGGAAGGCCGGTTGGCGGATAGCAAACCAAAGAGCGTGAAAGATGTGCTGGACTTCACGGCTGGGATCTTAAGTCCACAGCAGCATCGGTTTTTCAAAAATCAGCTGGAAATGACGAATGTCAAGGCGAAGGGCAGACGTTTCACTGACGCCCAGATCATGGAGAGCCTGGCTATCTACTACCAGGGAGAAAAGGCCTACAAACACTTGCAGAAAACGTTTGTGCTGCCCAGTGTTCGCTGTCTGCAAAAGCGTATTGAGATGATCCAGTTTAAGCCTGGCTTTCAAGACTGGATACTCTCGGTGATGCAGGAGAAGTTCCGTGAGGCCCCAGAGCATGAAAAGCTTGTCGTGCTGTCATTTGACGAGATGCAGGTGCGACCCAACCTGACATACTTGGCTCATGATGATGTCATACTATAGAAGGAATAGAAGATTTTGGGGAGCTGGGGAAATCTGCGAGGAAGGCCGATCATGCATTGGTCTTCCTAGCAAGAGGTCTGACTTCGAAGTGGAAACAGCCTGTAGGATACACTCTAAGCCATGGTCCTACTCCCGCATCTGTCCTCCGTCCTCTGCTGGAGGAGTGTATAAGGAAGCTGCGGCTCGCTGGATTTACTGTGGCATGCGTGGTTAGTGATATGGGTACGCCTAACCAGGAGCTCTACTCAAAGCTGGGCGTTTCTGCAGCAGCTCCCACATTCGAATTGGACGGAGTAGAGGTAGCCTGCATACACGACGTGCCGCACCTCATCAAGTGTCTGAGGAACACCCTCATGAAGCATGACATCCTCGTAGATGACAAGAGGGCCTCTTGGTCTCACGTGACCGAGTTCTTCGAAAAGGACTCTCAAAGGACGCTGAGAAGCGCTCCGAAGCTCACCCGGAAACACGTCGCTCCCAACAACTTTCAGAAAATGAAAGTTCGGTACGCCGCCCAAGTGCTCAGCCGCTCCGTAGCTGTTGGCATCTCGCTGTACAGCGCATGCGGTAAGTGGCGGTTCCTGACTGTAAACTTTAGTAGGCCAAACTCAAAACTAAAATAATTGGTGACTGGAATTAGCTCGTTAAATCAAACACCAATGAAATATTGTGAAACTTACCATATTTTCATAGACTTAATGCTCCCTTATTTAATGTCCACCGAAGCACATACTCACCTAACGGTCATTTGGCAATGGACTGGTTGCCTGTCAGTATAACAGGTGAATATTTAATTATTCTTAGTAACTATTTTTCGAATACTTCTGTCGTGAAGTGATTATAACATTTATGCTGGTAATATAGTTATTATTATATGTGTTGGCAGGCATGTTGGGGAGTGAGACCGGATCGGAGACCAGGACTGCTGATCCTGAGGACACGGCGGTATTCCTACAGCGCCTCAACGACACTTTTGATGTGCTTAACTCCAGCACCTTCAAAGCTGCTAACCCGATGAAGGAAGCCATCAGTGGGAGAAACATCGAGGACAGGAGACGCTTCCTCCAAGATACATCCGCGTGGCTCGGAAGATGGAATGTGCAGGTAAAGACTGACGTTCGGCGCGATGTTCGGCTCCGCATTGTCAATAACATTTATTCACAGCACACGTCTTCCAATTCGTAACATTTTTATTCGCGTGTCTGCTTCATAAGTCCTCGAACGAGATCAAAGACAGCTATTTTAGGTACATCTTGAGATCAAAGACCTGCTGATGTGACACCGTCGTTTCGAAATTTTCACAATTTTCGCCAAATCAGTTTTACTGCATGGATTTTGATATGTCGTGTTGTTAGGATTTTATCGCCTTGATTATGAGGCCGTATTGAACCGTTATTATCATAAGTGGTTTGTATGCAGTAACTTTTTTATTGTAATTGTGATCATTTGTGCCTTCAGGTACCGTCGGTGCGTGGTCTGCAGCTCACCATCGCTGGCGTTCTATCGCTGTGGGACACCTATGGTGGACGGGTCCTGCAGTTCATGCTGACTCGGCGCCTCAACCAGGATGCCTGTGAGAATCTCTTCTCAGTCATTCGGTCGAGAAATGGACAAAATGATCTGCCGGATGCCAGTAAGTTTCGAATGGCCCTCCGTAAGACGGTGGCAACGAACATTCTTGCGCCACCCACCGCGAACTGCGAGCCAGATGGCGACACGCTCCTCACCGTTGTGACGTCAGTGTCCCGCAGGGTGAGGTGCAACCTCACGCAAGTGAAAGTGTCCTTAGCGAACTCCGAGCCAGTTGACGTTTCACTTGCACCGATCGATGCTACGATGTCGAACATTTTGACGTACGTCGGCGGCTGGGTGTTGCGACGTGGTGCGGAGAAACATGCCTGTGTTCAGTGCTCTGCTGTGCTCGCAAAACCCGATCCTTTGGTGTGTTTTGAACGGGAGATGATGTGTGGACTGAAAAGCTTTACCGGTGCATCAGAAGTAGACGCCGGAAGCCTGGTAAAGCCCACACAGGGCTTTTACGAGATTGTCTCGTACGCTTACCGCACTACCCAAGTCCTGTGGCCGGCTCTATTCACAAAGTCGGGAATGCTGTCGGTAATCTTAAACCGTGTCATGACTTCGCAGCCGGCGCTAGATCTATTGGCCTTGCTGTGCGATAAGAATGCATTGGTTTTCATGATCACCCTTTTCATTCGCCTGAACCTGTACAGGCTCTGCAAACAGGGATCCTCTGGGCGAGCGCCTGCGCAGAAACAAAACAGGAAGCTGCTCAAAGTCACATCTCGAGCGTAGTCAGATAGTGGGGTGACGAGCAGGGCTGTGCCATCCTTTTCAATGATCTCATTTTCAGTTCACTAGGCTGAACAGTCGCTCTTGCAGTGATGGTTGTGCAAGCTCGATGTCGAAAGTTTTTTTGCATGTGTCTAAATGTGTGTATACTATATAGCGTGACGGCAGGCTGACACGTGTGCGCGCGCGTGTATGCTTGTGTATATGTAGATGCGAGTGTACTGAGGGTGTCGCTGGCGGTTCGACCTCCGCTGTCAGTCCCCACGTGTGTGGTGTATCATGGGATGATTTCTGACGTCATCGGTCGGGGTGCGGCGTCTTGGGCTGATGTGCGGCGTAATGGGGTGATGCGCGCTGCCGTCGAGAGTCGCCGTGTGCGGGCGAGATGACAGTGATTAGAGATGAAACGGGAGCCAGCCGCTCCCGTTTCCCTGTGCTGCACCGCTCCCGTGTTGCTGGGCTGCACTGCGGCGCCTCGCGGCTCCAGTGGCTGTATTCGGGACTCCGCCAGGCCCCAGCGACGGTCTCGCGAGCCATCTGCAACCGAGTGGCACGATCGTGGACCGGTATGGACTCCACACTGGATCGGGCGTCCGCCGTCCTGCGCGTGGGCTGAGCTCGGGCCGTTTGTGTCTGTGTGTGGGTGCGTGAGGCGCGCTCTCCGCGGACGGAGAGACGAATCTCGTGTCCAAATGACTGGGCTGACTGGCGTATCGTAAGTGTATTATCGTCAAAGGATACAATGAACAAACTAATTGATCATGATCAATCACTGAACGTCTTTTCGGGCTTTCTGTGCCCACTGCAGATTTTGAGTGGCGGGTGAAGGGGAGCATGCAAGCCAAGCCCATCCAATTCCTCTTCCGACTCCCGTCCGTATTATACTGGGACTTGGTTTGTAAATGATCAGAAAACAGATATGGGCATCACTTGTGCCATGTTGTAACATTGTTCAACCCAAAACGCCTTAAAATATTCGCGGAACATATCCCCGTCATTACGCTTTACACTGCGGCCCACCGCGCGTCGTGGCTAGGTTTAGTTCATCTGTTGGCCGCTAGGTGGCCGCGCTGGTCGCTGACATCAAAGGGGCCGACGCCGAGACTCGCATCCATATATCTCTCATCCATGCCTGGATGTTGGTGGCGTTGCGCCGTACGCGTCCAACCGTTCGAAAGCTCCTGTAGTCAGCGGGAATCGAACTCCGGTTTCTCCGGTGACGGTCCACGGTTCTAACCACTCCACTATCGAGGCAGATTTGACTATGGCCGGAGAAGTTACTTCCTGAAACGTTGTGATACTAACATCTCAACTCAAGACGGGGACGAAAGTCCAACAACCAACATCAGTGATACTAACAGGCCTCGTCTCAAGCATTCAGAAAAAAACTAAAGCTTTTGGGGGTTGATGGAATGATGTGGGGAGAGAAAAGGAGAAGAGTTGGTCTAATTGACTTTGTCTTACTTGCAGACCCATATTTCATGCTAATATATAATATCACACGGGGCCGGTAAAATGTTTCATTCAGGACCGAGGGATTTGTTGAGTTTTCCGCACGAGACCGAAGGTCAAGGGCGGAAAATTCAACAAAGCCCGAGGTCCTGAATGAAACATTCCGGCCCAAGTGTGATATTTATTTTAGCATATGCCGTTTAATTTTCATATTTAAGCTTCTTTAACAGTTTTACATGTTTGAAATAAGTAGAAAAACCAAGACCGAATATCAATAACTAAAAAATGTACATATTCCCTGACCAAGATTCAAGCCGACTCAAGATCACTGTGTTCCATCCTTGTGTCTGGCTCTGAGTTGGATTCATATAAAACCAAGAACATCTACTTCAGTCTATGTCATATGAGAAGCTAGAGTAACGTTCGTTTTCAATATTAAAGAAGAGTGGAAGGTATACAATCCTGTGAAGTGAGCGCTTGATTTTCTACCCATGTCAATATGAATAAAGTTTTTACTGATCAATGTGAAATGCGTTTTTTTTTTGTCAATTCATTGCATTTGTAAAAGGCATGAAATTGGCGCTATAAATGTAGGTGATTTATTAATCTGTACATTAGGATTTAAAATATTATCTTATTGAAAACCAACATTTACAATATGTTCAATAGTTCGAAGCGACCAAATGCAACACGTAAGTTAACGTTAGATTTCTATCACTTAAGCTCTTTTCCAGCGCCTTCCTCCGTCTCAGGAAATGCTTCAAAAGTTCGCTGATAAAATGTTTTGCCCATGGGCCGAAACCTTTGTCCAATTGCCTTCAACATTATGCGATTTAATCCAAAAAGCTTTTACCGCACGCTCGCGCTAATGCTAAGGGCATACTTCGGCATATGCTAATTTGCACGCATACCAGCCTGGTATCAGCTTTTATCATGCATATCAACTCACCACTTGATGGGATATCAACTCATCACCTGTCACTTTTCTTAAAATTACAAAAAAGCGTTGTTATAGGTGAAGCCCAAAACTACCTGGGATCAACAGTAAATTGATAGTAGTTTCTTTACCAGTGCATGTTGTTCCATGAATATCCACCGTCTTTGCTGTAGGGTGGGGACTTTTCCTTAGTTTCAAAATCAGAAGAAAAAAAGGACCTTGAAAAAAGTGATGTATTAACCCTCGCCCATGTAGGGGGGGGGTTGGTGCAACCCCCCCCTGAGGTTTTTCGGAAATAGTGCAAAAACGGCGGCGCGCAGCGCCGCCAAATTTTGGGTACCTTATGGGGCAAACCTTGCGCATCTTTTGATAAAAAAAATTTGACCGGGTCATGTCAGGTCACGGAGTTATGACGTCACAAAGGGAACAGCCTCCGGCCGGATTTTCACAAACTGAGTGCCAACGCCCGAGGTTTCCTGCCGGTGGTACGAACATCGGTTGATGGATCGTGATGAAACTTCCCATGCATGTTGGGGCAAGTATTGGCTATCATATGGTATAAGAAACTTGACCGGGTCAGGTCAGGTCACGGAGCTATGACGTCACAAGAGGAACAGCGTCCGGTACTATTTTTGAAAAGCGCCCGAACCACTATTTTGCTAATTCTTGTCACCTCAACGGGAATATGCAGCAATATTAGCTTCTATAGGGAGCAAATGGACATCCCAAATCCAAAAATACAATTAGATTTCAAAAATTTAAATTTTGATTTTTCGAATTTCTGCCGCCGACTGTGACCTTGCCGACTTCCGGCGCTCCCAACGCGCCATTTTTAGAGCTAGGGAAACGAAATACATACCAAACGATAGAGAATTGATCAAGGAACACGATAGTGAAGGTTTCAAGTCGATATCTCCCACCGTTTTGCCGCAATCGCCGCGGAAAATTTGAAAAAGTATATTTTTCCGAAAATTTGACCTTTGACCGGTCAAAAGTAGGTCAAATGTTGACCTAGGACCAAAAAATATACCACCAATCGCGAGATCTCGGCGAGAGCAATCCGTTGGTCTTTTCCGCTAAGCTCTACGACGCTCCGTTTTCAAACGCCAAGGGGGGGGGGTCGCACCAACCCCCCCCCTGCATGGGCGAAGGTGGCAGATCGCCGTTTACGGGCGAGGGTTAAGAAGGCAATGCACCACATGCATGCCTTTCTCAGCTACATGCATCACTTATTGGTTGCTTCACTTCACACAAAAATAAAACTAAAAATTGGTTTACAAATGGATGAGCAGCACACATTTTAACATTTTTCGAGCAATTTATATCAACTCACCACCCCATATCACCTCACCCCGGTTTACGGTACGTTAAAGTTGAATTTTGAGGTCACAGGTCGGGTTAAGGTCAGGTCAAACACCTGAAATCGGGCTTTCAGTAGCATGGACTTCAGGACTTCGCAATGGGCGCCTCTCGTCATAAACTCTGTCAAAACGGTGCACAATCCATCATATAAGGCCTACAAGAGTGTCAGCTCCATGTACGGGTCAGTCAAGCATAGGTCAGGGTCAAGGTCAGGTCAACCCGGTAGGCACATATCCTCGAAAATCAAAACTGATATTCGCAGCCTGTGACACATGTTTTATGGGTAATTTGGGGCGTAGAACACGATGGTGACATTCATTTTATCATATGTGTACGTGTTTGGCTAAAAAAGCTCAATTTAAGAAATGCATGTATCATGGTCGTGAAGTAGTCACGAGAAATTGCCAAGATTCAGTTCAAGATTTTGGAAAATACGGAACGATAATCAATAATCGAAGATAGCCATTTGATTGTTCATGGTATTGGCAGTCTAATGGCGTTTACGGCATGGCTGTATGTCTATTTTGGGATTTTATATGATTTTTTGAACATATGCCGTTTTTGGTCTAAAAGTCAGAAATCATGACGTCACTAAAACCTCGATATCTCAAAAATTTTCCGACCGATTTTTTTTAAACTTTGTCTCAATAAACTTCAATCAATTCCCTACAGGTACCCAAAATTTGTGCCGTTATTGAGGTTGCAATTTTGGGGGTTCTTAAAAAATGTCCAACTTTACCACGCGCCACGTGCGGTGGTTGGCAAGAACGCATGGTGGTCATCACACCACAGAACTTTTACGTCCAAGTGACATTCAGTAAAGAAGACCGCTTGTCAAGCGGATGTCCCGTTCCTAACATATTAGCTTTTGAAGAGCGTCCCCACGGCCGGCCGCTCATACTCAGGATTTTCCCTTAACCTGCGAGTTGCTGGGGGGGGGGCGTTAAACGCCCCCACTTTTTTCGCCGGGCCATAGCATAAAAACGGCGCGCCGCAGGCGCGCCAAATTTTAGGTACCTGTAGGGAATTGATTGAAGTGTATTGTGACAAAGTTTCAAAAAAATCGGTCGGAAAATTTTTGAGATATCGAGGTTTTAGTGACGTCATGATTTCTGAGTTTTCGGCCAAAAACGGCATATGTTCAAAAAATCATATAACATCACAGAATAGACATACAGACATGCCGTAAACGCCATTAGACTGCCAATACCATGAACAATCAAATGGCTATCTTCGATTTTTGATTATCGTTCCGCATTTTCCAAAATCTTGAACTGAATCTTGGCAATTTCTCGTGACAACTTCACGACCATGATACATGCATTTCTTAAATTGAACTTTTTAAGCCAAACACGTACACATATGATAAAATGAATGTCACCATCGTGTTCTACGCTCCAGATTACCCATAAAACATGTGTCACAGGCTGCGAATATCAGTTTTGATTTTCGGGGATATGTGCCTACCCGGTTGACCTGACCTTGACCCTGACCTATGCTTTACTGACCCCTACATGGTGCTGACACTCTTGTAGGCCTTATATGATGGATTGTGCACCGTTTTGACAGAGTTTATGACGAGAGGCGTCCATTGCGAAGTCCTGAAGTCCATGCTACTGAAAGCCCGATTTTAGGTGTCTGACCTGACCTTGACCCGACCTGTGACCTCAAAATTCAACTTTGAAGTACTCATCTGAAGCGTCTCGTCGCGTTCTTTCGTTTGCCGCCTCGTGCGTTTCGCTGCGCCTATTGGTTCTCGAGTTATCGGCTGGGGGCGTTTAACGCCCCCCCCCCCCCCCCCCAGCAAACGGTGGGTGGCGAAATACCCCAGCAACTGCCGGGTTAATTCAGTATGAACTCGCTCGCTCGCTGCGCTCGCTCGCTCGTAATTATCCGGGTGTGTAACTTGACGCTTTTTGCGTCACGCCTCTAGCAATGCAATTGTTGTCTTCGTATACGAAGGCAACGATACCTACGAAGGCAAGGATATGCAGAGCTGCTTTCGGCTCATGTCTTCCCCAGTAATACCGACTTTAACCTGCTGAGTTAAAACTGGCTTTTATCTTAAGTTGAACAGCCAATGTAGCAATGATGTCTCAGCGCAGAGCTTGATTATGAGCCGGTCGTCTCCGGTATCGTCTGCTTATGACCTTGCATAGTCAATGATGTTGCATAACGCGTTATACCGCTCCGTTTAAGGCATAATTTCAAAGCAAAGCGGAATAAGAGAACGTGTCTGTGATAAGCGTGTGCGCTGTCTCCTGCGGTTATACAGTTTATATATACCCCGTCATACCCAGAAACAATCTTCGGAACGCTCGCGCTTTTAGCCTGGGCCTAGTTTTCTGGGGCGGGATGGTGTCTATCCTTCAAAGATAGGGCGAAGGGCTCTGGAAGCGTTCTTACTTGCCCGTGTTAAATTTAAGATTGGGCACAGGCAATGAGCTAGCAGAGGAACATTACACAATTTCTCTTGCTGCAACATATTTACCAGCCGTGCTCGCCGCCGCATCGCAGACAGATTATGCTAGAGCACGTCGCCTCGTGTCCCCACTCCTACCAATATCACGTCGTCTCTTGTCCTCACAAATGGCACGGTGTCTCGCGTCCCTATGAACGGCGCGTTGATTCGTGCCCCTACCAATCAGGGTATATAGAACAACGGGTACACCAACGACGCGGAAAGCGCCCATTTTTCCTAGATGAGCTACATGGTAGGTGATATATTTTTTTTTACTATGGAAAAAATAGAATATTCTATTCTGACGAGTAAAGCCAAATTCATAAGCAGTTATTTTTAAATTATATGTAGGTAGCAGAAATAACATACTATAGTCCGTTTTTCTTATCTTTAGACTTCACTCCAAGATGTGCAGATAACTTAGCACGTGACGTCACACAATTTGATAATAAAAATCAAGCGTCACGCTCATTGCCACTGGCTCTAAAAGCGAACACACCATATGTCTGCTGTGTATCAAGGAAATCTGAGACTTTTATATATCTTTTGAAATTTATATCCATTCGTATACAATAATATGCAATGCTCTCAAAACTTCGGCAAGGAAAACCGATCGGTGCACAAGCGAGACAAGTGGTTTATAATGTTTACCAATATTTTATTCGAAAGAAAGATGAATACCTCAAGCAAGGTGATGAGAGTGCAGCGGCTAGCATTAACGTAGCGAAGGAGACCAGCTCTGCTACTGGAGTGTCGATTGCCTCTGTTAATGCATTCAAGAGTGGAATAGAGACACATGGATGCCAGTCTCCAGCCCGCCAGCGCCCTAACAGGGGGCCACGCGAGTACTTCGACGAGTTTGACCAGTGCGCGTTCAGAAGAATGGTGCATGCCATGTACCTGGAAGGGAAAAAGGTCACTTTGGACACCATTAGAGCGGCAGTTCAGGACAAGTTCGAGCAGACTATCTCGCGCTCAACCATACGAAAGCAGCTGTTCCAAATAGGATTCAAGTTCCGACAAGTGAACAACCGAAAGCTGCTGGTTGAAAAACCTCAGGTGGTGGCAGCCCGGAACGCGTTCCTGAGACGCATTCGGAAGATTAGAAGCTCCGACCCAGAGCGCACTATAGTGTACTTGGACGAGACCTGGTATAACCAGTTTGATATGCGAACGGTCGCGTGGTTGGACAGTGACGACGTGGCCGGCCATAAGCCAGTGACAGGGAAGGGCAAGCGCCTAATCATAGTCGATGCTGGCTCGGACAGCGGCTTCACCCCAGGAGCATTCATGTGTATGAGGACGGACGGCAAGTCTGCCGACTATCACACGTCTATGAACGCGAGCTGTTTCGAGGACTGGTTTCGACTCCAACTTCTGCCGAACCTGCCAGCGAATAGCGTGATCATTATGGATAACGCCTCGTATCATTCAAGATGTGCTAACAAGGCACCTACAGCTAGCTGGAGGAAGGAAGCGATCCAAGAATGGCTGCGGGTACATGATGTCAATCCTGATCCGGACTTGCGGAAGGTCGAGCTTCTTGAGCTGGTTCGCCCTCTGAAACAGACACGCGAGTATGTGTTGGACAAGGTGGCACAGGAGGCCGGTCATGAAGTACTGAGGTTGCCCCCATATCATTGCGACCTCAATCCGATTGAAATGGTTTGGGCAAACATGAAGACGCACGTCCGCCAGTTCAACAACACTGGGCATCTGAATGACGTGGAAAGGCTGCTGCTGGATAGCCGAGACGCCGCGCCACCGGACTTGTGGCGAAACTGCTGCCGCCACGTGCGAGAACTGGAAGAGGTGTACTGGCGAGCAGATGGTATGATGGAGGACATCGAGCCAGTGATCGTGTCACTTCAGGATTCGAGCAGTGACGACAGTGACAGTGAAAGTGATTGAGGGCGCATGGGACCTACGATGGCTTCGGTGAACCAAACATACCCAATATACGAGTACGACTCCTGTGTTTCCTGTCTTTTGTAATTTGTATTACGAGTTACTGGTGGTAGATTTGTAGACACTAGCGGGTAATACGAGCAAAACATGTCATCACATTGAAATAGTATGTATATTTGTTAATTTCGATCAATGCTGCATTCATCGCTAAACACACGCTCATATAGCCAACTCGTGTTGGTAGCCTGCGCCGCTGAACACGCATGTCCTGCGGGTTGCCTACCTCCACAGGCATAATTCATCTCCGCCTCTCGTCACGCAGTCTAACCCGTCCACATGATACTTCGTGAGGATTACAACGTCACAGTCAATACTATCGAAAACGCGTTCACTCGAATGTCTGCGATAGCGAACCACAAACCAAGTGCTTCACGACAGTCGCCAGAACTTGTTACGAGCCACACGCCGAGCTCCTTCAAGAATTTCCTTGCATTGGGTCCGCACTCGCAGTCGCACGCACCTGCGGTTTCAAAAAACTTCGGCTGGAACCAAGCCCTATAGGTCTTGAACTAAAGTCACTGATGATGACTTGTGTCCATTTGCAGAATAGTTCATTTCCAAGTGATATTCGCTTTTATAGGTACCCTTTAATTCATCGGATCGATAGTTCGGTTAGCATACCAAACTTTATCCAACTTAACTTTTGTAGCAGGTAGGTATAAGTACCTACCTATTTATGTAATACACATTTGTGAGACTACAAATCTGCATTTGCCGCACCCAAGAGCGCCACTCTCCAGGCTTGGGCTTCAAGGCAATATTTTCTGTTTCCGAAGGGCTTGATTTTTTCTAAGCCATGCTTTGTCTCGTGCATATCTTGCGAAACATCTTGGAGTGAAGTCTAAAGATAAGAAAAACGGACTATAACCATAGTTTAAAACTTAGTCTAAAGTTAGTTGAAAAGCGTATAGTTGATACTAAAATGGAAGGAATCAATGGAAGGCATAAATGGCGCAGCGGTTTCATTCTTAAAATGTGTTCGCAAGCAGGATTTACGTGATGTAAGCGACATCTATTAATGTAATCGGGGACGCTGTTTGGCTGATCGAGTCCGTGAGCAGTATCACTAATTTACGCCAGTACAGGGTTGAGGCAATGTGCGCAAGCGCAGGAACTTGTGCTCTTATGGAGGGGCTTTTGGTACCTCAGGCAGCGCCCAATGCTTTTTGGACCTGTTATGGCCTCCGCATCGAAAAACGCTAGATGAAAAGGTTGTAGGGGAAGCTCGAGGCTACCTTTCCCCACAATAATATTGGCACTTTATCTCTTAGCTTACGCGTGAGGCTCGCTTGAAAAAGGTCGATTTAACACGGAAACCCTATGGGGGTAGTAGTTTTTGAGCGCCCATTTGGCCTAATGCTACCAACTGTTACTGGCTACCCCTGCTACCAATAGCACATCGTTTCGTGCCCATACCAATGGCAGGCTGTTCGTATCCCTATCATAGCACGTTGTATCGCATCCTTAACCATAGCACGTTATCGCGTGCTCCCCACCAATGGCACCTCATCTTGTGCCCCTACCAATGACACATTGTCTCGTACCCCACCAAGAGCACGTTGTCTCGTGCAAGATACCTAACCAGTCACAAATGGGGCACGTCTCTTGCATTCCCTGCCACTCAAGTGATCATGGCGATACTTGTTTACCTCACACACAAACTGTACAGCGCACTCGATACCGGCAACGATTTTACAGCAATATTTTTAGATATAAGTAAATATTTTGACAAAATTTGGCACGCAGGTCTTTTATATAAATGCAAGACACTATTCGGAATTACAGGTACACTTCATGCATGGCTTAAGTCTTATTTAGCTGACCGAAGTATCCGAGTGTGTGTTAATGACAATTTTCTCAGCCCCGTCTTATTAATACCGGATGCCCGCAAGGTAGCGTCCTGGGTCCATTAATTGCCCTCATTTATCTTAATGACCTCGCTGACGTCACTCATAAGTCATAACGAATCTCTATTTTACGCAGATGACACATCACTATACGCATCATACTCACGAAAACCATCACAGTTCATTGCGCTTCCCGGGCAGCGACCCATAGCCGACTCAAACCGCGACGAAGTTTTTAAATCTTTACAAACTGACCTTAACCCGCGCACCGACGGGGGTCTGCGCCAACTTCGTACCGACGGGGGGGAGGGCGGATGACCGCCCCCCTCAGATCTCGAGAACGAAGCAGGATAGCGACAAGCGGTAAACGGCATCGGATACGCACGGACAAGGTCTACAATTTTTACTAAGGTCATTTTCAGGTCAGGTCAAAGATGACGTCACAGGGGTCAAAAAAGTCAAAATGGCGGCACGTCACTGGCGGCATGGCGAGTTTTTCTCGAATAACTTTCGAACTAGTCAAGATAGGAACAAACTAAGGGCACCATCGTGATCCTCTCGTCAATCCGCATCGAATGATATATATGCTGACCTCGAAAGGTCAAGGTCAAAGGTTGACCTCAGGTCACGTGACCTCGAGGTCATCATGTATATCATTCGATGCGTCTTGACGAGCTGAACACAATGAGACCATCCGCGCTAGTGATGTCAATTTCAGAAAACATATGTCCAATGTCCGTCCAATGTCCAATACTTACGTCGACTTTCCGTCCAAAAATGTCCAAGACAGCCATTTGTCCAAAGATGTCCGACATCTACGCAATAGTTTACACTCAACACCGTTAATTAATTTGCTTTTAATGTATCGTTACCAGCTCAAAAGTGGTAATCATATCGAAAGCTGAGCTTTCTAATAGCCAATCAATGCTAAACACGATTACTTTATAAAAATGTTGAGGTGTAGCAAGCGATTGTCCAAAGTTGTCCAAAGTCTGCTGTCATTGTCCAACCGAATTCCGAATTGGACATTGGACAAAATCGGAATTCCGAAGATTCAAGTTCCGACTGACACCACTAAATTCCGCGCGGCCGTATCTTGTTCCTGTACGGAGTTATTGGCAAAAAACCGCTGGTGACCTTTGATGACGTCACATGACCTTACAGCTGCCCAACAGCAAAACAGACCTCAAGGTAGTGAAGGTTGATCGTATATGAAGTCATGTATGGTATATGGGACCATTCCGACCCGTTTTAGTGGTAAAAACAGGGAGTTGATTTTCCCCCCATTGACTTATAATGAGGAGGTCGCGAAATTGACCTGACCTTAGGTCACCGACATCAAAATTCCGAGATAAACAAATTGTAGCTACTAATGACCTAATAACATCCTGCGACTTTCAAAGGCCTCCGACATCTACTGTAGCTCTGGCACGGTGACAAAGTTGCAAAAAAGTGGCTTGTGGTTGGGTCATTCAAAGTGACCTGGTGACCTGACCTAAAAAGTTAGGAGGTTCAAACTTGCACACCATGTGTAAAATTGATGAGAGAATAGTCGTCCCAAATTTCGCGCCGCGGTTTTCCCGCTGTTCGCGAAAAAAGCCTCAGGGGGGCGGATATCCGCCCCCCCCCGTCCGTGCGCGTGTTAATATAATGTCTAATTTTGGTACAGATTGGCTCATCAGCTTTAGTGCGGCTAAAACCAAACAGGTTATTTTTAGTTACGTGACGTCTTCTCACTCACCATCGCTGTCATTCGATGACAGTTGCATACCTCTGTCAAGTAGTCACACTCACCTCGGTCTTACACTATCGACGGATCTGAGATTTCACAACCACATCAATATCATAATTAAAAAGGTTAATACTGCGCTAAGTCCCCTATCAGTGGCGCGGGAACTTCTTCCAGACTGGGGGGGGCTGAACCATAATAGAGATCAACCTAGGGTACCCCCAAATCTAGTTTTCTCACCGGTTTTAGGCCACTTATTTTTCAGACCTTGGCCTTTTCAACAAAAAAAAAAAAAACGAAAATATTTGCAAAAAAGTCAGGTATTCCGTCTCAGCTGAGTGAAGAAACTACCGTTTTGGCAACCTGGAATAAAGGTTTTAATCTGCCAAATGAGTTGCCGAGCCAGTGAAAGAGGTGGATTTTTTACTTACATGCTTTCTTCCTTTGTGACCCACAACCCCTCATTTGGGGAGGACAAGCTGCCTCAACGGTTCCTGACCTCATGAAAAGTTGTGGGGCACCGCCCCCACGGCCCCAGAGCTGTGGGGGCAAGCTTCCCCCACTGCCCCCTCCCCCGGCTTCCGCGCCAATGTATGAATCTATGAAATTATTTTGGTAGATTTCCTATTTCGATTCCTCCAGCTGGGGGGGCTCAAATACATTACGAGCCCCCCCAGCCGAAAAGTTGGAGGGGCTCAGCCCCCGCTAGCCCCCCCCCCCCCCGGTTCCCGCGCCACTGTCCCCTACATCCAATCGCTAAATATTTACCACGTGACATCCTAAACCAGATATACAGCACCTACATACTTCCAATATTTGACTACAGTGACAATGTATACGACGGACTAATAACGACCAAAGACAAACTACGACTAGTTAGAACGACTACACGCAAGGGCAGGACGTCTAGTGACGGGTGCGTTATTTAACACATCTCATAACAAGCTCCCTTTAGACCTAGGCTGGGACACTTTAGAAACACGACGAAAAAACACCGACTGATATTTTACAACAATCTGATAAATCATTTCGCTGACTTGCCGCAATAATTACATAAGGGACATACTACCACAAACCAGACAAGACAACACGGGTCGTGCTCTTCGCAATGCCACCAATCTCACACTCCCAAACAACAGAACGTCACTTTTTAAACAATCTTTTATTCCTAAGACGACCAGAGATTGGAACATTTTACCAGAATCCATCAGAACCGATTCCAGCCTCAAATCCTTCCAACGAGCGATAGAGACCAGACTTTGTACAGGGGCCGTCCCACCATATAATAATACTGGATCAAAGTTTGGAAACATTCAGCATGCAAGACTTAGGTTGAACGCAACTGTCCTAAAAGCTCATCTCTACCAAATCCAAAAATCTTCTTCTCCCTGCTGTGAGTGTGGGAGCCCAAAAGAGACTGTAGCACATTTCATAATAAGAGATATTAACCTTACTCTCATATTAGCCAAAAGATATAAAATTTCAAAAAGACAAAATGCAGTTTCGGGAGCTTTCCGCTTTGCGCTTTTATCAACCGTTATGTATTATTTAGATCATGTTCGTCACAAACTTGCATGGAACAGAAAATTCGAATTGGTACGAACATGCAGAAATCACACACGCACTTCCCAGCTACTCTTTAAAAACGCATCTATGCAAAACTTACAGAGACATAAAAGATTTATCATGAAGTGCAGAACAAGATAGTCATGTCGAAAACATGAGTCATACATTCAGCGGAGATAGTATATATCGTGTGTACATCATCAATAATGGGTCCCGTCCCGACACCCGACCTCCCGGCCAACATTAAAAATATGGAGATAAGCATATATGAGGTAAGTACATGCATGCATACGATAACAGAAGTGTACAACAGCACACCCGCACGGCGCACACCCGCGCACACAAGTTTCCACGGTCAGTCAGTTTAGATATAATGACCACTCAGATGATAGGCCAAGACGAGGTTTGCGTGTGAAATGTCAAATGGAATGTCAACTGTGCGCACAAGGCGAGTCTGTGTATGTCGGTGAAACACGCCGACCTGTCAGGCTTAGATATAATGAACACATGAGAGATGCAAAAAACAACAAACTATAGTTCGTTTTTTTTCAAAAGGACGCTGGCTCAAAGTTCAATATCGGAGCTCTCACGTGAGTTTTGGCAGCTTCAGTGACGGACGTATAAATAAACTGGACTGACAATCCCAATGGACCTCCTATGGAAGATAGTGAAGCCGACAAGGCGCCATTTTACGTTGCCAAAAAACCGTGCTCTGGAAGGTCATCGAGCCAATACAATTAGAATTGCGTCCAAACGGATGATCGGATCGAGATGCTGGTGGTACCGTTCGACGGGTAATTCCTTGAGGCAGGTGATGATGGATGTCACATGTCACCCGGTGTCACATGGCGCGTGCCACGTGGCCCATAAGCGTAACTTTATATCTCTTTGTGGGTGCTCAAGCACCCCCAATCCTGAGCTCAGCACCCCCTGCCTTCTTAAAGCACCCCCAGCCTCCTCAAAACATTCCCAGCTGACTCAAGGCTCTCAATAATCAGAATGTCCATCTCCTAGTACCGTAATGAGCCCAGTGAATCATGCAAATACTATGCTTACTCAATTCAGTGACTAAGAGAATATACATTGAATAAATCACCACAAATTAAGATGCATGACATTTGTGTTAACATTATCAGGGGCCCGGGAACGATTTTCAAGTTGAGGGGGGGGGGGGGGCGAGCCTAAAATACCTGACATGATGCATATGAAACAGTGGCATAGCTAGGGGTCTAAGGGGACACGTACCCCTCCCCCCCCCCCATCGAGTTCAAAGGGAGCCTCGGGTCCGAGAGGCCCTGCGGCGCCATTTGACCGCTGATGGTTAACGATGGCTATATTTCTACTCAGAAGGGCCCCGTGGGGCTCGTTAGAGCACCTCATGGGCCCTAAATAGCCATACTAAGGTCTCCATAAGGGCCCCACGCCGACTTCTGAGGGCCTCTCGCGGCTTTTAAGGACACCTCGGTGGTCTCCAAAGGCCCGTTAAGCCTGAAACAGACTCTTTCCGCAGTCAGGAAATCGCATGCGAGAGCCTATTCAAATACATGGAAGCACGCTCGCATCAATCGCACGCACCTCCCGCGAGCGGTTGATGCGAGAGGAATTACAATGTATTTGAATAGGCTCTCGCATGCGATTTCCTGAACGCAGAAAGAGTCTGCTTCAGCCTTTACTGGCCTCTGAGAGGTCTTACCGGCCTATGAGGGGACAGTTCTAGGGGCATTTCCCACCTGTGATGGTCCCACACTTATTTTTCTGAGGGCCCCATAACGGCAACTGTGGGGCCCTCATCGGTGCCTATGAGGGCCCACACCGGTGTCTCTGAGGGTTTCACACCCCCAAACTCTGAGTGTCTACACCAGTGCCTATTAACCCGCGCCCGGCTGGGGGTCCTGGATTTCCACGCCCTGCTGGGGGGTGGGGGGGTGTTCAAACACCCCCCTTGTAACTCGGCTCCTGGGCCACGTAGCGATACGCGGAAGGCGGCGTTCGAAAGAGCGTCAAAAATAATGACGAAGTCACTTCGGTCAATTTTTTGGTCAGGTCAAAGGTCAGTTCACCAGAGGTCATTGAAGGCAAAATTTCGCCGATTTCCAGGTCGAATGTCGAAAATTTCCAAGAAGCTAACGCATAACTCGAGAACCAATAGAGCTACAGCGCCGCGGAAAAGCGCATTCGATAGCCCTTTTAACGCCCTTTCTGAGTAATTCTCTCAGATTTGACCTAACGTCAACGATTTTGCCTGCAGGGGGCAAAAACTGCAAAAATAGCCGATTTTTTTCGGAAACAGTTTTTCTGCAATAACTTTTGACCCAAGCCTTGTACGAGCTTACTTTTACCGGCATTGTGTTCCTCTCGTCAAGACGCATCGAATGAACTATAACTTGACCTTGAAAGGTCAACTTGAAAATTTGACCTCAGGTCAAGGTCATGACCTGACCGGAAAGGGTCAGGTCATGTTGCATATCAGTCGATCCGTATTGTCGAGCTGAACACATCTAAGGCGTTTTCATCGCTCTAGCATGCCTCTATCAAAAGTTATTTGCGAAAAACTGTTAGATACCATTCGTGACCTAAGATGACCTCAGGGCATAAACAAGGGTCACAGACACCATTTTCATGTTCAGTGTGTCTAAAACACTTGTAATTCGGTGTTTGGGAGTGTTTATAATGTCTTCTGTCCAAAACAGACGCTTTTCAATTTTCTCCCATTGACTTATAATGGGGAGGTCGCAAAATTGACCTGACCTTAGGTCATCGATATCAAAATTCTGAGATATACATTTTGTACATGCTATTGCTCTTAGCAATCGCTGAAAGTTTCAAAGCGATCGGTCACTCGGTGTAGCTATGACAGACATTGAAACTTTTTATGAGGTGAGGTCACTTCAAGTGACCTGGTGACCTGACCTTGAACGACCTTGGTCTGAAATTTTAACAACATGTGTAGAATTGATGTATGATAAGGTGTACCAAAAACGGCGGCGCTCCGCGCCGCCGTTTTTGAGATATTCGCGAAAAACCACAAGGGGGGTGTTCAAACACCCCCCCCCAGCAGGGCGCGGGTTAAAACCCTATATCGGCGGCTCTGAGGACCCACCCAACACCTGTGCATCTAAAGGCCACCCACTGATGACTTGAGGGCCCCACAACGGTGACCCTGAGGGCCCTACCGGCGTCTGACAGTACCATGCCGGTCTCTTAGGACCCCGCAGGACTTATTCTGCCGGCCTAAGCCCTAAGGACCCCTTGCCGATCACTGAGACCCCCTGCCGACTTGTAGAGAGTTCGCGTCAGCAGCTCTAAAGGCCCCACACCCGTCTGTAACGGCTCTACACCAGCGTCTATGAGGGCCCGGAGCAACGCCTGTTATGACACTCATCGGCGCCTCTGAGAGAATCACACTAGCACCTCTGATCGCCCACACCGGCACCGGCATGGCGGCCCCACACCGGTGCCTCCCTTCCCGGCGGCTCTGAGGGCCCTACGCCAGTGATTCTGAGGGTGCCACCGATAACTGAAGGCACCACACAAGCCCTTAGTGTAGCTGAGCTTTAATCCCATACCGGCCCTCCGAGGGCGCCACGTCAGTGCACTCATTGCCCCACAATCCACATCCCTCCCTCACACCCGGAGCGGGTAAACTGTGTTATACCTATAGCAACGATTTTACCACCGTTATACGTTATGTATTTCTCAAAGTTGACTCAAAATGGTCCAGTACAAAATCTGGCCTGCCAAACTTATGGCCAAGGTCAGGCCCAAACACGTTTTGGGCAATCAGTCTCAGTCCATGACTCCATTCTTCGACAACTATACGGTGCAAGGCCGATACTGTAGAAACTTGCAATTTGCACCCTTGACCTGACCTTGACCTTGACCTCAAACTTTAAATTAAGTACATGTTTTTACTTATTCGTGATGAGATCTTTCGATTGGCGTTTGAATTTTCCAAATCGGACCATTAGTTCGGGAGATAACAGGGGGTAAAATTTATCCCCCCAGCCCCGCGCGTTCGGCTGGAGACCCCAGCCCCGCGCGGGTTAATGCATTGGGTGAGCCAAAATTGTTTTACAGTGGCGCTATTAAAACAAGCTCTCGAACCGATTTAACATCATTTCTTGCATGATGCCTGATGGCTACAGTAAAAAAGAACAGCTAAAAAAAGCTACAAAAACTATGGCATGCCTTTCTGAAAGCTATTGAGCACCCCCAATGATTTTTGGAAAACTACACCCATGCCACGTGCCGACAAACTTACAAAGGGCAAAAACCTTTAAGCGACGCTTCAAATCAAACGAAGGGCGGCACAGGTGCCAAACTCACAGGTCACATGCCCCAGTGTTCGACCACTAACATATGGTATGCTCGGCATCAGGGGGTGCGGAATGCACGCGCTAGTGGCGAAAAACATGTTTTGAGGAGGCATCCTCCGATTCCGGAAAACCTTGACCTAGGCACACCAAATTTGGCGCACTGACACTACTGGACACGCGCTTTAAGGTGCTGTACAAATAGGCGTGCTGGGGTACACGGTGCACGTGCTGTGCACGTGCAAACCTTTTGATGTTGCACTCCATGTGTCACATATGCACAGGGTCACAGGGCGGGTAGCGCTGGCAAGCTCAAAGTGCCAAATTTACACAGGCCACCCATAATGCATTCCAGCATAGTTATTAAGCATATCCATCTCCTGGTGGCCCCCAAAGGTGCGCTCTGCACGTGCAAAAAAAAATATCCGCGCCGGGCGGTGGGGATGATTGGACACCCCATGTGGATTTATGTTTAAATATCTAGAAAACGGCGTTGTGTAGCGCCGCCGTTATCGGCACACCTTTTCATACATCTTTTTCACAAATGCTGCATAACTTTCAGACTTAGGTCGCTCAAGGTTAGGTCACCAGGTTACGTCCAAGTGGCCTTACCTTAGGAAAATTATAATGTCCGTCATAGCTACACAGACTATACAATCGGCTTAAAACGTGCAGCAATTGATAAGATCAACAGTATATAGGTACGTAGAGTACCTACCTCTACCTCGAAATTTCTATATCACTGACCTAGGGTTCTGTTGATTTTGCGACCTGAGACCACCAGCACGGCAAATCATTTATTTTGTCAAATTCGGGCTCCCAAACTTTTTGCTACCCAGCAACGCAAATTTACGCCTCAATCGCCGGCCAGCGCAGCATAGGCATCTTTGTTATCTACGTTGTTTGCGCCTGCAGTAATACTGTACCGCAATAACCATTATCTTCATCTTTCACCCATAGATGGCAGTAGCAAAGTGCCTGCATCTATGCTGTGCCGCAGTGCTCTTACAATACGAGCTGAGCAATGAGCATTGAGCAAGCAAGTGATATTGAAATCATAGGCGGCGGAACGAGGGGGCACCGGGGCACCGTGCCCCCCTTTGATTTTGGCATTTTAACATAGCCCTTTCCATGCAACGCCCATAGGGCGTTCCGTTGCATGGAAAGAATGGGACCAAAAGTCGGCAGTGCCCCCCTTTAATTGAAGGTGTCCCGCCGCCACTGATAAAAATTCCGAGATAGAGGTACTCTACGTATATACTGTTGCTCTTATCAATCGCTGCACGTTTTAAACCGATTGTTCAGTCTGTGTAGCTATGACGGGCACTATAACTTTTCCTAAGGTAAGGTCACTTGGACGTAACCTGATGACCTAACATTGAGTGACCTAAATCTGAAAGTGACGCAGCATGTGTGAAAAAGATGTATGAAAAGGTGTGCCAAAAACGGCGGCGCTAAACAACGCCGTTTTCGAGATATTTACATAAATCCACATAGGGTGTCCAAGCATCCCCACCGCCCGGCGCGGATAATTTTTTGCACGTGCAGAGCGCACCTTTGGGGGCCACCAGGAGATGGATATGCTCAATAACTATGCTGGAATGCATTCTGGGTGGCCTGTGTAAATTTGGCACTTTGAGCTTGCCACGCTACCCGCCCTACCCGCTCTTGCTCTTTTTGGTATTCTTGAGATTACCTTGCGCGACTGTTTTAATCTGGCTAATCTAGCTGCCAGACCGCTGAGGTCTTCCACATCTTTAAGTGGTGTCTCGACTTCTGAGCGATGAGGCACAGACTCCGCCGTGTTGTGCCTCACACAGCTTGGGCACCACCAGCAGCTTAGGGCGTCCGCCTGGTTTCTTTTTAAACGGACACATGTTAGATGCCACTCTCGGTTACATAGACTGCATCGGATCCGTCTCTTCCTTTTGCTGACCTTGCCACAACTGGGGCATTCTGCTGGAGTGGCCGAAAAGCTACAGCCGCTATCGGACGCGGTGGGCGCAACCGATGTTTCACTTTCTGTTCGTTCAGTGGTATCCGCCACACAAGATGTTGTAGCTGCGTGACTGAAGAAGACATCGCCGGTCATTTGTTAATATTCATACATATCGCTTGTAATACTACGTAGCGCATTAACATGATTAGTAATTGAAGGTAGTCTTCAAGGAACCGTCACGCGATATAGTGAAATAAATCAAGGCCCAACTGCGGTCACGAAAATTCATGGAAACTGAAAAATGTTCGAAAATATGAATATTCTAGACAATTATTAAACCATCAAAGCAAATTGTTATCAGCAATATTTTTATATGTCCGTTATCCCTAAGAATTAAGCTTTCTGGCGGTGTGTAAATTATAGACGGTAAAGTAGCGTATCAGCGATAAAATGACACAAGACTGGAACACCAAAAACACGTCCGTCCGCTTCAGAAACTTCTTTGGTCCATTAGATGTATTATTTATGTTGTTTGAAGCAGCAATCGTGTAACTAGATTTTGAAATCATTAATAAACTGCTGTAAAGAGGTCACGTGATGCTACCAGATCATGTACACGACAGCATCTTCTTGAACTTCGATTTCGAGTACTTGTACCTTCTTTGAGGCCTAATAATGGACGTTTACAGATATAAAATGAAACACTGAATCTAATGACGCCAACATTTAATCCTTTTTGCACTTCTAGACTAAGATATCCTGGCATGAACTTTGGCCAATTTGTGTGTAAAGCCTATGGTGAAGGGAAAACTTCACGCCCAGCTGACGTCACAGACCTCGGCTACCAAATCGTGTCCGGTGGGGGTCGGATTTACCTATATCCTAAAGCCGAAGCATATAATGAACAAATGCGTGCGTGCATTGTCCAACAAGACTGTGTCCTGACTGCGAGGTTCTGCAATGTTTTTCAGGCTTCGTCACAACAGGTGAAACACCAGCATCTTGAGACATATTTTTTCTTACAAATAAGTCTCAGGACATTGGACAATTGGACAATCATTGAGTCTTGAGCAATAAGAATCGTTTTCAGCATGCAAATTGTAACCGTGATACCTATAGGCATTGGGTGCATGCTTCCATTGAATGCTTCACAAAGTTCATGTTTGACTTTGTGAATGAAAATGACATGCCCTTTACCTACATATTTTGTATTATGCTTAGAATGTGAAATTTTATTTTTGTGTAGACTTGCAGATTCCAGGGGGTGCTTTGGCACAATTTTGGGCTCAGGGGGTGCTCGCGCACCCCCAAAACCCCTAACTCTCCGCCCCTGGCATGGGAGGACAGGAAATGTCCTGCATCGTCAAAACCCGCAGGCGTTTTCGCCCTTGCGTCGAGGCCGTCGTCGGCACAGACGGTGGTTACAATGAATGGGCACTTAGCAGAAGCATGTGGCTTGGTGACCCTGGCCATTGTTTCGTTCTATTCTTGAGGATCTATGGACCAAAGGCATTTATTTTAAAAATGTTAAAAAGCACCAGGACTTTCCGGACACCCTGTATACTTGCTGGTATGTTTGCGTTGTGTTCATTCGGGCTGAATATACCAATAGCTCCTGTTTGTACAGCTACAGTGTTATGCTGTGAGGGGCTTGGATGTGGGGTTTGCACCGAGATTGGTTACGCATAGCATATCTTATTGTCTCTTTATGTTTGCTGGCAGCTCGAAGGGGAAGCGGAAAATAAATGCCTGGTTTAAGGAATGGGGGAGCCATTTAGCCGCAGCTCAAATATCCAGTAGCACAGCGCTATCCCATTACCGGTAGGCCATCACAGCAGGCCGGCCGACCACTTACCGAGAAAAGCTAGGTTGACGGCCGGTGACCTGGCTGGGCACTGAACGATCACTTTGGTGACGAGGCCCAGCGTGCCTTCCGAGCCAATGAACAGCTGCTTAAGGTCGTATCCGGTGTTGTCTTTCTTCATGGAGGACATCAGATCCAGCACCTCCCCGCTGGCGAGAACCTGTGCTCAGGTGTGTGTGTGGGGGGGGGGGGGGTAGAGGACATCAGATCCAGCATTTTTGACATTACGCAAGGCACTTCCAAACCATACCCATCTGAACGCCACCCAAGCTCGATAGGCTGAAATATCTGTCCTGGGCCGTGACCCGAGTCTTGTTGTTTTGTGCTCTGTTACGCATGAATATCGCCCAAAATGCGTTTGAATGCAATTAAAGTTTATACCTTACACCTTCCCAAGCATCATGCATGCCAAATAATTTTTTTTTGAAATTGCGTATGCATTTGTACATCATTTGCATTATACCCTTTCAAACGCATCGCTCCGATCATAGGTGTAGCAACGTATCTCTTTGGTGAATGATACCTTTCACCAAAGTTTTAGATTGGTGAAGGATCCTTCACCAATGTTGAGCAATGCATGTGAGGGTCTTCACCAATGCTTAGAACGACTGGGTTCGACTGAGTTTGTCCAAAGCGTGCTGCCTGTGTCCAATCAAATTCCGAATTGGGTATTGTAGGACAAAATCGGAATTCCGAAGGTCCAAGTTCCGATTAGCACCACTAGTGTGCTAGTGGAAGCGTTTCAGTCAGTTTTGTGTTTGCTTTGCACACACGAGTGACGAGACTCATAATGTTACCGGCTGATTTTCGTATTTCTTTCACTATAGCATTGCTTGTAGCAGGGGTGTAGGATCCTATACAGTTGGGGGGGCTTCAGCCCCCCCAACTGGCTGGTCAGCCCCCCAACTTGCCAGTCAGCCCCCCCCAACATTTTAAAACATGGACAAATCAAGGAAAGCTCAACTTGGCAAGATTAAATGGTACTAGTTTGGGGAGTAGTAAAGCAGGCGTCACACTTCTTTTTGCAACCAAGGAGAGACGCTGTAGCTTAGGCTGTAGGTTGCAGATTTTAGGTTTTAGGTGGTAGGTTTTAGGTTGTACGAGTAGGTTGCAGGTTTTTGGTTGTAGGTTGTAGGTGAAGTTAGATCAGGTTTGGTTTGGTCCGATTTGAAAGCATCTCTGGAGTCTGGGTATAGCGCCTCTCTGCTTTACGACTACCCAATTTTGGCCTTAAAACTAAGTTGACCTTAGGTCACGTGACATAAGGTCAACTTTTGACCTTTCGACCTTTCGAGGTCAACATATATATGTTTCGATGCGGATCGACGAGAGGATCACGATGGTGATATTAGTTTGTTCCTAGCTGGGATACCTTGAAAGTTATTCGAGAAAAACTTGATATATATGTAGTGTCGCAATTTTTACTTCCTTTTTGCTCCTGTGACGTCATCTTTGACCTGACCTGAAAATGACCTTAGTAAAAATTATAGACCTTATCCGTGTGTACCCTGCACCGTTTACCGCTTGTCGCTATCTTGCTTTATTCTCGAGATCTCGCTGTCGCTCCCGCTCGTAATAATGGACAGGTCATAAAAATGACCTGACCTGAGGTCAATGCAGGGCGATATCCACTTTTTTATTTTCGCATATGAATAACAATTGATAAGGCTTTAATCGTCATCAGACAAAATTGCAACTTTCAGTGGGGAAAATATCAAGGTCACTCTTCGAAAAATAGGCCAAAAGGTCACGTGATGAAAATTTTCAAAAATTGAACATCCGAGATAGCCAAAATGTTTGTTCGCTAATTGTGAGTTGAACCATATTAAGTTTTTATCGTAGAAAACCAACAGTTTTTGAGTTATAGGCCGCCAAACATAGGGCTGCAGCGCGACCTCCAGGAACTGCCCGAGGCTATATCTCGGAAACCGTTGTTCGAAGAAAAAAATCCTTGTCACAGCTGGCTTCCCCGCCCATCACAACCCATTAGACCAATTTTAAGCAAAAAATAAAATATGAGGGTGCAGGGCACTTGTCGATTTGTCGTGGAACGCCCCTCCCCCTCCTCCGGTCGTCAGAATTCATCCATCAGACCCGGCATGTCAGCCGACCTGTAACCCCCCCCCCCCCCACAAAAAAAAAACGTTCGCCTAGATGCTCCATTGCCCTCTGTAGAGAGGAGGCCCCCTGTAGAGAGGAAACCTCCCGGGATCCTCCGCCCCCCCCCCCTGGCCAAATCCTAGGTACGTGCCTGCAATTGTTTCTTGCATTTTGGGAGTATTCGTGTGGCTACACGACCTACAACTTTAAAAATAAAATTATGCTTCCAATGATACCCCGCGAGTTGCTGGGGGGGGGCGTTAAACGCCCCCACTTTTTTTTTCGCCGGGCCGTAGCATAAAAACGGCGCGCCGCAGGCGCGCCAAATTTTGGGGACCTGTAGGGAATTGATTGAAGTTTATTGTGACAAAGTTTCAAAAAAATCGGTCGGAAAATTTTTGAGATATCGAGGTTTTAGTGACGTCATGATTTCTGAGTTTTCGACCAAAAACGGCATATGTTCAAAAAATCATATAAAATCACAGAATAGACATACAGACATGCCGTAAACGTCATTAGACTGCCAATACCATGAGCAATCACCTGGCTATCTTCGATTATTGATTATCGTTCCGCATTTTCCAAAATCTTGAACTGAATCTTGGCAATTTCTCATGACTACTTCACGACCATGATACATGCATTTCTTAAATTGAACTTTTTGAGCCAAACACGTACACATATGATAAAATGAATGTCACCATCGTGTTCTACGCCCCAAATTACCCATAAAACATGTGTCACAGACTACGAATATCAGTATTGATTTTCGGGGATATGTGCCTACCCGGTTGACCTGACCTTGACCCTGGTCCCTGACCTATGCTTGACTGACCCCTACATGGAGCTGACACTCTTGTAGGCCTTATATGATGGATTGTGCACCGTTTAGACAACGTTTATGACGAGAGGCGCCCATTGCGAAGCCCTGAAGTCCATGCTACTGAAAGCCCGATTTCAGGTGTTTGACCTGACCTTGACCCGACCTGTAACCTCAAAATTCAACTTTAAGATACTCATCTGAAGCGTCTCGTCGCGTTCTTTCGTTTGCCGCCTCGTGCGTTTCGCTGCGCCTATTGGTTCTCGAGTTATCGGCTGGGGGCGTTTAACGCCCCCCCCCCCCAGCAAACGGTGGGTGGCGAAATACCCCAGCAACTGCCGGGATATGCAGAATGCGGGGGTTTTGCGAAATACTACAACAAAAATCGTTCTGTGACGGTCCTGCAGCTTTACCGGTCACGATCGCCTACTTTGTCGATGTTAGAGTGAGTTTGCGAAATCGGTGGATCCGCGGAGTCCCTAGGGAATCCACGGAGTCCCTAGTGGCTCCGCGGATGAACATCAAGTCTAGTATATTCGCGGATAAACGGGCGGGGATCCGCGGATGAACAAGACTCTTCAGGATAACCGCGAACTCCCTGAAGAGTTGACGAGATTCGCGAACCACCCGGGGAATCCGCGGAGTAACGATTCATTCTAGTGAGTTTGCGAAGTTCCTATGCTTTTCGTGCAGCTATCTTATGACAAGAATGCAAGGCATATTGGATAGATCGTCTGCGACTTAACCCTCACCCGTATTGGTGTTTTCCCAGTTGCTGTTGGAATTCACCGAGTAGGTACCGATTCATTCTAGTGAGTTCGTGAATTATTCTTTCATCTCGCTTAGACGTCGCTCGCAAATATTAATATGCAATTAAGTAATGGACGGTAAGCCATTTTTGGCGTGGTTGAACTTCTGCGACCAGTCTGCTTACTTTTCTCCCAACCATTAATGGAAAGCTGGAAAGGCTACCGCGCATCTGAGCGATCATGTGAATGTATGCAAGTATGTATGCATAACAGTAATGCTCACTCTTCTCCAGGGACGAAGCTTCCCGTACAGTTGGTGGGGTAGTTGCCCCCCCCCCCCCAACTTGCCCTTTTACCACAGCCGACCTGACTCGACCGGTCAGCACCGCGCCTATACAGACGCTCCAGCCCGGCGCCACAGTATCTATTCTGGGGAACATTTGGACTGGAGGGGCAATGGCAATGCTGAACTTCGATACAAGAACCCAACACGTACATATCAACCCGCCTTTGAATATAGTTATTTGACCCAAGTTGACCGTAATTGGCTGAAGCCATTGCGTACTTGCAAACAAACTAATGAAAACTTAATCACGCATTGGCATTAATTGAGGTTGTTGGCTGTTGCGTCTCAAAGGCGATTAAAAAGACAGGATGTCCCCTATGCTATTTGGAATCGACCTGGAATGTCAACCAAATACCAATTGGCCTGGGGCCGTATGGTTTGGGTATTATTGGCTTCTTCTATGTAACCACGGAAAGCAAGCTATTTTTTTTTCCGCGAAAGGTTTAGCTCGATCAGGGGCCGCACGGCAAGGGTTCCAACGGAACCCTCCCCCGCGGACCCCTCCTCCCGCACACGGTAGCGTCCGAGAAAACAATAATACGGGCGAGGGATAGCCCTCGCCCCGTTGGGGGAGGCAATTTGCCACCCCCCTATGGTTTATCCTGAATGCCAAATTTTTAGTTCCTTCCCGGGCATCAATTTGACATCTTCACACAAAATTTCAAGTCTTACGTTTCCTTAGGTCAGGAGTTATTGAGGTCAAACTGAGGTCATGTTCGAGCAAAATGACCAAAAAACATGAAATCTTGAAACCATCACAAAAGCTACGGTTACCAAGCAATTTCAAAGTTCTTTATGTGGTTGTGTAGAAATAAAACGGCGCTAAAAAACTGTTATCTCAGATTTTTAAAATTGTGGGATTTTAACCCCCCCCCCCAAAAAAAAAACTTAGTCTTTTTTAGAAAAACGCAAAATTATCCCAAAATTTTACGAAAAAAACGGAATGTGTATGATAGTCCGTGCGCTCTTCTATCTCCATACCAAATTTTAGATCGATATCTCCTTTTTTGGCCAAGCTATGCGAAAAAAACTGTTCAAAATTGATACGTCAATTTTCTTAACTCAATTTTTAGCAATTCTAGACCACGTAGCGCAAAACAAAGACCACCATTAGGCTCCCCGTGACGAGCTGCATCGAATCGATTACCATTTAAAAAAATCAGCTTAAATTTGACCTAATTTGACCTGACCTTGACCTGAACTTCACCAGAACATAACCTTAACTGGCCCCAAAGGCTGCCTGACCCACATAATCGCATTTGTCATGTAAAATGGACCATAAAACATGAATCACTGATATTTTCATATTCTGACCCTCAGTGACCTGACCTGGCATCAGTAACCTCAACTAGCAAAATATGTGTTTAACGAACAATTCCCATCGATGATTTTCAATGACATGCATTTTACTCGATTTTACAACACATTTCTTGAAATGCCTGTAAACGGTGAAAATTCAACATTTGACCTGACCTCACTCGCTTTGACCTAGGTCAATGAAATTGGGTCACAAGGTAGTTCTCCGCCGTGGCTACCCAACACTGTTTGCGGCTTGTTGCTATGTTGCGTGGTTCTCGAGATCTTAGGGGGAGGGGGCCAAAATGCCCCCCCCCCCCCCACAACAGGGCGTGTTGCTCCGGCAGACCCCAACGGGGCGCGGGTTAAGTCGCAGATGATCTACCCAATGCATTCTAGTCTAGGTAGCTGCACGAAACGCATAGGAACTTCGCAAACTCACTAGAATGAATCGTTACTCCGCGGATTCCCCGGGTGGTTCGCGGATCTCGTCAACTCTTCAGGGAGTTCGCGGTTATCCTGAAGAGTCTTGTTCATCCGCGGATCCCCGCCCGTTTATCCGCGAATATACTAGACTTGATGTTCATCCGCGGAGCCACTAGGGACTTCGCGGATACCCTAGGAAATCCGCGGATCCACAGATTTCGCAAACTCACTCTAACATCGATACCGCTATCGTGGCCCTAGAAGAAGTCGAGGTGATCCCTGAAACAGTCAAAAGGGAACTAAAACAGTCTACAATCTTTAGGTACACAAAAACTTGACTCTTCCGAAATGAAGTGAGTGATTGGTGAAAAATGAGTAGGTACCTAGATTTTAGGAAAGTGTGTTTAAGGGTCCCTCTAAGGACCCTTAAACAGTTTGCCAAACTAGGGGATATGAATCTAAATACTGAATCAATCAATAAATTGAATCTCTCATCAGCCATAACCCGCGCCCCGTTGGGGTCTGCCGAGCAACGCGCCCCGCGGGGGGGGGGGCAATTTGGCCCCCTCCCCCTAAGATCTCGAGAACCACGCAACCTAGCGACAAGCAGCAAACGGCTTTGGATAGCCCCAACAGGGGAACCGGTAGGGGTTGTGACGGGTATTCGTAATACGTGTCAACCGCCTCTGACAGCTTCGTAACATGTTACGAAGGCACCAAAACTACTTCGTAAATGTTCAAATGGTTGCTAAATTCGAATTCAGCTAAAAAAACTAGCCTAGAAACATGTAAAACTCGAAAAAGTGAACCGAGGTCACCCGAGGTCACCAAAGGTCAATGACCTGACCTGACCTTCAGGTGACCTTGACAACCACCCTAACGTATGGGAGCAACATCAAATCACATGTTTGGACGTTTGAAACCACGAAAAGCTTGCAAACGCGCGGCTAATGCGAGCCGACATACGCCGAATCGCGATTTCGGCCAAACATGGTCATTGGTCACGGAGAAGAGGTCACAGGTCAAAGGTCATTGGGGTCAGGGTCATGAAATTTTCAGGGTAGGTGTAAAATTGATCAATGCGACGGTACAGAAAGTTTCGTCGCGATCGGCCGCTTTTTACGCGAGTTATTCGCAAAAAAACCTTAGGGGGGTGCATCAACCCCCCCCCCCCCTGTACCGGCGAGGGTTAAAATCCGAGATAGCAGTTTTAGCGCGAAGTCTTTTCTCTACATGACCATATAAAGTACTTTGAAATTGCTTAGTAACTGTAGCTTTTGTGAGCGTTTCAAGATTTCATGTTTTTTGCTCATTTTTTGCTCGAATATGACCTCAGTTTGACCTCAATAACTCCTGACCTAAGGTGACCTTAGACTGGAAATGTTGTGTGAAGGTGTCAAATTGATGCCCGGTAAGGTACTAAAAATTTGGCGGCGCTGTGCGCCGCCGTTTTCTTGCTATTCAGGAAAAACCACAGGGGGGGGGGGAAATTGACCCCCCCAGCGGGGCGAGGGTTAAGTATAAGAAGAGCATACATATACTGTTTAAGCGGCATCACTTTGCATTTGAAAAGAGCGGGAACATACACTGCATAAATGTGGACATGTGGTTGTAAAACGTTGAGCCGGAATATAAAAACATACGCCCTAGTTTTAAAAGCCTGAACTTGGATCCAGGGGGAGAGATTAAGTCATATTACTTAAGTCATAGACCCGCTTTTCACCACCACAGCCCACGCTCCACCCCCCCCCCCCCCGGTCAACGCCTTTTCCACTGCTGGTTTTTCCCTCCCCCCCCCCCGGTCAGCACCTTTCGTCGCCGCCCCCACCGGCGTCCGTGGCTCAGCCCCCCCCCCCCAACCTATTTTGCGATCCTACACCCCTGGCTTGTAGTCCGTACATTTTTAAGTTGCAATGATATATTGACGCGAATCGAGCATTAGCAGCGGTAAGCAGCGCAACGCAAAGACGTAACCGTCCGGCGCCGGCAGTGAAAATCGGCCAGCACCGCCCGCGTCGCCACTCCGGAGGGATTTTTGACTGTACACCCCTGTTACTAAAAAAGAGGTTGCACACCGATTTACTCATTGCTTTCATGGCAAGATGCAGAATTCAATTTTAGGCATGTACTGTACTTAAAATTTGACGTTAACCCGCGACCTGGTGGGGGGGGGGGCTATTTTTTGCCCCCCCCCTCCAGACTTTTCGATATATCTCCAGAACCGCTGCGCCGATCGTCACCAAACTTTCAGTACCCTCCCGGACATCAATTTTACACATTGTGACCAAATATTTTTCCAAAGGCTATGATAGGTTGGCCGGAAATGGCGTCAGAGTGACGTCATATTCTGCCGTTTTCGACCCAAAAAAGGGTTTCGCGGGAAGAGCTATCAGGCCTATAGCTTTGCAAATACAGAAAAATGATAAGGACATAAAAGCTGTAGAATCGACAGGGCTACAAAACTGCTATCTCGGATTTTTGAAATGTTTGGATTTTGACCCCCAAAAATCAAAAAATATATTTTTTGGATAAAATAATCGAAAAATCCAAAAAGTGTTTTGAATTTCGCAAAAACCGGAATATATGTGATATTCCTTACCATCTTCCATCCACATACCAAATTTGAGATTGATAACTCCTTTTTTGGCGAAGTTATAGCGAAAAAACTGTTCAAAATTGATGACGTCAAATTTTCAAACTCAATTTTTAGCAATTCTAGACCCCGTAGCGCAAAACAAAGACCACCATTAGACTCCCCGTGACGAGCTGCATCGAATAAATACCCATTTTATGCAAAACTATCAACTTTAAAATTTGACCTTTTTTGGCCTGACCTTGACCTGACCTTGACCTGAACTTCACCAGAAAGTGACCTAAGCCGTACCTGATAGTCTTATAACCAACACCATTGAGTTGAAAATGAAAAAATTGGCCATAAAACATGCATCACACAACCTCAGTAAAGTTGGCTCATGTGACCTGACCTGTGACCCTTGGTGACCTGACCTGTGACCTGACCTGGTACTGTCAGTGACCTCTAATAACAACATATCTACTAGGCAACTGACGCCCTATCGCTGATTCTCACCAAAATGCGTTTTCCTCGGTGTTATAGCGCTTTCCCTAGAAGACCCGTGAACGGTGAAACATTTCATCTTTGACCTGACCTGTGACGTCATCGGTGACCCCGAGGTCAATGAAATTTGGTTTCCTTCGACAAATTTGACAGGCCTTTCGAACGCCGTTTGAATTTTGTGAATTTTGCGGATCCGTCCAGTAGTTTCGGAGATACGAGGGGGCAAAAAATAGCCCCCCCCCCCCCACCAGGTCGCGTTATAAACAGACCCCACCAGGGCGCGGGTTAATTAGATGATAATGGCGTGAGATATTTGCGAGAAAAAAAACAGGAGGGGTTGGCAAAATTCGCCCCCCCCCCCCTCCACTTCGGCAAGGTCCTGTACTTTCTCAGAAGGGTCAGGTGACATCCTTCACTAATATTTTTGGCGCTCCTACACCCATGGCTCCGATCCTGTATAGTAGGCTTTGGCAATGCGCAACTCTTGCCATCCAGATGATTCGGCATTAGAAATCCCATTTACTTGTAGCATAGCTATTGTTCTCAATATCCTGAAGAATTTAGCTGCCACTTTTTGCGACTCTTTGAGTTATTGAAGTTTTTGTAACACATAACTGGTCGATTTTGGGGGGCACGTCAGCTGGTGAATAGTTAGAGGTGGTTTGGCACACCTTGATATCTCGAGAACCGCCCGACCGACTTCAGTGGAACAAACAACATCCGATTCGTCTAATCAAAAGCTACATTATTCTACCAAAAAAGTTCAAAAATTTGCAATTTGTGAGAACAAGAAATCAAAAACGACTATGTAAAAGTCGCTGTGTTTTTACATATGTTCAGAAGTCTAGGACGTCGTTGTTTCTTGGACAATATCAACCAAATTTTCAAACTAGCTTTCTCAAGAGTGTCACTACGTTTCAATGATAAGAGTTTTAGAAAATCATAGGCGTGTTCAGGTAGGCAAAACGGGAGGGGGAATATTTTGTGTGCTTAACTTTGTTAGCTATATATCGTATGACATGTTTTGCAATGATAATTTAAGACCTGCAACACCTAACAATAATGCCTCTGCCAGGAGAGGTGAATCTGTGCGATATGTTAGTCGTGGGAAGTGCACCACAGAAAATAGGTACCACTTCTGATACCAATCAACACTGTCTTTGTAAATTACCCCCTACCGCCCTCGCTCCCACTCACAGACACAGCACACTCACACATTCCTTTCACTCAGTCATCCTTTCCATCCACCTACTCAAGGTTGCATTGCCTACTATTCCTATGATGTAGAAATGGAGAGACTGTGTGTGTGTGTGTGTGTGTGTGTGTGTGTGTGTGTGTGTGTGTGTGTGTGTGTGTGTGTGTGTGTGTGTGTGTGTGTGTGTGTGTGTGTGTGTGTGTGTGTGTGTGTGTGTGTGTGTGTGTGTGTGTGTGTGTGTGTGTGTGTGTGTGTGTGTGTGTGTGTGTGTGTGTGTGTGTGTGCGTGTGCGTGTGCGTGTGCGTGTGCGTGTGCGTGTGCGTGTGTGAGAGAGAGAGAGAGAGAGAGAGAGAGAGAGAGAGAGAGAGAGAGAGAGAGAGAGAGAGAGAGAGAGAGAGAGAGAGAGAGAGAGAGAGAGAGAGAGAGAGAGAGAGAGACATAATTGTGAATGTCCTGTTGAACACCTACGTAGTCCTATGCAATCATATGATTGCAAAACTGGCCCACGTAGTTTGCAACGAAGTGGGATATCCGTAGCGGACGCCTAGTTGATCGGTACCTAAGTCATTAGTTACTTTGAAAAGGTCACAGTAGTTTTCACTTTCAGCTTTCCATCCTGTTATAAGCCTATGGGGAAGGCATTGTTTGCTTTATTGCATATTGCAATGAAAACACAGCAGTTTCTGACATAAAACACAATGTCAGGTGGAGCGCAATGAAGTGTTCTACAAAATGAGAGGTTACAAGCTCAGTTCTTTGGAGCCTAACTCGAGATATAAGCCATGACGTGCTAGAATAGCGAAATCGCCTACTGTGCGCTGGCGAGAACCTGCGCTCAGGTGTGTGTGGAGGGGAGGGGGGGTAGAGGACATCAGATCCAGCACCTCCCCGCTGGCGAGAACCTGTGCCCAAGTGTGTGTGTGTGTGGGGGGGGGGGGGTAGAGGACATCAGATCCAGCACCTCCCCGCTGGCGAGAACCTGTTCTCTTGTGTGGGGGTGGGGGGGGGGGGGTAGGTAAGGCGCTTACAGAGAAGAGCGTAAGATTTATTGAGGGCAAATAGCCTAGAGACTAGGGTTACCCGCGTGCTCCGCAACGCGAAGAAGGGTTATTTTTCACCCGTGGGTATTGGGTTGGTCTATGTCGATTTGGTTGGTATCCATTTCGTTCGATTGCTTTTTGACGGCCAAGCATTTTGTGATGAAACAAAAAAGATCCATCGCATCGAGGTGCCCGTGTCGGATTATCATGCGTTCTTCTATAGAATGTTTCGAAAACTGTCGTGAAGATGGAAACCAGTATAACGCCTTTTGGGGCGACTAACGGAGCGAGCGAGAGGGTGAGCCTTGCACGTGCGAAATTTCGAGGGGGTACCTCCAGCTGACTTGTGCACGGCACCCTACTAACCGGTCTCTAGCGATGTGCCAAATTTGAGTACAATCGGCCCAGCCGTTCTCGAGATCTGGAAGCGGCACCCTGCACGTGCGCACGTGCAAAATGGGTCCCAACTGACTTTTGCACGGCACCCTACTAACCGGTCCCTAACCATGTGCCAAATTTGAGCGCCATCGGTCCAGCCGTTCTCGAGATCTGGAATCGACCCCTGCACGTGCGCACGTGCAGCAGCACCCCAACTCTGGCACATGGATATGCATTGCCTAGTGGGTGCCTACCTACATGCCAACTTTCAGCGCAATCGGCCAAGTAGTTACCGAGATATTGCAACAATTACAAAAGTGACACCTCTTCGTTTTGCACGTGGCACGTGCATAAGGGGTCACCCACATGCATCGGGAATAGTCCAATACTTGGTAGAAGGAATGAAGCTACCCTACAAAAATTACCGCATGTAAATCGGTCAAGTGGTTGGTGAGATATAAGCGTCGCAGAAGCGTGACCACGGCCGGCCGGCCGGCCGGCCGGCCGCTCATACTCAGAAATTTCCGTTTTTTTTTTTTTAGATTATGATGTATTTGGTCACATAGTTTACATATAACACATTTTTGACTTGAAGAAATAGCACGTGATATCACCATACACTATTTACACGCACGCGCGCACACACACACGACCGCACATACACTCATACGCAAGTAGGCGGTCAGGGTCGTTCCGCCGCCGGTGCCGCTCAGAACCTGTGCCCCCTGCCGCGTCCGTCACAGTGCCCCGTCAGCACCCTCCACGCTGACTACTTGGTTGCATAGGTCTTTGTGGAGGTAAAAGAAAATATAGCCGTTTCTCTGGGGTCCATTAACCAGAACGTCGGTCTCGTCGACACAGCTGACTCGGCGATCGTCATAGTGGAACCATCGGTCCCTGCCGACGCTGTATACGTCCGACACGTAGTGTCCGGAGTGCGTGGCGCTGCCGTAGTGGCTGACGACGCTCACCAGCCGGTAGGTAAAGTCGCCGGCCAGGTCCACTGAAGAGAGAGACTGGTCGTCTTTCATGGAGTCGGCGTCCAGCACCACACGCTCGGCCTGCGCTGACGGCGGCGGCGGCTCGGCACCGGTCGTCGGTGGCGGTCTCTGGCAGGCCAGCGGTACCGGCCGGCACCGACGACGGTCCACGGGCGGTGGACGACGGCGACGGACCCGAGCTGGGCGCCTCAGACTCCTCGAAGTCGGAGAGGGTGTACAAGGGAGGTTTTGTGCACTTCCACTCGGGAGGCCGGGTGACGTCGTCCGCGACGTGCTCGTTCAGCGAAAGGAACTTGGGAATGCCGACATATGCGCAGATTTTCTTCGAGTCCTCCCCAAGGAAGGCGTACCGGTTGAGCTGGAGTATCAGCGTCCTGGGCAGCTGGCTGATTTTGGTGGTGACACGGCACTCGTCATGGCGGCAGTGCTGACAGAGTAGCTCGCGCCGGTCAGGCTGCATGCTCAGCCGCAGTGCGTCCTGCAGCGTGGGCGCCTCTGTGCCCTGACGGCGCGGCACGCTGACAAACCAGCTAATGTCCTCTTGCCGTTTCTGCACGGTTTCATGGCAATTGGTGCACATATAACTCTCGACGGTCTGGTACTGGAAGTTGTCTCGCACCGGGTTGTCGGTTGTCCGCCGCGCGTCGATCTCTTCCTTCGTGGTGTCTAGCAGGCGAAGCAAGAACTCGTTGGCGTCCTGCATCTCACTCCCTTGGAACGCCGGGTCGATGTCGGCGAACACGTTGCGAAGGTCATTAAGATGGTTGGCGACTGATTTGCTGAGCGCCTTCTGGCGCAGCACCATCAGTTTGGCGACGGCGCGCATCGTGCGGCCCTGGCCGCTCTCGTCCTGGCCCGAGATCAGGGAGACCATCTCACTCAGGAACGGACGCAGGCCCAGCAGCGACTGCAGGGTGGCGTTCTGATAGCAAGAGTTTCCGCAGTTGGGTAGGCCGATATACAGAGGGTCCTTACCGTCCTCGTCAGAGTCGAGCGGTCGGATGGCCGGGATCAGCTGCAGGCCGCGACTTGCCGTCTGCGCCTTACTGCAGTGCAGTTGCGGGTTCTTGCCGCCCTCTCCGGACTTGCGCGGCCACGGCGTCGGCCGCATCTGTGGACTTGCAGCGAACCGCGAGCCACCGGCGTCGGCCGAGGCACCGTAGATCCGGCGCGAGCCGACGCTGGCCACCTGCAGCCGCTTTGTGTTCTCCTTGTCAGCACGGTCCGGGCAGCTGGGTGCCCGCTCCACCGATCGCGGACGCTTGGCCACGGACAGATGCGGCGAGTCGCCCTCTCGTCGGGAGGCATCGCTGAGCCGGCGCGGCGACGGCGACTCGTGAGGGTCCTTGTCGGTCTCATTCGAGTCAGTTGCTTGGACGACCGGAACAAGATGCTGATCAACTGGTCTTTGCTTTTCTTCTTCATGTGGTTGCTGCCGCCTGTTTCTTTCTCCGGGGTTACGAGGCTGACCTGACGACATTCTAGGCCTCATTGAGACGTGCCTCTCTTGCACCGAGGAGGCGGTGGCTAGAACGGCGGCGGCGTTTCCCCGGATGATGGCTAGAGACACCCGTTGACGCAGCCAGGTGACTTCACGGCGATCTCCTGTTGCCTCGGTGATCCTCCTTCCGAGCTCCGAAAGGAAGGCGGAGGCTGCTGGGCCCAGGATGCCGGTAGTCTCCACTGCCAGAGGGACAAAGATGTGCTTCTCAGCGATGGCCATGTATTTGTCCCGTTTGCGGCTTTCTGCTGCAACGGCAGGTGAACCTGGTTGAAGAGCAGCATTGACCACTGCACTTTCGGCGAACGTATCCACACAGGTTGCGTCCCATGTGAGACTTTTTCCGCGCTGGTAAGGGAACAGGGTGAGCCCATCAGGCCTCTTCCCATCCCCTCTGTCCAGACCCTGTGGCTCAAGGACCGAGGGCACTCCTGCACTGGACAGCGCCCGCTTCACCACGTCATTGAGGTTAGCGTGACGTGGGAGGCGTCCGACTGACTTCTTGCAAGAGAGCCCGTGGCGTCCATAGCGGTCCACTGGGTGGCAGCACTGAGTGCAGCTGTGCGGCTCGCATACCGGAGCCCCCAAGCGTAAAGCCACTGCGACTCTTACTGTCTCAGCATCCAAGTGGAGACCGAGACTAGCCGCAGGGATCGCCTGCAGCCAGGCGGCTGTGTGAGGTGTAGAGGCTGCGAGGAGACGGGCTCTGTCCACTTGGTTTGCTGATTCGAGTAGCGCATCTCGTGCCATCCCGCACACCAGATCGTCCCACGGTCGTTGATTGGATGCCTGGTCTCCTTCTGGGACATCATCTGAGCGTATGAGCTTCTTAAACTCATCCAGAGCCGACTGAAAGGCCAGAGACGCTTCATTTCTAGTGTTAGGAGGACTGATAGAGGCTACCAGAGACGATGCGGCACGCAGAGAAGCCAGGTAGCATGGGAGAGACAACGACTCGACAGATCGGACGCCAAGCCCCCCGTGCCTTAGAGGTAGTGATGCCTGATCCCAAGCTGGCCCAGATATGTTGACGTTGGTGACATCAGACAGCGTTGACCGAACCTCTTCGTCAATCTCGTGAAGGTCAGAGCTGACTCGATACAGCGGGCTGGACCTCAACAAATAAGTGAGGCGGGGAGCCGACACGTAATGTGCCAGAAAGAAGAGGCCCGTGTGACGATCAAGCAGACGAACGCGCTCACATAGTTTGGAGATGGCTTCGGCTACCATGGCCACGGCGTCTGGGAGGCCGTCATCATGCAGGGGAGATCCTAACAGCTTTAGGCGGGCAACTGAGGCTTCTGAAATCTCAGGAAGGGTTCTTTTCACTTCCTGTATGACCGATTCGTGTTGTTCCGATCCCAGGTTACCCAGAACCGACACCTCACATTTGGTGGGGCTTAGTTGTAGGCCCAGATCTGGGAGTGTTCTTGTGATCAAGCCGAGGTCGGTGACTACATCGGCGACAGGACCACCAATTGTGGCATCATCTAAGTACCATATGTTAAGTGGCGATTTCAAGCTACGTGCGCATGAGTTCACAGCTAATGCAAATAGGATCGGACCCAGTGGATCTCCTTGCTGGACTCCGGTGGATGACCTGACTCTGTGGCCAGCCATTAAGAGCGGGGTGGGTGCACTGTACGATTGATAGACCATCGCGTAGATCTCTGGGCAGGTTTCCTTCACACAGCGCAGCAGGACGTCACGCCTTGCAGAATTGAAAGCGTTCTTAACGTCGACCTTGACCAGTACTCGTGTTTCCTGGTCCGACGAGCTGCTTATGAAGCCCCGCACCGCATGCACTGCTGCCTCGCAGCCGAGAGGAGTGCCTACACCGAGTTGCACGGGTCTCAATTCAGGACCGAGGAGATCAGCTGCGAAGCGTGCGGCGATGCGTGCTGGAAGGCGACGGTAGACGCTGCCAACAGCGATCGGCCGCAGCCCACCGTCTTTCTTTCGGAGGGCACACAGAGATGCACAGTAGAGGACATCACGGGCGCACAGTGGGATGCGACCAGCCAGGACCAGGTTGGCGAGTGCTGTTAGAGAGGTCAGCAGGCGCGAACCGGCCTCTCCTGCCTCTGTTGAGGTGAGCTGCCTCAAGTGGAGGGGCCTGATGCCATCCATTCCGCCTGCGGAACCTGTGGGCATCGCAAGAATCGACTGCTTGACCTGACCTTCCGTGACCGTTAGTGGGGGCGTGTCCGTGGTGCATGGCGGTGGTGGCATGTCTTCGTCCTCCGGGGCGGGTGGATGTTTAAGGCGCAGCATGCTGATGACCTCTTCCGTGGGCTGCGCGAGGGATTCATTAGATGTGAGTATTCTAAGCGCTGATCCGATGTCACCATCTGCGCATTTCGCATGCACTCTACGGGCTATATCCTCTCTCAAACTGAACTGCGGGGCCACCCTGTGCTGGTGCTCTCGATCTTCAGTCCAATCAGAGGATTGTTCTTCGACTACCTGTCGTTTGATAAGTGTCGCGAGGGAACATGTGCGCTTGGTGCCAGGGTCTGGGGATTTCAGAGCGCTAAACGCAAAGGAAAATAGGCGTCACCAGGCATCCACGCCGGAGCTGGAGACAGCGTCGTTTATTCGCTCTGAGAGACTGTTAGCCACTGCCGCTCGTGCTGGCTTCGGGATGAGTCTAGTTACTCTTGTAGATTCTCGGAGTCGAGCCAAACCTGCCACTATGTCGACCGACTGTGAGTCTTCGATCTTTTGGCGTGTCTTCTGTCCAGTTTCTTTGTCTTGAGTAGAACTGCTGTCCTTTTTCACACACGTTGAGCAGTGCCACACGGCAAGGGCCCGTGACTGAGCTACGGTGAGCTTTGCGCAAGAAGTGTGCCATCGCTCACCGCAACCAGAACAGATAATCGCAGCCTTGCGGATCGATAAGTTCTGGCATGCTACGCAGTGTGCAGTGTCTCCTCTGGGTTTCGAAAGCGATGGCATTGTCGTGACCGCATCTCCATTCGTTTTGTTTCGGTTTTGTGCTTGGTTGGAGGATTTTGAGCTAACTTATTTGGTTCAGCCGGGTTTCCGTCATAACATCCGACATAACAATTATTAGCGCCTCTTCATAAATGGCATGCTCAATATCCATTCAACATTTGTTTAAATGGAGGAGTCACGCTCACAACGTCACGTTTCTTTAATTACTTTTTTGCGAGAAATTATGCATGCCTCGGTCAAACTGATTTTCGACAAAATTACACCAAAAAAAAGCCAAACTTTAAACCAATAGATCACTGTGGCTTCTTACCTACATCGCTTGATATTGCGGCCCCTGGGAGAGAATGCATCAACTATTCTTGCTATCAAAACCGCAGCCAGAAACGTTCATCTTCAGTCCTGAACAGCAAAGAACAAAGTCTGCGCCAAAGATCGTCTCAGCTTATCATATTTGTCGAAATGAAGAAGTAGGAGGCTTGTGAGCATATTTAAAAGTTTTGAGGAAGCTTCGTTTGGCTACGTGGTCCAAACAGCAAAAAATAACTGTTCGCGGCACATTTTGTGCAAATGAGTGAAAAAATAGCAAAGATATGAGAAGAAGACGTAAGGAGCTGTTTTCCCTGTCAGAGTTCCCTGTCAGAGGAACTCTGACAGGGAGTTCTGACAGGGAAGTTTTGCAATTTCCCACATGCAAATTTCCCACAATGCATGTGGGAAATTTCCGTTATTCTACGTAAGACTCCGCTCGCTTCGCTCGCTCCGTAATCATATATTCATCGTACAGTGAGATAATAATGGATTGGTGTCTTCGTAGTTTTTGGCGACATTGAGCTCAGGCCTGCCATCTAGCGGGAGAATTGTCGTAAGTTAGGAGCAAGCCGAGTGAACGTCGCTGATTAGCATTGTGACACACGGGAGTGTGGTGTAGTAGCAGGCTTGTTGTGCAATTTTTCAAAAGGTTATGTCTTCATATGTCAGTAAAAGCGAAGAAATTAATAGATTTATGTGCAGGGTCAGTAATAAGATAAGCACTGTAGGGTGTGTCATTCTGTATGGTTTTCTCTTCAATGTTATGGAGACAGCGGTTTTCTATGTCCCATGGCCCTGGAATGTCGACCTGTCAGCATCGCAGCACTTAGAATGCAAAGGCAACTGGCCAAGGACGACTTTTCTGCGACGGGCCCGAATCTATCTTTTCGACCCCAGCGCCACCTACTCATGACTCATTTCTATGGTGGCGCCACCTAGATCAGATGTTTGGCCGTACCGAACCCTGTCCGAAATTCATCGGTTTTTCGATGTTCGACAGGTGAAACATCAGCATGCCGCTAAAATTTGTCGTAAAAGGTATTTTTGTTGTTACTGTGCATTTTCTGTGTTCTAAAGACATCATCAATTTACACACTTTTATTACATTGAGAAAACATTATATTATTGTTCTAGACTGAAAAAAAAATTCAGGCAGCAGATGTAGGGATTTCAAGCATCGGAACCTGCATCCTTTTATTGGTCCCCCCCCCATGTACAGACATTACGTTAATCAAACTTACTCTACAATGCCCGCCTGCCACCCGGGTGTATTAACCCGCGCACCGACGGGGGTCTGCGCCAACTTAGTACCGACGGGGGGGGCGGATGACCGCCCCCCCCCTGAGATCTCGAGAACGAAGCAAGATAGCGACAAGCGGTAAACGGCATCGGATACGCACGGTCAAGATCTACAATTTTTACAAAGGTCATTTTCAGGTCAGGTCAAAGATGACGTCACAGGGGTCAAAAAAGTCAAAATGGCGGCGCTAAATATGGAGAGAGTTTTTCTCGAATAACTTTCGAATTAGTCAAGATAGGAACAAACTAAGGGCATCATCGTGATCCTCTCGTCAATCCGCATCGAATGATATATATGTTGGCCTCGAAAGGTCAAGGTCAAAGGTTGACCTCAGGTCACGTGACCTCGAGGTCATCATGTATATCATTCGATGCGTCTTGACGAGCTGAACACAATGAGACCATCCACGCGTCTGTATCTTGTTCCTGTATGGAGTTATTGGCCAAAAACCTTTGGTGACCTTTGATGACGTCACATGACCTCACAGCTGCCCAACAGCAAAACAGACCTCAAGGTAGTGAAGGTTGATCGTATATGAAGTCATGTATGGTATATGGGGCCATTCCGACCCGTTTTAGTGGTAAAAACAGGGAGTTGATTTTTCCCCCATTGACTTATAATGGGGAGGTCGCGAAATTGACCTGACCTTAGGTCACCGATATCAAAATTCCGAGAAATACAAATTGTAGCTACTAATGACCTAATAACATCCTGCGACTTTCAAAGGCCTCCGACATCTACTGTAGCTCTGGCACGGTGACAAAGTTGCAAAAAAGTGACTTGAGGTTAGGTCATTCAAAGTGACCTGGTGACCTGACCTTGAAAGGTAGGAGGTTCAAACTTGCACACCATGTGTAAAATTGATAAGGGAATAGTCATACCAAATTTCGCGGCGCTACGCGCCGCGGTTTTCCCGCTATTCGCGAAAAACCTCAGGGGGGGCGGATATCCGCCCCCCCCCGTCGGTGCGCGGGTTAAACTAAGCGGCCCGTATGATTGTTCGTTCATGTTCACCGTGTATCAGCCCGGCATCTGCCTTTACCCAATTCAAATATTTGGCTCACATTCCCATTACACTGTATTTTGGTCTTGCGGGACAAAGTGTTAATCTCTCGGATCCTTTCTCTCACGCACACTACACATCACACTTACAATCGCTCACTCATTTACGCCTCGCGCCGCGCCGACCAATTATAATTTAGATGGGACTGTCCTGGATATAACGGGAGTGCCCACCGCTATTTGCGGCGGGTCGGAAAGCCAAATGAAATCCAGGACATTTGTCGGGGACTTCCGCAGCGCCTGGGCGCTGCGGCATTAATTTAGGGGGGAATGAAAAAATTCGCTTACCGAAAGATGTTGCCCCGACGACACCGCACAGGCAAATGCCTCGAGAGGCGGGCCCGCGAGTCCCAGGTGCCGGCCAGCCGCTGCCTTTCACCCGGCGGGCACGCCTTTCCCGCCGGAGGCAATCATACGACGGACTGGCCTAACACGCACTCTGGTTCTCCGGCCCGCCGCTCCACACATCTCTCACGCGCTCAATTTAGCCCTTACACATAACGCCTGCACCGAAGGCTCAAAGAACGTCTACCGCAGCATCGAGCTCCTTCGTGGTCTTCCACAGGATATCCAGGATATCATCAGGCCCGTAATCTCCAGGAATGGCTACTGGGCGCACCCAGAGCAGCTCCTGCTCGCCATGATCGCAGACGAGGATCGAGAGATCCGCACCGCGGCGATCCAGCACATTCGCGCCGCTCGCGAGAGGGAAAAGGAAGGACAGGAGGTGAGGAAGTTCACCCTTCCCACCATCAACTTCGGCGCCCAGCGGTACGTCGATCTCATCGACTCCGCGGCGGAGAAGGTCACAGAGCCACCCCTTCTGCGAGATCTAAGTGTCACTGAACTCCAAGGAATCGCAGCTGCTCCTCTCCGGGTCTCGGCGTATCCTGTGCACACACAGGCCGTGGAGCGAGCCGTGCGCGATGTGACAGAGGCCAGCTTGCGGGTGGTGGGCGAGGAGGCACGACACGGTCGCATCACGGCGTGCATAAAACACCGTAAAAGCGTCCCGAAGTTCAATTCCAAGCGGGATGTGCAAATGTAAAATCCTCTTCTGGGCGTAGATATTTTGGGCGGTGCGGGCTGAGGTGCCACTGCAGATTGTAGAATCGGTGGAATGTGGGTTGTTTTTCACCTGTCAGATTCGTTCGAATTGTCTGCGTCCCTGTTACTTCAGATGCCGATATTAATCGCCACCGGGTCCGCACGGAGCCGTCTAACCCGTCGCGGTTTAGCGTGACATTAAGATGACGGGGGATTACGACTACGGTATAGCTACATGTTTCTGACTGGTTAGTAGGTATATGTGGGGAGGGGGGGGAGGTAGGGGCTCAGTGCGGTGGCCGATAGGCAAATGCGGCTGTGGCGGTCCGTGCCCCCCACGGCGAGCAGGCTAGGGGAGGGGCGAGGGCTGCCACTCAGGCTAGGATTCTGGATTTTTGGCACACGGGATGCACTTGGCTGGTGTTAATGGCGACCTAGTCTGCTATGTTGGTTGTCTAAACAATAGACATAGTTTATGGCAGCAGCTGTTTAGTGTTTGGGCGTATTTTTCGACTACAAAGTCAATGCTTCGGTGGACTGTTGGCTCGGACGACTCTAGCGACATCTGTGTACTTAAGCTTCTCAGAAAGACCACCGTAACTCTGCGCTAAAAAGCAGATGGCGCTGATATCGCGGAATGGGAGAAGCTCTCCGCAGACAATTGTCTGTTGGCCAGTTGCCTTTGAATTGTAAGATGAAAGCTGAATGCCAATGAACTTACTGTGCTTCAGGGACATAAAAAATAGCTGTCTCCAGTAATTTCTTTGTGGTCGACACACCCTAATAAGCAGTTCCATGTTATTTCCTCATTAAATCGTGAAACAGGGAGTGATTGGAGACTTCGCCAGCACGTGTCGTTTTCGCTATTTTTCACATGGGTCTTTACTTGGCCTAAAACAAATAAATTGTCCGATCAAAGAACAAAACGAACATAAGTACTATCTATAAGTCTAACGAAAAAGTTAAACGGAATTGCTTACGTCATTGCCGCTCAATATGTCATTCAAGACGCTCTGTGAAAAGGACCCAACCAGTGTTGCGTAGTCGATGAAAGTTCAGTGACTTTGGCTCCAACTCCGATTCCGGTATCCAAATACCGATTCCGACTCCTCCGGGCAGATCTGTCGATTCACACAGATTGCGACTCTGACTCCGACCCTGCAGTCCTGGTAAGTCTGTGGAGTCGATGACTTTTCGGTGACGTTCGACTCATACTCCGACTACAGCCTTTAAAAATTAAATGGCGCTTATTCAAAGTCGATCATGCACACTCACATCATCAAAGGTCGTCTTCTGTACTACGTCGGCCGAGGACATCCTTTACCTTAGTGCCACTATATGGGACAGTCTCACGCCTCATCCATCTGGCACTCATGCAGTCACCCATGTCCACAAATAGGGGCTGCGCGCACTATAGACATCGAATTTAAAGGAAGACTGCCACCTTCAAAAAGTTTTCTCAGATCGGCCTATGATTTATTCCCTGGACAAAACAAAATTTTATAATTCACCTGACAAAGTATCATCACGTGAATCGCGAAAAAATTGTCGATTATCATACAATTATCAATCGGTTAATGTCTAGCGACAATGTTTACACATCACTAGACTTCAAGGTCATAAGATTATTACATTTTATTTGAAAAAGTAAGGTATTTTATAATTTACTAATATACGATTTTATAAGAAATTGGCCATGTTTAATTTATTTTGCATTTAAGTTCGTAAAACATTTAAAAATCATGGCTCATTTGGAATGGGTCTGGCCCATGTTAAACCCCATTTCCCACACTTTTTGGAAAAAATGAACTACTGAATATATAAGTTTAACTTTTATTTTGACACTCCAAAATTCTTCTCTGATCTCGAAACAATCAAAGTTTTGACATATATTTACCAAAAGATAGGAAAATTCATGTTTCAAAGTTATCGATAAACAGTGGAGATGTCGGTTTTCTTGGACTAAAAAAATGGCATCAAACTGAACTTTGGTCTCCGATTTCTCGCAAACGGGTTCGAATTTCGGAAAACCGACTTCAGTCTGGGACATAGGTGGCTCAGCTCTAGTGAAAACCGTTTTGTGGAAAAAAGGTGGCAGTCTACCTTTAAGGTGATTTGTGGAGGAAAAAATCCAGAACGTATGTAAGCGTTCAGTTGCCTCTGACTGCAGTCGCTGCTAGTATGACAATCAGTTGGGATCTCATGGTGGATCTTATGTTCTGAAATGTTCAAATCTTTCCTGGATTCCAATTTCGGCAATAAGTCGCAGCGTGAATGCATATTCATACTACGTGCGGTCTTAGATTCTAGGCACGGCCACTCCGGTCGACCACAGGCTGCAGCCCACAGGTCACTTTGGATCAGTGAGTGAACCTGTATAATTTTTCGCAAAGAATAAAAAATGTGCTCATCGATTAATGTATGTTTTACCGTTCACAATTCGCATGGATGCGTTTTTTCTTTTAGAATAAAATGTCCGTAGCCTGAGCTCGTTTCCTATATCGTGTTAAATATTCAAAAGATTAAGTTTTTTTTTTTGATAAAACAACACCGGGCTGCAAATTGCATTAATTGGATTAATTTATGACAAATCAGCGAAACCTAGTTTTTATACTCGTATTTTGCAGCACCTAGTAAATCATGCATGAACATGACGTTACATTTTAGACTGACGCCCCTGTCGCGAGCTGACAATGGCGCCCCTCTCAAGGGAAAAAGTCAACCCCTCGAGCACCATGCCCCCCCTTTCGCTGATTTCTGGATACGCCACTGCTTGTTTGATTTGAATGAAATAAACCTTACTGTTTTAGTTAATTTCTAAAGCATTTGTTTAGAATTGCACGTACTTAACCCTCGCCGGCACAGGCCATTTTGCGTCCTTCGACGGCACAAGGGGGGGGGGGGGTGGTACGACCCCCCCTCGCGTTTGGCCCCTGATCGAGCTAGAGCTTCGCGGAAAAAACGAGCGTGTTGCCCGTCACGAGAGGAAGCCGATGATACCCAATTTTAAGGTCCTAGGTCATCGGGTGACCTTCCAGGTCAGGTCAATGACCCGAAAACCGGGAAAACCGGGACCTGTTAGAAAGTCGTAAAGTGTGAATGCTATGTGGTTTTCCGGGGTGCTGATCACGAATATCGTGTTAGTTTTGATCAGAATTGATGTTTTTAAGCATTTAGACCAGGTCGGGTCAGGTCAGGTCAGGTCAACCGGTAGGGGTTGTGACGGGTATTCGTAATACGTGTCAACCGCCTCTGACAGCTTCGTAACATGTTACGAAGGTACCAAAACTACTTCGTAAATGTTCAAATGGTTGCTAAATTCGAATTCAGCTCCAACAACTAGCCTAGAAACATGTAAAACTCGAAAAAGTGAACCGAGGTCACCCGAGGTCACCAAAGGTCAATTACCTGACCTGTCCTTCAGGTGACCTTGACACCCACCCTAATGTATGGGAGCAACATCAAATCACATGTTTGAACGTTTGAAACCACGAAAAGCTTGCAAACGCGCGGCTAATGCGAGCCGTCATACGCCGAATCGCGATTTCGGCCAAACATGGTCACGGAAAAGAGGTCACATGTCAAAGGTCATTAGGGTCAGGGTCATGAAATTTTCAGGGAACGTGTAAAATTGATCAATGCGAGGGTACTGAAAGTTTCGTCGCGATCGGCCGCTTTTTACGCGAGTTATTTGCGAAAAACTATAGGGGGGTTGCATCAACCCCCCCCCCCTGTGCCGGCGAGGGTTAAATATATGACCTCAAAATTTGCTTAACTCTGTTCTTAAGCACAAAAAGTGAAATAGCGAAAAACACGCCACCTTCGATTTCGCTCATTTTTGTATATTTTATTGCCTACCATATTCTTAACAACCTGTGAAAAAAAATTAGAGTGGGCCATTCAGAAGTTTTGAAGAAAATAGCATATATGCAAACGTATGTTAACACGCGCAGTGGAGGCGGAAGGGCGAATTTCGCCCACCCCTCCTGTTTTTCGCCAATATCTCATAATAAATGGTTGCTAAATTCGAATTCAGCTCCAACAACTAGCCTAGAAACATGTAAAACTCGAAAAGTGAACCGAGGTCACCCGAGGTCACCAAAGGTCAATAACCTGACCTGTCCTTCAGGTGACCTTGACACCCACCCTAATGTATGGGAGCAACATCAAATCACATGTTTGAACGTTTGAAACCACGAAAAGCTTGCAAAAGCGCGGCTAATGCGAGCCGACATACGCCGAATCGCGATTTCGGCCAAACATGGTCACGGAAAAGAGGTCACATGTCAAAGGTCATTGGGGTCAGGGTCATGAAATTTTCAGGGAACGTGTAAAATTGATCAATGCGAGGGTACTGAAAGTTTCGTCGCGATCGGCCGCTTTTTACGCGAGTTATTTGCGAAAAACTATAGGGGGGTTGCATCAACCCCCCCCCCCTGTGCCGGCGAGGGTTAAATATATGACCTCAAAATTTGCACAACTCTGTTCTTAAGCACAAAAAGTGAAATAGCAAAAAACACGCCACCTTCGATTTCGCTCATTTTTGTATATTTTATTGCCTACCATATTCTTAACCTGTGAAAAAAATTAGAGTGGGCCATTCAGAAGTTTTGAAGAAAATAGCATATATGCAAACGTATGTTAACACGCGCAGTGGAGGCGGAAGGGCGAATTTCGCCCACCCCTCCTGTTTTTCGCCAATATCTCATAATATTAACCCGCGCCCGGCTGGGGGTCCTGGATTTCCACGCCCTGCTGGAGGGGGGGGGGTTGAACACCCCCTTCTAACTCGGCTCCTGGGCCACGTACCGATACGCGGAAGGCGGCGTTCGAAAGAGCGTCAAAAATAATGAGGAAATCACTTCGGTCAATTTTTTGTCAGGTTAAAAGTCAGGTCACCAGAAGTCATTGAAGGCAAAATTTCGCCGATTTCCAGGTAGAATGTCTAAAATTTCCAAGAAGCCAACGCATAACTCGGGAACCAATAGAGCTACAGCGCCGCAGAAAAGCGCATTCGATAGCCCTATTAACGCCCTTTCTGAGTATTTTCCTCATATTTGACCTAACGTCAACGGTTTTGCCTGCAGGGGGCAAAAACTGCAAAAATAGACGATTTTCTCGGAAACAGTTTTTCTGCAATAACTTTTGACCCAAGCCTTGTACGAGCTTACTTTTACCGGCATCGTGTTCCTCTCGTCAAGACGCATCGAATGAACTATAACTTGACCTTGAAAGGTCAACTTGAAAATTTGACCTCAAGTCAAGGTCATGACCTGACCGGAAAGGGTCATGTTGCATATCAGTCGATCCGTATCGTCGAGCTGAACACATCTAAGGCGTTTTCATCGCTCTAGCATGCCTCTATCAAAACTTATTTGCGAAAAACTGTTAGATACCATTCGTGACCTAAGATGACCTCAGGGCTTAAACAGGGGTCACGGACACGATTTTCATGTTCAGTGTGTCTAAACCACTTGTAATTCAGTGTTTGGGAGTGTTTATAATGTCTTTCGTCCAAAAGAGGCGCATTTCAATTTTCTCCCATTGACTTATAATGGGGAGGTCGCAAAATTGACCTGACCTTAGGTCATCGGTATAAAAATTATGAGATAAACATTTTGTACATGCTATTGCTCTTAGCAATCGCTGAAAGTTTCAAAGCGATCGGTCACTCGGTGTAGCTATGACAGACATTGAAACTTTTTATGAGGTGAGGTCACTTCAAGTGACCTGGTGACCTGACCTTGAATGACCTTGGTCTGAAATTTTCACAACATGTGTAGAATTGATGTATGATAAGGTATACCAAAAACGGCGGCGCTCCGCGCCGCCGTTTTTGAGATATTCGCGAAAAGCCACAAGGGGGGGGGGGTGTTCAAACACCCCCCCCCAGCAGGGCGCGGGTTTATGTGAAATTAATTTTGACTACCTGTCCAGAATTGAATTGCAGATCTCGTCGTGCAAGCAATAAGAAAATCGGTTCACAACTTTTCTAGTAATAGCGGTGTAAAGTCAAACATCCTGTTGCCGCCGTTGCGCGGCGGCGCGGCGGCCGGCGCCAGCCGCTACGCGCCGCCTGAATGGTAGACTGTGCAGGGGCGGAACGGTTCCGTCTTTACATCGCGCTCCTTACCGCTGAATATATTCGATTCGCGTCAAATTTTGTGTGAAAACTAAGAAATGTATACTGTACAGGCAATCTGATGGTGAAAGAATGTTGAAAATCGGTTGGTAAAAAATTGAAATATGAGCGTGCAAACACAAAATTGTGATTGTTGCTTTTCCCGCGTCGGCCGATCCCGCCTCAGCCGGCGACATGTTTCTCTTAGCAGGCTTCTAAATGCCCTATTTATTGTTGGATTAACTAGGGATTCCTCATACATGCTCAAAAATGTATGTTCTTTCGTATAGTAAAATAAAGAAGAAAATCAGCCGGGAACTTTTGAGTTAATGGCGTGTAAACGCAAAAAGTGGCCTATATTGCAGATTTGACCACAGGTGACCTCATTTGACCTTGAAGATATTGACCAAGGGTCATGAAATTCACACACAACAGAGTTCCCCAGGACATCCATATACCCTTCAAAATTTCGTCTTTCTAGCTTAAGTGGGAGCTGAGATCATGTGGGGGGGGGGGGGGGACATTCGCACCCCCCTTCCACTAGGCGTCATACTCGCAACCCTTCCACTGCACGTGTTAAGGGATAAGGAATCAGGTTCGATGATATATTTCGAGCTGAAATTTATGTCATCTATGCTTTGTAGCCTTCACAATGAATTGGAAGGGCAGGCACTCGGCAGTTTCGCCCCACACAGGGATTTTTTTCACACACAAACACTGACTGTCTTTCAAGGTCACGCGCGGTTGCGTGATGTTGATGCATGAAAACGGCGTTTGCCGCAAAAGTTATGAATGGCCTACTCCAATTTCTTCACAGATGGTTAGGAACATTGTGACGGACATAATATGTAAAAATTACCCAAGTCGAAGGTGGCGTGTTTTTTGCTATTTAAGTTTTACTGTTTTAATTCACGGTCAAATGCATGTCAAGGTCACTCAAATTTAATTTTATAATTAAGAATCAAAGCCTTATCAATTGCCTACAAGACCCTGTTAATAGCATTTCGATGCCAGAAGAGGAACCAGAGTTATAGACATTTAAAAAAATTGATGTGTGGCATTTTTGGATATATTCGATGACCTATATCTCAGCGATACTTTATCAAATTTCGAAAATTTTAGACGTAACTCAGTTTTAAGCCATGCCCAGTCTGCCTTCAAATTTTAAGAAAAAAAAAATCGAAGCGCATGACGGATTTCGGTGTTTGATTTGACGTGGAATTATAATGCGTATAACCTGGCCATTTTTTAAGATATCGGGCTAAAACTTGCTGGAGTAAGTCATAATGATGTGTTCTATCATATATATTCCGTTTTTTTTCGAAAAGTCAAAGGTTTTTTTTTAATCTACTATTATAAATCTTAAAAAGTCCGCCGCCGTCGGGGTTACGCAGCCGGCGTTACTCCCAAAAACGCCTATTGCGGCGCCGTCGATTGACGCACGAGGGTGAAATTTTCACGACTCGTGGGTCACGTAATTCAACAGGTCGTATTAAATTTTGGGCACGATGTGGCCGGCGGAGCGCCCGTGGCGCGTGCTACTGTGCGCCATAGGGTTAGCATTAGAATCGCGACCGGCGCCGAGCAGAGGGCACGTGCTTTAGGCTCAGTTTCTTCGCTTGCAAACCTGAGCGAAATCAGAGCCGGGAGGTCGTTGACCTTTGGCAATGAATACCGACGCCGGGCACCGCTCGCCAAGGGGATTCGCCAGTAAATACAATTAATTTGTTTTTGCAATATCTCAGCCGTTTCTGGGCCGATTTAGCTGAAACTTGGACTGTCGGTGGTAGTGTAGTGTAGGGTTGGGTAGGGTAGGGTAGGGTAGGGTAGGGTAGGGTAGGGTAGGGGTAGGGGTAGGGGTAGGGGTAGCGTAGGGTAGGGTAGTGTAGGGGTAGGGTAGGGTAGGGTAGGGTAGGGGTATGGTAGGGTAGGGTAGGGTAGGTTAGGGTAGTGTAGGGTAGGGGTAGGGTAGGGTAGGGTAGGGTAGTGTAAGAGTAGGGTAGGGTAGGGTAGGGTAGGTAAGGGTAGTGTAGGGTAGGGTAGGGTAGTAGGGTAGGGTAGGGACTAGGGTAGGGTAGGGTAGGGTATGGTAGGGTAGGGTAGGGTAGAGTTAGATAGGGTAGAGTTAGGTAGGGTAGGGTAGGGTAGGGTAGGTTAGGGTAGTAGGGTAGGGTATGGTAGGGTAGGGTATGGTAGGGTAGGGTAGGGCAGAGTAGGGTAGGGTATAGGGTAGGGTAGGGTAGGGTAGGGTAGGGTAGGGTAGGGTAGGGTAGGGTAGGGTAGGGTAGGGTAGGGTAGTAGGGTAGGGTAGGGTAGGGTAGGGTAGAGTTAGGTAGGGTAGGGTAGGGTAGGTTAGGTTAGTAGGGTAGGGTATGGTAGGGTAGGGTATGGTAGGGTAGGGTATGGTAGGGCAGGGTAGGGTAGAGTAGGGTAGGGTATAGGGTAGGATAGGGTAGGGTAGGGTAGGGTAGGGTAGAGTAGGGTAGGGTAGGGCAGGGTAGGGTAGGGTAGGGTAGTAGGGTAGGGTAGGGTAGGGTAGGGTAGGGTAGGGTAGGGTAGGGTAGTAGAGTAGGGTAGGGTAGGGTAGGGTAGGGTAGGGTAGGGTAGTAGGGTAGGGTAGGGTAGGGTAGGGTAGGGGTAGGGTTGAGTTCAAAAAGGGCCCAACATACAAAACACTTGAACACCCCGCAACTATCACCATCCCTTACAGTTCAATTAAAAACAGCTACCCAAATCTACCCAAATAATACAGCTAAAAATGCAAGTCAATCACCCAAACTAATGCACCCGTAACATCACATAAATCAAAACATACAGTTATCGCGTAAACCTGTACCTCTAGTCTACTATTATAAATCTTAAAAAGTCCGCCGTCGGGGTTACGCAGTCGGCGTTACTCCCAAAAACGGCTATTGCGGCGCCGTCGATTGACGCACGAGGGTGAAATTTTCACGACTCGTGGGTCACGTCATTCAACAGGTCGTATTAAATTTTGGGCACGATGTGGCCGGGGGTGCGCCCGTGGCGCGTGCTCATGTGCGGCATGGGGTTAGCATTAGAATCGCGACCGGCGCCGAGCAGAGGGCACGTGCTTTAGGCTCTGTTGTTCGCTTAAAAAACTGAGTGGAAATAATCACAGCCGGCAGGTCATTGACCTTTGACAACAAAGGCCGACACAAGGCACCGCTCGCCAAGGGGATTCGCCAGTAAATACAATGAATTTGTTTTTGCAATATCTCAGCCGTTTCTGGGCCGATTTAGCTGAAACTGGGACTGTCGGTGGTAGTGTAGGGTAGGGTAGGGTAGGGTAGGATAGGGTAGGGTAGGGTAGGGGTAGGGGTAGGGGCAGGGTTGTATACCAATCAAGTCGATTGAATTGATTGATTTGTTTCAACGCGTATTTTGAGTTGATTGGATTGAGTCGATTGACTTTTCGAGATGACTGGTTGACTGACTCGTTTGACTTTAGCGACTGGTTGACTGATTTGATTCCTGAAAATTAGAGTGACTCGTATGATTGAGTCGATTGAAAGGAGAGTTCAAATAACTTTTAGTTGACGAAAAATAATGACACCAATTGATGACATCAAAGATCACAAAACTACACTGAAAACTGCTTGTCATCACAACTGCAATATGGGGTAGATGGCCAAATAAAGAACAGGGCCTAAACATGAACAGCCAACTTTGACTTTCAACTGCAATAACTGCACCAATCCTGGTGATAGAACCTGGCGATGCACCTACCTACCTTTCTGCACTCAGCAGGAAACGTTTTTTCTAATCCAGATGATAAAGTGCAAGGCCCTATATACTAATAAAGTGTGATTAATTAATAATTCACATCTCCACATCTCCTCAGAAACAACCCACTGAACTCCATAAATATCTGAAACCCCTACAAAAATAACTGAAACAAAAGCGCCGTTTTCGTCTCGCTATTTACGTTTACGTGCCTAATTAATAGCTAATTTGCTGCATTGTTTAATTTGCAGCAGAACGTTTGTTGATCCTTTTCTCCTGAGAGCCTAAGCATAACATATTTAATATATTTCATTTTCCTTGAAATATTTTACCGAATATTATTAAGTGGTTTTATTTCAAATAAAATAATAACTAAAACGAAATTGGTGTTGTATAACCGATTTATTTTATGATGATCTACCATACTACATGATAATCAATGACGTCATCTTACCAAAAAATCAAAAGACGTAGAATAAGGATTTATAAAAGCTTAGCATACTTATTGGCAAAACGTTTTCATGCAGTCGCACCGTGCCGTTTTCGGACGCCGGTGAAAACAGGGCGCCGGAGGGCATATTAGTCACGTGACATTTGGAAGTGCTCCCCCTTCGTGGGTCTTCTACATGCTAAACGTCACGTGTAAATTTCACCAACCTTGGTCAAATCGCCCAAGGCGCCCTGTTTTCACCGTCGTCCCCGTTTTCGCGTTTTAATTTTCCTCGTTCCCACTTCCTTTGTCCTTAACTTATACTGTGGTTCCAGAGTTCCTGTCCTCTCCATTTCCTTTTAAATATATTTTTTAACCCTCATCCCTATCCCCCAGTCCTAACAGTTTCAAATTGTATTGCAATAAAATTCAAACACAAATGTTTTGATTTCTTCACATAGGTACCTAACATTGACATGCCACGTCCAGAGTCGTGGACCGCTAAATACTTCAAATCTCTTCCTTCCCAATCTGACAACATCCCACGTCTCAAATGCACATTGTGTGGAAAGATTTTTCAGGCTGCCCGTCAGTCTCTGTCTAACCAAAACCGTCACATACAGGTAAGATATTTATTTCTATTTCCCTATGGTTAATATGTTATTGATGCATATAATCCATTGAAATAGACATGGTGTAGGGTAAATGGCCAAATCACGAACACTGCCAAAATCCGAGCAGTCAACTTTCAACTGCAATATCTGATATTTAGTGTAAATGGAGTTGGAATATGGCCAAAATTAAATTGACAACTTTTAGGTGAAAGGTGGTGATTTGGGTTAAGGGGCAAGTCAACTACTGGGTTATTTTGCACCCATTAAATGAAACTTCTGCTCCAATTCTACCCATTGAACCTCAATATCATGATCCACCTGTCCATCACTAGGTATCCTTCCTTATTACATAGAAACTTTGAATGGCATGGCAATTTATAATTTTAAATGACAATATTTTTATGTTTCTTCTGTAGGTAGGTAGGTAGGTAGGTACACCAGACTGCTATGGACACTTTTCCAAGTTGGTGGGCAAAAAACCTAATGTATGTCTTGGTTTGAGTCGTTTGATTGAGTTGATTGATTCCTTTCATTGTCGCGTTTGAGTCGATTGAATCAATTCCCGAAAACTGCTCTGACTTATTGATTTGATTGGTTTCCCAAATTTGTCGTAATTGAATTGATTGCTATTGACTGAGTCGTATACAACCCTGGGTAGGGGTAGGGGTAGGGTAGGGTAGGGTAGGGTAGGGTAGGGTAGGGTAGGGTAGGGTAGTGTAGGGGTAGGGTAGGGTAGGGTAGGGTAGGGTAGGGTAGGGGTAGGGCGGGTAGGGTAGGGTAGTGTAAGGATGGTGTAGGGGTAGGGTAGGGTAGGGTAGGGTAGGGTAGGGGTAGGGGTAGGGTAAGGGTAGGGTGGGGTAGGGTAGGGGTAGGGTAGGGTAGGGTAGGGGTAGGGGTAGGGTAGGGGTAGGGTAGGGTAGGTTAGTGTAGGAGTAGGGTAGGGTAGGGTAGGAGTAGGGTAGAATAGGGTAGGGTAGGGTAGGGTAGGGTAGTGTAAGGGTAGGGTATGGTAGGGTATGGTAGGGTAGGGTAGTGTAGGGTAGTGTAAGGGTAGGGTAGGGTAGGGTAGGGTAGGGTAGTGTAAAGGTAGGGTAGGGTAGGGTATGGTAGGGTAGGGTAGGGTAGGAGTAGGGTAGGGTAGCATGGGCGTCGCCACCAGGGCTGGTAAAGTGTTATGTCCTATTGACGTCGTCGGGGACACAGTACCAGTAAAAGTTCAAGTACCCGGGGTCAAAATTACCACATTTAGTAAACTTTTACAGTAATAAATAACTTTCAAATAAAGCAGAAACTAAACGCAAGTAAAATATATCATTGAATCCACAACGTATATCCCCTTTAACAAGGACATAAAAAGCCCCTATACCTAATACACACCTACAACATGGTTATGAACAATTAGTAGCCACAACTCACTTCCGTTAACAGCAAAACTACCGTCGACAGTTGCTAACGAAAACTAGATCAAACTAAATGATCAAACACATACTAACAGACGCTTAGACACCGACCCCGCTGTCGGCTGTGCTATTTCAAGCGGGGTTGATTGACGACCAGTTGTAGCCAGCTATACGACTAGACAAACGACTAGATTCGGAACCGGGGTCGGACCGGTTGGACATGGTAAATTCATGCGGGGTCGATAGTTTCTAGCCGTCGTCGTTGTGAGCTACCGATACAATAGCGACACCTATTGCATCTGCTCGACGATCGTAGCGCCCCCTACCCTTTCCGGGTTCTTCGTCTGTTACGCTCGGCCCCCGCCGAAGTTAGTTGGTAGCACTGCTGCTCCACGGCGTACATTTCCTACCAGCCCATAGGGTTTACATGTTAAATGGCCTGTTTTCAGTGAGCGATATCTCGGTCAACCTTTGAAGGAATCAATGGTTCTTAGTCTCAAATGATAGATCGATGAATTTTCTTTCGACAATTCCTCTACCATTTTTCACGAAACCCAGCCGATCTTCTACGGCGTACAGGGTAAAGATTTCTCTGCACGCCAGCACCCGCGATCCGCCTCTCCGATCGTCGGCGCGCGGTCCTCGGTAGCGCAGTCGGTAGCGTATCGGGCTACGGATCCGAGGGTCGTGAGTTCGAATCCTGGGAGCGCCGCGTGATTTCGGCTAGAATCGAATGATGTAGATTCTTGAATGTTTGCATAATCAATTATGAATAGCTAATAAAATGTATCTGCCCACTAATCGGCCCCTAAAACTTGTTATTTTAGAAATTTAAGAAATGAAAGTCACGTGCGCGTCACAACTGCCGACCATAAGCGTTACCATATTCTAGTTTGAACTAACTTTTTGCTAGTCCCGACCACATATAGTAGGTTTTCTAGTAGATATACTAGAAATGCCTACCAAAGTTCGTCCTACCCGTCACTCAATATACCCTGGTTACGCTACCCGCTGACCGAGTGATGCCGTGACATTTCATTAACAAACTGGAAATTTCGAAGCGCGAGTCTTATAAGCAATTTAGTACATATGACTGCTCGTAAAAAATAATATAGAAATGAAACCTAATGAAACGCGCATCGTAGTTGCATGCAGCCTGCATAGTGCATACATGAATCGTAAAAAGGTCGGGGTCATTTTTCGCTCTCATTTTTTGGTCGGGGACGCAATTTGCTTTTTTACCAGCCCTGGTCGCCACCACTACGGACACTACGGACAGTGTCCGTACAAGTTTTGGGAGGCCCCAAAACTTGTACGGAATGTCCGTACAAGTTTTGGCAGGAAAAAACAACTTTTTTATCATAAAGTTTTAAAAACGGTCAAACATTTCACAAATCTCGCTATGATTTTGAAAAAGTTTTCTGAATTTCTCAAGATATGGCAAAAAACTTCACGAGATTTCTCAGTTGCAGTAGATTTTTCATTGACAACTATAGTTCGTTTTTTTTTTAAGTTCGACCCTCACTGTAAGTACAAATTTTGGCAGGAAAAAACAACTTTTTTATCATAAAGTTTTAAAAACGGTCAAACATTTCACAAATCTCGCTATGATTTTGAAAAAGTTTTCTGAATTTCTCAAGATATGGCAAAAAACTTCACGAGATTTCTCAGTTGCAGTAGATTTTTCATTGACAACTATAGTTCGTTTTTTTTTAAGTTCGACCCTCACTGTAAACATCTTTTTGGAAACAGCACGAGAATTGCTGGCTGAATTACTGAGAAAACTGGTTAGCGCACTTTGTATTGGAGATATGAACTAATATTTCCAAAATAAGCTTCTAACACCAATGATATACTGTTAAAATTAACGCCGTATGATTTATTAATTAGTTCAGTTATACTTCCTGACAAGTCTTCGATCCTTGTGGGGTTGCAAATACCGAGCTGCGAGTCTGGGAAAAAGGAGCCAGGTAGAAATAATTTTGATACAATTGATCGTCTGCGATATCATTGTGCGCCAACGAGTTTTCTCAGTAATTCAGCTACCAATTCTCGTGCTGTGTTCAAAGAGACGTTTACAGTGAGGGTCGAACTTAGAAAAAAACGAACTATAATTGTTCATACCTTGGTTTACAAGCCTTGGTTCATACCAATGGCATTTCACTTAAACATTTCAATGACGTCATTAGTATTGTGATTTTGATGAACCTAAGTGTAATGGTGATTGGTCTAGCGATTCTGGTATAACTGTGGTACCCAATCATCACACATGATATCTTAGTTGAACAACTGGTCTGATGCATTACGGAATAGCTATTGCACGTGGTGGCCTTGGTCATTCAAAAGTCAGGCGACTGCAGTGCACGTGGTACTGGCGTAAGTAGACAAATGATTGTAACAGATTTACAGGTGATTTGTATAGATAGCAGAAACTATGTTTGTCATACATACCTACGTGATTTTGTAACTGATTGTGGATACTGGATAACTTCTACATTACAAAATGATAAAGGCCTTCACCCTTCAGTAGCTAATGCTTGGGAGGCCAATTGTTCCTGTTGCAAAGGCATAATTGTACCTACCTAGTACCTACATATGTATGTGCTCACCACCAGTGGCGGCGGAGCACCTTCAATTAAGGGGGGCACTGCAAACTTTTGGTCCCATTCTATGATTCTTTCCATGCAACGCTCAAAAATCTGCATTTTACGAAAGAAAAATCTGCATTTCTATTCATACCCAAGTGATAGGTCAGTATGGTGAAGGGCAACAACATGGTTTTATATTTTAGCATGGACATCAGTTATCAAGCAATAACTGAATTTGTAAACTTCAGTGTGCATAAGAACTCTCCAATGATAGTATGAACTTGGTTTGCGGACTGACTCATTTTGAATACCCAATTTATAAAGCATTGCAAAGGCATTGAAGTAGCCCTATTTTCATGTTGTGTTATAAGATTTCTCTGTAGACACAATTATCAGACCTAATTGCAGTTCTCATAAGGAATAATGGCTTAATTGTTTTGTGTCCTTTCTGTGGAGGCCAACTGAAGACAGGTTGCTCGCATAGGAAGCTTCAAGTTCAACAGGCACATGCTGTTGTTTCTATTCTAGTTGTATTTCTGCAAATAATTGCATGTTTAATCAGTTTTTTCCCCAAGCATTCAGATGTCTTTCAAGACCAAACTAATCATCCATTATTGATTGTAGTGTACCTATTCAGCACTACTGCAGTATCACTAGGGCTGGATCTGGGTTGATGTTTGAGTTTGCAAAAAATATGCAAAGTCATGTCATCCAGCAAAAATAAACTGCATTTCATACCCAAATCCCAATTGTACATGGAAGAAGCTTCACAATTGATTTGCTATAAAGTAATCTAGACAAATAAAACATATTCAACAATCATCTTGATGCATGATCTGTCCTTCTCAGTCCATTATGTTTTTAAGATTATCAATTTCCATCTAATGTGTTGATCATACTGATTTGTACAGCTGATTAAAGCAAAAGGTCTAAAAGACTACATGCATCATCAGTGTTGTACTCCCTTGTTTGTGTCAAAGCATTCAATGCATTTATCCATTTATTGCACTTTTGTTGTGCTTTCGAATTGTAAGACCACATTTGCTTGATCTTTACTTGCACTTGCATTAGAGTACACTATTTTCAGCCTGAGCGATAGCTTAGCTCTCAATGTAAATGCATTTTACAACTTGACCAAAAAGTATCCAAATATCTTTCCTAATAATTTGTGAGACTCCCTTACCCTCCCAATCCTTTATTTACACTATCCAACTAACTCCTTCCAGCAACATCACCAAAATGAAGAGAACAGCTGTGGGTCCACTTGACAGATTTTTCAAGAAATCGACCAGTGGCAGAGAGGAGATGTGAGTACCTATCCTACCTAGCATTTTTCTTCATTTAGACTTCATTGTTGATGAGATTCAGACATCCATTGATAATTGAAATGCTGCCTATCTTTACTTCATAACCAGTCCATTTACAGACCTGTACTGTTATCTTTTTCATTCTTGCTAATGCTATCATTCTGGGCTTGTTTTTTATTTGTCCTGTAGTGTACATGCAAGGAACAATTTGTGGTCTTAGTGATGGTCAGTTATACACTGTAAAAAAAGTTTACAAACTACCGTGTTAATTGCTCAACAAAAAGATAGTATTAAGACACACAAAAGCTGAAGATAGCAATGAGGTTAGTAAACGGTTTGTATGTAAGCACATTTATTTGTGGTAAACAAACATATAAGTTACAAAACTAAGCCAAGGTGTGTCAACTAGTGGTGTGTCAGCAAGCACTATGCGTGTTTTATACACTATATGCCACACTTACGCAAAACGTGTTTTCGAACAAACTATACATAGCAGGGGACACTAACATATGACCTTTTGTACAACATGTACCTTTGTGCTAAAACACACTTGAAGTTATTTGACAACTGCGGTGCAACTGCGTCGTCCGCCATGTTTTTTCGGCGCGCGTCCTTTGGCTTGTGCGGCTTGTGCTGTGTCCGCGTCGTGCGGGTCTCTGATGGTGAGTAAGGTGTTGCCAGATATAAATTTGATGTAATTATGCTTCTGTGTTGTATGCCTTGAATTTTGTCAATCGATTCATCTTTATTCGGTGCTAGTGATAACCGTGATGATGCAATGAATGTTGTGTGAATGAGGGACAGCATTATGACCACCAACTGTATCTTAGCAAAATATAGGTTAAAATATAGGAATTCTATAGGTTATTACTGAGGTTACTAGGTTGCTGTAGATTATACTTTGATACAGCCCTCTAATTATTTAATTGCACATGAATAAGGTGGCCCAGTAAGACAAACCCGACAACTATGTCTAAGGACAACTCTAGTAAGATCTGTCTAACGCATTTCAGGTGGCCTTGCAGTCATAGGATAACCTTTATTGGGCAAAAACTGCCCATTTTTGTTCACCTAAAAATATTTTTTATTTAAAATTTCTTTACGTTCTTTCCTGTTCAGTGAAAGTTGAAATGGGCATCATTTTCTGAAATTTATTGGTAGGGTCCCAAATGATAATTTTTGCAACATTGAAGCATGGGAGTTGCAACTTGTCACATTCTCAAAATGACTGGTGAGAGTCAATTTAATTCAGGAAACAGGTTAACTCCCCTGGTTCCACCAGTGTATAGCTGGAATGGAACTTGCATATAAAGGCAATCATTTAAGTATTCGGTTCCAAGGTACAGGGGTGGCAGAAGGTGAAGCACAACAGGGGAATGTGCCACACAAAATTGTGGCTGGGGCACCTGGGTCGAAATTTCCAATAGTACCTTACCTTTCCGCTGTGGCTAGATTAGTTATATCTATTGATTAATGTTAACCAATGGTGTTAACTTCAATAACCACCTAAAATAGCCAGAAAATTTACACCTAAGCCAAATTATGAACACTGATGGGTATAGGCACATAGCTCGGACAAAATATAACCAAACCTAACCTAACCAGACCTAACCTAATCTTACCTAACCTAACCTAAACTAACAAAACCTAACCTAAACTTACCAAAAATACACCTACAACCTACATTGGCAACCGAAAGCTACTTGTGCCGTTATTGAAAGTAGACTAAATTAACTAATAACAGGAAAATCAGCATTTAATTAGCTTTTTGATGTTTGCAAATAACTAACAATGATATTTCACATCGAAAAACACCTATACTATACCTACATTTTTACTAATGTTGGAACAGGTACCGTTGGAACTTTTCAGTGACACCCGACATTTCAAGAAGAGCATATGGAATGGAAGATGAGTTACCGCATTATTGCAGATAAAATTGTTAACATTGATTTTCTTCTATGGGGGTTTCAATTCTTGGGGATGCTTTTCTATGCGAGAATTAGATATTTACTTTGCCCTTACATCCTGAGGTGCCTTCCGCCAGTGGCCCGGGAACGTTTGAAAAGTTGAGGGGGCAGGTTAAAAAGTTGAGGGGGCAAAAGTTAAAACTCAAAAGTTCTATATTTCTTTCTTTCCATGCAACGCCATAAGGCTAATGTTGAATTTTCCCGAAAGTTGGAGGGGCGCTGCCCCTCCAGTCCAAAAGTGGGAGGGGCAAATGCACCTGCTGTCCCTCCTCTTCCCAGGCCTATGCCTTCTGCTGCTGCAGCTTAGACATGTAGTTTAACTACCCACTGACTAAGAATGCAGTTCACATTGCCTTACTTTAATGGATCACAAGGTGAAACTCTTGATTATCACTTGTCTAGATATTAAGTAATCCAGATACTTTTGATATCGATCAATAGAGCAGCTCACACTTAGTGTGTGCTGTAAAATCTGACATGGGAGATGTGTTAGGCAAGGGAAAAGCAAATATTTTAGGCCCACCCCACTTCAGTTGGGAAAACAGTAATATGTTCCTTTTTTTAAAGCTTCTAGCAGGGGCGACGCCACGGTGCAACGTCTGGAGGGGACATTGACCATTTTGGAGGGGACGAGGACCATTTCAAGTCGATTCTTTCCATGCAACGCCATAGGCGTAATGTTAAAATTTTTAAACAGTGGAGGGGACGAGATCCCCTCCATCCCCCCCCCCCTGTGGCGACGCCCTTGGCTTCTAGGGTGGCCACTAAAAACTTACATTCCGAAGTGAACTTCGGCTCACTTCGGCTAGTGCAGAGGCGGGCAGAGGCATTCAGCGTTATGCGTCATGTAGCCACTTCGTCATATCCCGGACGTCACAGATCAGCTTTCGTAGCCGCCGTTTCTAGTCGGAATGTAAATTGGCGGAAATGGCCAAGATAGGCCAAGGTGAAGGAGTTTATGCCCTGGTTTATGGCGGGCAGCATTTTTGGAAATCTAGAATAAAAATTACGATTTTTTATTTGAAACAAATAATGTGGGTTACATTGTAGGTTTTTGGGCAAGTCACTGTAGTATGAATCAACAAATTATCTTCCAAAAATAGCAAGAATGCAAAGCTCTCCGGGTTACCTTGGCCGTTTTTCCGCCTATTATATATGGGCTATCTCGGCATTTTCGACACTACCGCGGGTAACTACTGGCCGCATGACCGGAGATAGGCCTGTTTATCTTTAAGAATCAGTAAAAAAGGAGATTTGTTTGTACAGTGGCTTGCAAAATTAATTTTTGATAAGTAAATCCCTGGCCTAAGACCTATCCCTTTTCGCAACTAGCGAGTAGACCGCATCATCAAACATCCGTAGGTTGTAGTTTAGATATAGTTAGGTTAGGTAAGGTTCTGTTAAGTCTGGTTTAAATATGTTTATTAGTCCCATTTTACTGTTTACACGACATTTAATAGTATATTTCATAGTTTTACTGATATTTCCTTTTTGGTCTTATGACGTCATTATTGCCCACACATTGCATATGTAGTATTTTTCTTTTGTGAGTCATTTCATCCTTGATTAGGCGCGCATTATTGGCATGACCCCGTTACGAGAAGATTTCAATTTTTGTCGATTTTTATAGATTTTAGGTGAGTTAGTTATCAAAGTGTTTAATTTTTGATGTTCTGTGAATAATTGAAAGCCATCAAAGTGTGATCTAATGCACTGAAAGCCATAGGTGTGGGAACAGGGGGGGGGGGACGGCCGGGCCATGGCCCACCCACCTTTCAGCTACGTTACAATCAGATCGGATACTCAGCTCGACTTGCCCCTCCCCCCCCCCACACACTTCTCAAAACGTTCCTACACCTATGCTGAAAGCCATTTTTGGAGGGTGGTGTTATTTTCCAAAATTTGACAAGGCCTTTTCCGTCCCGATTTATGGAAGTTTCATCCCTATTTTTGGAAAATGCCCTTCTATTTTTGGAAGAGCATACTAAAAAAATGGAAGCTTCCAAAAATGAAACAGATGGCCACTGCCACTGTTTACCCAACTGATTTCCAGTCTGCAAAACATGGCAGGGAGCTCGACAAGATTTTCAGGGCAGACAAAATCCTGCCCCGAATCAGAATGCTGAGTCCAGGGGTAGCCCAATTCCTGCCCCTAATGATGCAAATAATGTAATGATATAATGATGTAGGAAGCAATGAGAAGCTGAGAAAATCACTTCCGTCAATTTTTTAAACTTCTGCACCAGATTTTCCTGCTTCTGCCCCAGTATTCCGGAAACCTGCCCCTATTTCTGCCCCGACCTGCGGTGTCTGCCCAGACAAGATCTCGTCGAAGAATGCCACATTTTGCAGACTGGACCAGGACTGATTTAGTGTGGTGATCACCCAGCTATATCACTATTGTTAGCAGGATGATTGGTGTACCTACCTATGTATGGATGGATGTATGGATCAACTTCATGATTTGCCAGCTGATTTGGTTATCAGTATTGTGATCAGCCAGCTGACAGCCTTTTCAAAAAGTTGTTCAGCCAGCTGACTGCATAATCAGCTGGCTCAGGGGCGGAATCGGCTGTGCTATAGCGCCGTGCAGGGCTATAACAGCGTGCGCAGAACGCAGGGCACTGTGAACAGGGCAGCCGTGAAAAGACACCTGAGGTCCGAGCGGTCGGCGTCCGGTAACTGAATAATTTTAGATGTTCCTATGTAACTGGTGCTCTTTATCTTCTTTTAGTTCATTTTAACCTTTTAACCCTGTTTACGTAGCTGCGTGTGAATGTTTACTCATGTCTTATTTTGTGACGTGCGGAAGTGAAAAGCCACACTTTTGAGTGGACCTTTTGTGAATAAATATCTATATCTATATCTATATCATTTTCATGATAAACCATAGGGCTGTTCGGGTGCTGCAAAATATTTTGCGCGACTGTGACATCACACTTGTATGATGTCACTGCCCATCCAGTCGAGCAAAATCTTTCGCAGAACGCACCGAACACCTCCTCAACATATTTTGCGCGAGACAATCGTGCCGCTCCATTCCAGCAAGCAGCGACGTAATAACTAATGAAAAACTTCACCAACCCATTTCCAATTTATGCACCGACAAAATAACACCAAACACTGTATAAATTCACTAGTTAACACTGCACACTTCGCCACTGTACGTTGTCTGCGCCAAGTCTGCACCACTTTTGCCTCCTGCATCCTGAAATTTTAGGATGCGCGAAGCTGAAAGATTTTGCAGATGCCCATGTCACACATGTGACGTCATACGGTGGTGGGCGGAGCATAAGGCCTGAAAGGTCCCTACTGCGCATGCATGCTGCAAAATTTTACAATAGGATGCGCGGGCCGAACAGCCCTCATCATGGAGGGCATCTTTTCCTTATCATGTTTTTGATTGTTTGGGATCTGGCTACAGGTGACATAACCTTTGTGAAATTTTGTGATTTTCCAAAAGTGCTGCAAAATAGGCGTAAAATGATCACATTTGTGATTAATCACATTTGTGATTTCCTCCCCGTAGTTTGCCCAACTGAATCATAAGTCATAACAGGCTTTCCTCTTTTCAGGCAACTGTAGAAGTGGTTCTGCGTTGTACAGTTCCATTATGTCTGTTTTCTTCTAGCTCAATTGCTTTGTTTTGTCAGCATATCAATAACCACTTCAAGGATAAATCTGAGAACTGCAACTTATTTCTCTGTCCGCGTTGTACAAAAGGGTTCACAACTGGATGTTACTGGCTGAGACATTATGAAAGAACCCATGCTGTCAAGCAAAGTACGTCACAGTCGCACAAAGAGAAAGGAAGGCAAAGTCTGGAGGAGGCACCTTCAATCAGTACTCATTGTCAGGAAGAAGCTGAGGTTGAGACTGAGGCCTGGTGCTTGGATGATCAGGGTGAGAAAGGCTCTACAGCAAAAACTGAAGACAGTAGCCGGGAGAAAATAGCACGTTTCTTGCTTCGATTGCAATGTGAGCATGGGATGTCACGGGCTGCAACATCTTTCGTGGCTAGTGAGATAGGAGAAATCGTCGACACCGCTCTTAAGGAGCAGAATGCGAGCAGAGCATCAAAGTCGTCTTCAGTTAAGCAGGCTTGTGAAGAGTTTGCAAGCGAGTATAAATTGAGCAAATTCTGCCATGAGGAGCTCTGCTACATTGCACCTACGACTCAGATCCTTACCACAGGGGGTGGTGAATTCCAATCCAGCTATCAGTATGTGGATGTCAAGAAACAGCTGACAAGTCTCTTGGAAAATGGCAGGCTGGAAAACTGCAAACGGGACAGATTGGTCAAGCTTGTGCTCTACTTTGATGAATTTGGTGTGTGTAACCCTCTGCGGAAGAAAGCATCTGATTATAGTCTGGGTGGTTGCTATTTTGCGGTCGATGAGGGCTTGTCAATGTCGGTGCTGAGTGACATTCATCTCCTCCTACTATGTCCTACAAAGCTCACCAAGCTTCATGGTTTGAACACAGTCATGAAGCCTGTGACAGATTCCCTGTGTGACCTCTTGAACAATGGCCTGGATACTTGTGGCACTCATTTTGATATCAAAGTGGAGTTTGTGTGTGGTGACAACCTGGGAGTGCATAAGATGGCGGGCTTCCAGGAATCATTTTCGTCAGGGCAGCGACCATGCCGAACATGCCACGCCACAAATGAGGACTTTGGTACAAAGCTCACAGAGCAAGAGCTGACCCTTCGTACTGAGGAGGAGTACCAAGAAGAGCTGAGCATGTGTGAGAATGGAAACAATGAGGAATCACGAAAAGCATTTGGTATCAAGTCAAAATATGTGTTTGATGAGCTGAAAGACTTTAAGGTCACAGAGATGTTTCCACCAGATATCGCGCACGATCTGTTTGAAAGTGGCGTAGTCAATCATTCCTTGGCTCTGGTGCTATCATACCTGATTTTTCAAATCAAACTCTTCACATTCGCCTCAGTTCAAAAGGCTATGAAATCCTTCTCATATGCGAGAGTCGACAAAGCGAACACTCCTCCCATGCTTCAAGCAAAGGGGCGCAAAGTGCTCGTCAAAGGCACTTTCAGTCAGTGCTGGACTTTCCTCCGAGTTCTCCCTTTCATGATCGGTCCACTGGTCCCACCAGATCAAAAGGCGTGGCTTCTTGTGACCGGTTTGCTTTCTCTTGTACAACTCATTTGTGCTCCACGTATGGACGGTGAAATTCTTGTAAGAATGCAACCTTCAGTAGAGCAGTGGCTGCGTGAGTTCTGTGGAATGTTCCCGGACTTCAAAATCAAGCCGAAGTTCCACTACTTATTACATTACCGGCACTGGGCAGCACAAATTGGTTCCTTGAGGAAAGCTTGGACTATGCTTTTTGAAGCCAAACACCAGCAGTTCAAGATCTACGCATCTCGAGCACACAACACCAAGAACATTTGTAAAACCCTGGCAGTGCGACACCAAGAAGCGGTAGCTGCATGCGAAGGAAAGCAAAAGAAGATGATGGGGAAGGAATGCAAGCCATGCCTAGTTACAGGTGCATTCGGATGGGAGGTGGATGACCGAGCTACGTACACCAAGATGGCAGTGCTTGCGGGACAGAAGTACTGCGTCGATGATGTGCTGATCGTGAGAAACCCGGCTGCTTCAAGCTCAGAGAGCTGTGATCTTCTTCGCGTAGCATATTTTCAGTTTGATGCAGTAAACCATGTCAAAATCATCGGTGACGTCTTGAGGGCGCTTTCGTTTGATGAGCACTATATGGCATACCGTGTGACTAAGGGCGAGATGATGATGATCCCTTCTGCTTGGATTTTTGACCCCACTCCGCTGGCTACTTATTCAGTGCAGACCGCAAAATACGTGCCCCTCAGGTACCAGATACCAGGTCTCCGAATCACCTCTGAAAGGTGAGTAATCTGTGCATTTTGCTTCAATTTGAAGTATCAGATTTACTGCGAACTCGCGACTGCTTGTATTGAGCAGTATTGCAGCTATTTGCTTCGCTGTTATGGCTATTGTGAGTGCAAACTTACACTCACTCGGGTCTTACACTGGCTCTGATATCTGACAGGTAGCTGGCGGCCAGTTATGTGGCTTCCACGCGTCCATGGGGGTGAAACTATTGCATGAACGCACGTGCACACACCGCCCCTATATCTCGGGAACGGATGAGGCGATTGTGCTCAAATTTGCTACGAAGGTAGAGACTGATCCGACATGCAGCTTCGACAACACTGGGGGCGTCACTGCACGTGCTTACCCCACCTCCTTCGAGCCGGGTCTTGGCTTGAATAGATTCGAGGTTAATTGCTGAATCTTTTTTGAGGATGGAGATGCTAGTTCGGAGCATTGTGTTACATATGATGATGAAGATGATTAGCCAGATGCTCATTATTTAGGATCAAAATTGATAGAATAGTTGTATTACGTTTCACCCACGGGGCTTCTTCGGATACATATGACAAACATATGTATCCGAAGAAGCCCCGTGGGTGAAACGTAATACAACTATTCTATCAATTTTGATCCTAAATAATGAGCATCTGGCTAATCATCTTCATCATCATAATTGCTGAATCTCCAGTCGTTAACTTCTATCCGACATGACGCGTGTAAAATACTCTGCAAAACCTCTCTTTTGCTCGGTCGTGCACCGCCCAGAAGGCGTTATATGGTTATAAAACGTCGTTTTCAGCGTTCTGGATGACATTCAGAATCGGCATTGTCTCAGCTTTTCAAATAAGCTATGTCTGTCTTTTAGGATTGGGATACCCGATGTTATCCAACCACCCGTGAAGTGAGCTGTGCAACCCACGTGTCTAATGTGTGCGTAAATAGTAAACCATGTGCTGTTTCGCTTGCTGTTTCACCCACTCCATGGCTATCGATGATTTTAGGACATTGTAGTTAGATAATTAATGTAACCACTTGTCATATTTTTTTCAGCGGTCAACGATGAAGGCGCTAGTAAACCATCAAAGTGCTGCGAGCGTCTTCGAATTCGAGTCTGTCCTGGACCTTGTTCAAAAGGTTCGAGCGTTCTTCGGTCTGCAGGTTAGTTTATTGTTTGTTTGTTTGTTTGTTTGTTTGTTTTTTTGGAAGAGTGACGGAATAATTTTAGTTAACGGTGGGACTCAATGTCGTGTTTCAAGTAAAAGGCTGAAATAACGTTTTTTTTTTTTTTGCTCACAGACCTTAAAATATAGTACCTAATAGTATTTTGTACTATATTTTAAGGTCTGTGAGCAAAAAAGTCCATATTATGGAAAGTATAATACAGCGGCCTCCGTAAAACAATACCATTTGGAGAAAATTTAATGCAGTGTCCCAAAATTACAATTTACTTGGGTGTCAGAGTGGAAAATTCGAAACCTTAAAGGCCAATAAGAGTGGAAAATTAGAAACAAAATGTGGGATATTAACTCAGTAAATGAGGAAAGCGGCACTGATTCTCAAGGAAGTTTAATATTACATCGCTGGAGTTAGGGGTTTTCCACTCACTTATGCCAAAGAGACATTTGAGAGTGGAAAATTCACTTTGAAAATCAAAAGTGAGAGTGGAAAATTATTCACCCTTGGGTGTCATCTCCCGCCCAAACCAACAAATTTTGAGACACTGAATTTTAAAAAAAAAATTATTTACACAATTTGTTTAAGGTAATGCAAAGCCATATACCTACGTAAACCATAATGTTAAGCTGCTGAACGAGGCTCAGATTGAAAATAGGCTGATGTGTTGGAAATACATAGTCTATCTCAAATGCAACATCAACCATTTACAGCAGCTGTTGTCAGTAGTCTAACAGGAAAGAGAAGAGTGCAACCAAAGGCTCTATGATTATGCGTAATGATTGAGTATGAAAATGTCGGATGTGTTTGCCTATCATTTCCATCCCCCTCTCCACCTTGGAGCGACTAATGTGTGTGGTCTACTCCCGACCTGGCTACGAATGAGGTACACTCGGGGGCAGATTGATGTTCCACAACTCTTTATCCACCGGGTTCCTATGGCTCAGCATTGGCAGCAGCCGCCTGGTACCGGTAGACTGTGCCGCTTCACTTACTTGTCAAGCGGCACAGCCTACCCACCTGTATGACACCGGTCTGGGTCGGTGGCTGGAAGGCGATGTGGGCCGCCTGTGACGTCAGCGCAGCGGTGAGGGCCGAGCCCGGAGGCATGGCTCGGGTCGGCGCGGCGCGGCGGCTGGCGAGGACTGGGGAGTGAGGTGGGGTGGGAGCACGGACATCGCGTGGGTGGGCGAGTGTAGTTAACTTTCGCGTCTCAAGGCGCCAATTATTCTACCTAACAATTGTGCTAAAGCAGTTGTTAAAATGTCCTATCCCCAAGACAGCGCCTATCATCATACTTGCAATGCACATTACGACACACTTAAAGGAAATAGTTCACTTTCACGAAATTATTTTTTTTGCAATGGATTTATGATTTTTTATGTTCAAAATGATCAGCAAAGAAAATAAAACCTATTTATAGCAAAAGATTATTTTCTATATTTTGATATAGGAAGAACTTTTCAGTTTCTGTAAGGCACAGGCGATCCAGTATGAAAAGAGCATGGGTCCCGAAAATTCTTCAGAAACTAGAGAAATCATCGCGGCCACCGGCAGTTGGGCGATCTGCTGCTGCTGAATGTCCTTATTGATCAGTACGAGAATTTCTCTAGAGTTCTCGTAGATAATTTCTCTAGTTTCTGAAGAATTTTCGGTACCCATGCTCTTTTCATACTGGATGCGAATATATGCAAGGCACACATCCTCAACGCAAGACACCTTTTTCGGGACGAGAAATAGAATATCTTTGCCTAGGGTGATCGTTGGGCTGTAAAAGCTCCTGATTTATGCTCGTCTCAGCCCAGGCTACGGAACTGCTATTCCAGTTCAAAACCCATGTTAAAAAGTGAACTATTTCCTTTAAGCGTGGCAATGGGACAGCCGATAGAACTTATGTCACTCGTGCATCGAGGTGCGGAGCTATATTTTGTATAACATATTAGTATTAAGGCTTTGATTGAGCAGATTGGTGTCTATTGTTTCGCACGGCAATCGTCCAGAGACGTGGGAACTGGGGGTTATGAGTAGTGCCGCAGCCAACGCTCCAATTTAAAGCGATTATTACTGTTGCTCTAATATGTGGTCGCAGCCTCCAATAGCAAACCGTTCCAACTAGGAGCCAAAAAGTCGGCCATTCAGGGGGGTTCGAACCGGGCTTCTCCCACCGGCCAATTCACGACACGAGCGTTCATCCACTGAGCTACCGAGAATGGTCCTCGTCTGCACAAAACAAAATGACATTCACCCGCTGACCGCCAATGACAGTATTGTGACATTTGATCGCGTTTGACCGCGGCGGGTGGTCGCTGGTTTCGGCAGCTCAGTGGATACAGGCTAGCGTCGTGGGGTGACCGGTTGGAGAAACCCGGTTCGAACCGTCCCAGGTGCGCGACTTATTTGTTCCTAGATGGAACGGTTTGCTATTGGTGGCTGCGACCACACATTAGAGGAACATAAGAGTTGGGACGCCGCGCTATCCAAAAACCCCAGTTCCCACGTCTCTGGACGATTGCTGTGCGAAATAATAGACACCAAATGAGCTCAATCAAGGCCTTAACCCGCGTCCTGCTGGGGGGGGGGTGTTTGAACACCCCCCTTGTGGTTTTTCGCGAATATCTCAAAAACGGCGGCGCGGAGCGCCGCCGTTTTTGGTACACCTTATCATACATCAATTCTACACATGTTGTGAAAATTTCAGACCAAGGTCATTCAAGGTCAGGTCACCAGGTCACTTGAAGTGACCTCACCTCATAAAAAGTTTCAATGTCTGTCATAGCTACACCGAGTGACCGATCGCTTTGAAACTTTCAGCGATTGCTAAGAGCAATAGCATGTACAAAATGTATATCACAGAATTTTGATATCGATGACCTAAGGTCAGGTCAATTTTGCGACCTCCCCATTATAAGTCAATGGGAGAAAATTGAGATGCGCCTCTTTTGGATGAAACACATTATAAACACTCCCAAACACTGAATTACAAGTGGTTTAGACACACTGAACATGTAAATGGTGTCCGTGACCCCTGTTTATGCCCTGAGGTCATCTTAGGTCACGAATGGTATCTAACAGTTTTTCGCAAATAACTTTTGATAGAGGCATGCTAGAGCGATGAAAACGCCTTAGATGTGTTCAGCTCGACGATACGGATCGACTGATATGCAACATGACCCTTTCCGGTCAGGTCATGACCTTGACCTGAGGTCAAATTTTCAAGTTGACCTTTCAAGGTCAAATTATAGTTCATTCGATGCGTCTTGACGAGAGGAACACGATGCCGGTAAAAGTAAGCTCGTACAAGGCTTGGGTCAAAAGTTATTGCAGAAAAACTGTTTCCGAAAAAATCGGCTATTTTTGCAGTTTTTGCCCCCTGCAGGCAAAACCGTTGACGTTAGGTCAAATCTGAGAGAATTACTCAGAAAGGGCGTTAATAGGGCTATCGAATGCGCTTTTCCGCGGCGCTGTAGCTCTATTGGTTCCCGAGTTATGCGTTGGCTTCTTGGAAATTTTCGACATTCGACCTGGAAATCGGCGAAATTTTGCCTTCAATGACCTTTGGTGACCTGACCTTTGACCTGACCAAAAAATTGACCGAAGTAATTTCCTCATTATTTTTGACGCTCTTTCGAACGCCGCCTTCCGCGTATCGCTACGTGGCCCAGGAGCCGAGTTAGAAGGGGGGGTGTTCAAACACCCCCCCCCCCCAGCAGGGCGTGGAAATCCAGGACCCCCAGCCGGGCGCGGGTTAATACATATCTGTTAAAAACAATGTAGCTCCGCAACTCGATGCACGTGTGATATAAATTATATCGGCTGTCCCAATGTCACGTTTAAGTGTGTCGTAATGTGCATGGCAAGTATGATGATAGGCGCTGTCTTGGGGATAGGACATTTTAACAACTGCTTTAGCACAATTGTTAGGTAGAATAATTGGCGCCTTGAGACGCGAAAGTTAACTACACTCGCTCAGCCGCGCGATGGTCCGTGCTCCCACCCCACCTCACTCCCCAGCCCTCGCCAGCCGCCGCGCCGCGCCGACCCGAGCCATCCCTCCGGGCTCTGCCCTCACCGCTGCGCTGCGTCACAGGCGGCCCACATCGCCTTACATCCACCGACCCAGACCGGTGGCATACGGTGTGGGTAGGCTGTGCCGCTTGACAAGTAAGTGAAGCGGCACAGTCTACCGGTACCAGGCGGCTGCTGCCAATGCTGAGCCATAGGAACCCGGTGGATAAAGAGTTGTGGAACATCAATCTGCCCCCGAGTGTACATGTTTTGTCCCCAGGGTGGCGAGTGGGATCTGGAGATCTATGATGACGACTGGTCCTCGTGGGTCCTGCTGAATGAGGAAGATGCGATAACTGGTGTTCGGCCTCGCATCAGGACCGTCATGCGTGGCGATCTGGTTGTTCTTGAAAGGTAGGACATCGATCTCTGTTAAGTTAGGTTGTTTTGAGAAATAAAATGTTGCTTATGCAGAATGCAGTTATAAAACTCTAAAAGAAAAAAAACGCCCATCATCATTTGCAACTGAATTTGCTCAGTTGCGTTCGTAAGTATTGAACAAGCTCGGCCTATGAATGTTTGCGTAGTTGGAAATTGTCCTGAAAAAAAATGTTATCCTAATCTGGTATTGTATCAAACATCTTCTCTCATCCATTTTCAGCACTGGGACGACATCCACTTCGTCAGTGGTGGTTTCGCAGCTGGATGCACCGGAGCCTCCAAGTTCCAACGTCGCCCGAACTCCGTCGATCAGGGGAAGACGCAGAGATCCGGCCGAAGTCGGGAAGCGACGCTCTGGCCGAATCTCAACAAACCGCAGGAGTGTCTCGGTGAGTCTGTCAGGCTGACTTTGTATTTATGCGTTTGGAATTAAACCTTTCAGCGCTTGTTTAATCGGGTGTGTCGAGTTTTCATCGTTATTTCTACATTTATTTTAATCGAATGAACCACAGGCCTCTATAAACCTCAAGAGTTCTATGAATGAATCTGTATGAAAAGTTACGTAATTTTATATATTTGTTAGTAGATCGACAGTCTTCCTTCCCGCGGATCGCTGCGCCGAACCGTGCCACCCAATCCCAGCTTGTCCACCAGTTTGGTTGCCTGTTGCCAAAATGCTCCTCAGACAGGTGACCACTGGCACTGACATCTATTCCGATCGCGAGGATAGACTATACTGCGCCGCGGCAAGACTTCGACTGTGGTGACTAGGCGCAGTAGTCGGTCTCTGGTGCGGCGACCCACCAGTTACTAATGCCATTTCGGTTCGTTTTCTTCGCAGGATGGATACTATGGAAGTCCTGGATGCCATGGAAGTGATCCGGTTTGACGACAGCCAGCTGAGACCTGGACTCCTCGAAAAGCTTCGAAGCAAAAAGCCCGGCTCACCTCTGACCAGGACGGAGTGGAGCGAAGTGACGACAGTCATCGTGACGTTCGAGAAAGCTTGTAACAGGTATCATCCCCGTAGACAACGTGGTGTTGTTGTAGCGCGGGTTGAGGACATTGAAGTTAACATAAAATACTATTATCATGCATTTTTTGGTACATTTTTTATTCAGCCCTAGCCGTAACCCGCGCCGGGCCGGTACTCCATTTGTAACACAGCGGGCCGCGGGGCAGGGGGTTTACACCCCCCGTCTAACTCGACTCCTGAGCATCGTTGAGACAAGCGATAGGCGGCGTTCGAAAGAGCGTTAAAAACCAGTAGGAAAGTATTTTGGTCATTTTTTGGTCAGACCAAAAACTAGGTCACCAGAGGTCACCGAGGAAAAAATGTTCTTTTTTGCTTTTGATAGTTTTTCTTCAATAACTTTTGATCCAGAAAAGATAGAGGCATAATTCGCACGCCATTGTTCTCAGCTCGTCAAGGCGCGTTGAATGATATATAATATGACCTCAAAAGGTCAAGTTGAAAGTTGACCTCAGGGCAAGGTTCATCTCATTCGATGCGCATTGACGAGACAAACACAATAATCGTCGAACGGAGTTTATCTCAATTCAATCAAAAGTTATTGCACAAAAACCGCTTGTGACCTCAGGTGACCTCGGATGACCCAGTGACACCTTCCTGCCTTCCACCTTTATGTCGGTTTTACTGTCTCGTGTGGTGTGCTTTCATGTTTACATATTTCCTTTAAATGATGTCTTATGTCTATGCCTTGCCCTGAAAACTCCTGTTCTAGCGTCTCCAAGTCGTTAAGCTCTCCCATGCCCTTTCTTTTTCCAAGCGTCCTGAACCTTACTCATGCTCGGTACATGGAGCTGGCTGACCGCGCCCTTGTTCAATGGCCGGCGCTGCACTTTGGGTGCAGCCCGAAACAGGCACTGGTAAGCACTTATTGCCAGCCCCCGTTCACGAGCTTCAGAATTCCTTTACCGTGACGTCATCACGGCGCATGAATTTTCCTTCACCCATAGAAATGCATGCAAAGCATGGTGTGTTTCAGGCGGGCTAAGGAGAAATCTAAGGCCTACATGTGTTCAAAAGACGTACCACTAAGCCAATGGATTCGTCTCATTACGATAAATGGGGTTGAAATCGAAAAAATCGGCCTATATTTGACTAAAATGGGCCTATCAAATGGTCCTTGCAACTCATAATGAAGGATTTCCTCTGCGTTAAAAAAAATTGTTTCTTGTGATTTTTATCAGCTACAGGGGAAATCCTTCATAATTGCTACCAGATTACTACCATATTCCCTGGCATTTCTGTTGCGCATTGCCTCACAAATCAGAGTTTTGTGAAGTTTATATTAATTTAATTGTCATATTTCGACTGATTTTGGCGATTTTCAATTATTTCAACGCAGCATGGATCAGATAGCTCTCATAGTTTGCTGAAGAATCTGGCTTTTGCTTGGTTATTTTCAAGTTATCTGTGATTTGGTGCGCCGTGATCGTAGCATTATACAAATTACCTATATCAACTTTAAAAATTGAATCAACTTTTGAAGTGAAGTTCACATGAAAAATCAAAAGTTCAAGCATAATAATTGTTTAAACATAATGATGCAACATGTGTCTCCCAGATGGAACTTATATTTCAATTAAAAACTGAAAATGGAAAACAGAAGATGGATCTGCGGAGTTACTGAGATCACAAGGTGCTCTTTATTGTTGGTAATTGAAGATGTTGAGAGAACTTGTGAAACTGCATACCAGTCCTGACTTGCTTGATTGTTTAAAACTATTTTAATTCTCATAATTGTGTAATGTGTAGTGACTGTGCACAATGCGCAGCACATGCGCGCAGAAATGTGCAGGTGGCTGGTAGGTGGGTTAAACTTCGGAGATGCGAATTTGGATGTCAGTTATAAAATTAATGGTTATGCCTTGTAGAGTAAGCTCTGCTGTTTTTTGTAATTGTCTTTTTTATAATTGTAACCTACAATGCTGTTAGTTTCATTTTTATTTATTTTGCACTTGTTCATGCATGAATGGCTAAGTTTGGGGTGTTTATTCAACCCTGACTGCTCAAGTTTTTCAAAGGCACATGACACAGTACGGCTAGATCAGCTGGTACCTACCTGTTGACTATTTTTGTTTTTGGTGGTGATGTGTTTGCTGTTTGTCTTTTGCAAGGTGGTCAATGAAATAAAATAATGCATTATTTTGGAATGTTTCCTTGACAGAAGCCAGGAGCCGGATTGATGTGTGCTGGTGAATGAGATGGTTCAAAAGCATTATCTGATGTTTTTCAATGTGCATAAGCCATAACATCCCTTTCATACCCTGAAGTTTTAATAGCTTCTCAGTCTCTGTCATTTTCCTGAAATATTGGTGTACAGTAGATAAGAGATATCAGTACCTTCTCAGAGGTACCTGCCTTCTGCTGGATGAATATTTAATTGGTTGGACGAAATGGACAGGTAGCCTTATGATAATGTAATGTGAAATCTTATTTCTATAAAACTTTGAAAATGAAGTTCTAATTATTCATATGTGCATACATTTTTGATGACTAAGAAAGTTTTCCACAAGAGTAGAAAATGTGGGAAAGTCTATCAAATAACACATTCTGAAGGCTCAATGCTGACAGAGTGCTGCCTCAAAGAATAACTGACTTGCTGGGTTACGAATATTTCTTTATTTTAATCTTCAAATGTAATGTACAATACATTGCAGTGAAATAACAAAATAGTGCAGTAAAATAGCATTGGCGACGATCAAACAACACGTGCGCCATTGATGTCTGCAAAAATTGCTACCAGATTGCTACCAAATCCGTGACGTCACCACGGCGCCTTTATTTCCCTAGTGAACCAGCCTGAGTAGTAAAGTAATCTTGCTTATTGCGTTGCTGTTTGATTCCATCAACTAATAGAAAATGACATCGGTCCAGGTCCGGGACAGTTCGTGAACTTATCTAATCGAACTCAGCTGAATATACTGAACGGAGGCACTTAGTCACCATGTCCTGAATTGGAAAATAGGTAATTGAACTGAACCTCAAGTAAAGTCGATCTGAATGAACTGAACTGAAGCGTTTGCGAACTGCTCCGGCCCTGGATCTGGCCATACTTGTATGTATATTCAGGGCTGCGGAGTCGACCAAATTTTAGCGACTCCGACTCCGACTACGACTCCGTCTTGAAAAAATCGACTCCGACTCCAACTCCGACTCCGACCCGCCCTACTTTGACATACCTACATGACCAATGTTTCTAAATATGGGCGGCTTCTTCGCACTGGTTTAAATGCGGAACAATAGTGGTTAATTTGGAATTAAACTAAACTTCACTTCAAAATTAGTTTTCAAGTTTATTTCCTAACCCGCGCTGGGGTGGAGGTTTGAACCACTTTCGCCTTTGGGGTAAGGTGGGAGTCAGAATGACCTCCCCCACTCCCTGTCCGTTCAACTTGAAATCCAAGAGGACTAGAAAGACGAGACAAAAGCAAACGAAAGCTCGTAATGAATACTTGCGAAAGTGCTCTTTGGACATTGCCAGATAAATGTCCCTGTATGTCGGAAATTATATGGGCTATATAGCCACAAAGAGAATAATTCAACAGCTCTTGCGACCCTATTCAACCGTTTTGCATTCAGTTAACGGTTCGGGCTCCGAATGTCTTGTAAGGTCAGCTTGTAAGGTCAATATGTTGGTCAACATCGCGACAGAGAAGGAAAATATTAAAAATGTGCTGAAACCGACTCCGACTCCGGCCCGGAGTCGGAGTCGGTGAAAAATTATCGACTCCGACTCCGACTCCGGCCAAAACTACCGACTCCGGTCGACTCCGACTCCGACTCCGACTCCGCAGCACTGGATATATGCATAATTATCCATGTATGTATGTATGTATGTGCTATACTATGAAGTATATGTTTGTATGTATGTAAATATGTATGTCTGCATGTGAGGGTTGCAGAGTCAATGTGTTTTTGAGTGACTCCGATTCCGATTCCGACCCTTCGGAATTGTCTCCGACTCCGGAATCAACTCTCACTTGATGACTAGTTAAAGTCAGCATCACAAACGCATAAGGATCAGCTTCATGTGCTTGAAATGCGTGCCTTATATGGTATTGGCAAAGGACAAAGGTTATAAAGTCTACGAGTAATTACGGAGTCGAAGTACCATTTAGTTCAGCCTCCGTGTGAACCATGCATTGCCTCTATATACCAGCTGCAGTGGATGTTGAACGCCCTTAACGTTACATCTACCCTTGGGTTGTAATTTATGCACTGCTTTTCCTGTCTCAGTCGCAGGTCAAAGCAAAAATACAATGGGGCGTAAGGAATGAGAAGCGACGAGACGACGGAAGTGATGCCGAACTCCAAGCGTCATCAAAGAGGTTGTCACGCGGAAAAACATTCAAGGGATCGCGATATGAAGGATTCGAAGGCTACAAGGGTAAGCATTGTGCATTGTGAAATGCAAGACAGCGATGTAGTATGATGTAGTACATGTGACTGATAAGCGACTAGTGGTGAATATTTTGCCCTTCTGCAAGCTTTGCATTGCATATATTAAAGGTAGTGTGCCACTTTGCATTGGCCATATGAAGTTATTGGCATGGGCGAAGAGAGCGGTCTCTCTCTCTCTCTCTCTCTCTCTCTCTCTCTCTCTCTCTCTCTCTCTCTCTCTCTCTCTCTCTCTCTCTCTCTCTCTCTCGCTCTCTCGCTCGCTCTCGCTCTCTCTCTCTCTCTCTCTCTCTCTCTCTCTCTCTCTCTCTCTCTCTCTCTCTCTCTCTCTCTCTCTCCCTCCTCCCCCTCCTCCTCCCCCGCTGGCTCTAACATTTCGTATGAACATTTCGACAGAGTACCTTCCGCCTATGCCGGAGGAAGACGTTCAGCATCTGAGAAACCGCCTCTTGAAGCATCTACACGAGGCTAACCTGACGAGCGAAGGCAAAGCTGAGCGAGAGGCCCTGATCAACTCGACGTTCGCAGACAGGCGCAGGCATGTGGTGACGCTCCACACCAGCATGCGCAAGCTTTTGGAGCTGTATCCAATCTTGCGGAACCCAGACGAAGTAAGTACTAAGTATGCCTTGGAAGTTGTAAAATTGTCATTATATTCCTACTCTCTAATTCCATAAAATGTCCCCTGTGTGTTGCATCGTTTCGGCTTTTATTCGTCGCCCACCATAGCTTTCTGACGTTTTCTCATCCATGGAGGATTCTATAATATGACTTAACTGTCCTCTAATTATATTGTTGATACCGGTTGTTCCAGATCTGGCGTGAGCTGGCCAAACTGGAGGGGGAGACGGAGTCGTCTAAGCTTGGTGACTACAGGCGGCGCCTGAGCGACTTTCTCGCCGCCATCCAACTGATCACAGAATGTCAAGGTAAATACGGTAAACCATTCACGTCAACTATTGCCCCCCCCCCCCCCCCCATTACGACCATGCAAGATTGCTGCCGAACTACTAACCTATGGGCGACGTGAGACACGTCTCTGCTCATTACTTTCAAATATCTATATTACTATTTGAGGAGGGTGCGTCTGTCCGTTACCGAGGTCCCGACTTGGTGGTGCTTTGCGTGGACTACAGGCCAGACCGTTCCACCTAGCGCGGTGAAATTTGCACAACTTATAGATCAAGGATGCGTGACGTGCCTTTGAGGGGTCTGGGCTCGATCGGATTGATAGGGAGCGCGTGGCGCGTGCTCAAAAAGTGCAAATTCGCGTCATAGACTTTACATGTATAAATCGGCGTGCGAAATCGGGCGAAAACGGCTAATTTTGGCCGACACGGGTCCAGTTCCCGTGCAATATCTTGGTGACCAGGGGTCCGACCGGCACGGGGAAAACAGCATCGTGTACAGAATTGAACGGGCTATTGAATGGTGTGCAATGCAGAGGATAGCACGCGCCACGTGCACCGGAGAGGGCACTTTTATTTGAAAAATTGCGGTTTTTGAGGGATTTTGGAATTAATTTTATTTTTAGGTGACCGTTAAATGGAGCGAGTTGAATCAACACCTATTTGCAAGAGAAAGGTACCGCCTCTCATATAAAAATTGTGAAAAGCTGATTGATCCAAATCAAGGTGGTGCAAATCACAGGAGAAAATGGTGTTTGTCAATTTTGTGCCACTTTATTAATCACACGGGGTTTGCTGCATAACCTGATACCTTTGGCAATTGAATATGGTATCATTGGATAGAGCATTCAATTCTGTCCAATATTCACTCTTCATTTTTGCATGATTAGCAACAGTATCCTTAAAAATGTAAATGTTCCAAACCATTACATTGTCATTTTTAGCGAAATTCATCGATGGCCCTCAAAAGACTTCACGCCAGTTTTCGAATCATTCTAAAGTAGAACGCATGATAATACGACGCGGGCACCTCGATGCGATGTATCTTTTTGTTTTCTTACAAAATGCTTGGCCGTCAAAAAGCAATCAAACGAAATGGATATCTACAAACCAAATCGATACAGACCAACCCAATACCCACGGGTCAAAAATCCCCCCTTCGCGTTGCGGAGCACGCGGGTAACCCTAGTATACTCTGTTCCGTTTCAAGTTTGCAGCTGAGGTGCCCTGCTGAAGGCAGTGCGTGATTTCTGTATATACAGCTCTTGCATTTTAAGACCAAATTCTTGAGCGGAGGAGCGATCTGCCGAAGAAACTCCGACTGCAAGCTTGATATGGAACAGACTATAGTACCTAGCAGATGAATGAAAACTAAATTCAAAATACTACTCTGACTTGTGTCGTGTGCTTTGTCTGTGCATTGTTTATCCTTGTTTTCAAAACGGTCTTGACTAGTTAGGTTTAAGCGTGCAAATTACTCTGTGACGCCTGTTTCTCTTGCTCGCTCTTTCATCGCCCATGAGGTGGCTCACGGCTGTTTATTTGATCGAATTAACAGTGATATGGTCAAAAGCAGCCAGCTAGTTCAGTATGCGTTTCATAAACGTGACACCTCTTGGGCTCGTTCGTTCATCGCCGAACAGGTGTTATACTGACATTTGTGCTGTTATACTTCAGCGACCTTTATTGGATTGGCGAATCACTTGATCCTTGACCTGACGACCAGACCAGTTTTCACATGACCAGGTGAAAACTGACCCTCCCCCCCCAAAAAAATAGATATCAAAATTTGTGTTGTTAGCGGCATGGTCTCGAAATTCGAGGCCTTGGTGGCATTTTATACGATATCCGTGAGATCGGAAGAACTCAAGCAGCTAGCAAGTAGCAGTGTTATACTGTTAGAGGTAAATATCAGTCTGAAAATTTACCTCTATTTCAGACACCGACTGCGTGGAGTCTCTCCTCTACTACCTAGACGCGAACCCCGAGGACATCTTTGAGGGATCAGGAAGCGCGCCGCACTACCAGGTCAACGACGACGGGTCCATCGGCCTTTTCGTCGAGGGGGTCTGCTTGACAAGGTCGGTGGACCGGAGCAGCAAGGCTGATCTCCTGCTTCTGTGGGCAGCGATTTTCCCAGTGTTCAACCAGAAGTGTCCCGTGTCTAAGGCTAAGAACGCTCTGATATTTATCACGGTGAACATCTTTGAAAAGGGGGGCAACCAAACTCTTTCCAACCGTGTCCTGGGACGAGTCCAGCGTCTCAAGCAGCTCTGTGCGTAGCTCTGTGAGTAGCTTAGAACGGAACCTGAGAACGGAACGCCTTTGCCGCTCGGCTGTTAACACTTTCAAACCGTGTGACACGTCCAGCGTCTCGAGCAGCTCTGTGAGTAGCTGAGCACAGAACTTGATAACGGAATGTCTTTTCCGCTCGGCAGTTAACCCTTCGAACCGCGCCCTGGGACATGTCCAGAGTCTCAAGCATCTCTGTGCGTAGCTCTGTGCCTATAGCTTAGAACGTAACTTTAGAACGGAGCGCCTTTGCCGCTCGGCAGTTTCCTACAGAAGATTACTTTTTTAGGTTCATTTTTAGTACAATAAGAGAAATATTACTGTATGCAGTTGTAAGCTTGCTGAAAGGAGCTTGAATGCAGTTTTGAATAAACATGTTTGATGAGTTTAATTCGATTCGTTTTTTTTTTTGGGGGGGGGGGGCTGTGAAAAGAGGTGACTAACACGCACATTAGTTAAGTTACACGCCTGTTCTAAAAAATGCAATTAGTTTATTAATACGCACAGCTTAGTTAGCTAACACACAATATGTGTGTTTTGCGTACACGCATATAGCTATAGTGAAAAGTGGCCGTGTGACAAACACATGTGTTACCTAACACGTCTGTAGTTATTAACAAAACACACCGATGATAGTCAATAAACACGCTTACACGGCTTATCTTAGTAACCTGGCAAATATTCGAAAACTAGGAGGTGTGTTTCAAAACACGCTATTCAACCTTTTGCGTGTAATTGAAAACACACTTAGTCATGAAATGCGTGTTTTGCTTACACGCCTATGGTTAGTGAAAAGTGGCCGGATAACTAACTAGTTGGTAAACTTTTTTTACAGTGTATACTGAATTGGTACACTGTATGCCACACCATGGCTGGTAGCCATTGCATGGCAATTGGCAAAACTGGATCAAAGTATATGATCTGATCAATTGCACAGCTATGAGGTACAGCTATTAGCCATCTCATCCAAATCATGTGGAAAACAACAAAAACAAAAGCTGTTAAGTTGTCCTTTCTCCTACTCCCCTGCAGCAGTTGGTCTGATTTGTATCATAACTGGCTTAACTGTTTCATTCCAGTCCTGCTCCTGGAGTAGAAACCTCACTCAGCGAACATCCCGCCTCGTCCGAACCCCAACCGAGCCAGCACCGAGTCTCAACCAGCGACGATTCCTCTAAAAACGCCGCCGCTCCTGAACTGCAGTCCTCGTCTTCGTCCCAGCTCAGCATGCCTGGAGCTACAGCCAACATTGCCACTGCCTCCGTCACGCCACAGCCCCAATCCTCGTCTCAACCGTCTGGCATCAAAGACAGCTTGCTGAGCCAATGCAATCAGCCTCCTGCACAATCAATTCCAAAAATGACCACCCCAAGTGGAAGGACCTTTGGCTTTGTTGGGGCTTGGTACAGTGCATATCCTTGGATAACTTATGATGCTGAAAAGGGGAAAATCTTGTGCGTGATCTGTCAGAAGTTCGAAAAGCTGCACCCGGAAAAACCATGCACCAAGACGTCCTTCACCAAGACTGGTTTTGGAAATTTGAAAAGCCGTAATCGCCACGCCATATGTGGAAGGCTTTTGGTGTCAATACATACATACATACATACAAATTGGAAGGATGGGGCAAGACTTTTGAGAGGACACAATGTCTCGGATTATCACAAGGATGCTTTAGCTAGCCTGCTCAACAACCGAGAGTCCGTAGCTGCCCTAGTGTCTACGGTGGCTGCGAAATCTCAGGCTCAGGCCCAGGAAGCCCTGATGAAGATCGTGACAAGTGTCATGTTCTTGGGCCAACAGGGACTTGCACTGAGGGGCCATGAGGGGGAAGGGGGAAATCTTTCAGAGTTGTTGAGGCTCCGTGCCGATGATTCGTGTACCCTAAAAACGTGGCTTAAGCGATCCAACCCATACACAGGGGCCGAGGTCCAGAACGAGCCATGGGTGGAGCTTTTCCAGGGAAGTTGGTGGGGCAAAAAGTCGTCAAACCCACAATGTCCGATTATAAAGTTGAATAAAATGCCACACTGAATCAATTCATATCATTACAGACATATTATTTTGCATCAAACAGACATTCCAAAGCTATTCAATGCGAAAAAAGATTAATTTGCCAAGCAACAAAGTCTTAAAAATCAGCTTAAGTTGGTGGGGCAAAACGCTTATTGGTGGGGCAAAATACCAAGTTGGTGGGGCAGCCGCCCCACCAACTGTATAGGAAGCTCCGCCCCTGGAACGAGCTTCTTGTACTAACCTCTCATCGCGTGCTCAGAGGCATCGTCCATGACATAAGCGCAAACGGTCCCACACCGTTCGCCCTGATAGTTGATGGGACCCAAGATGTCAGTGGCGTGGAGCAGCAGTCAATCTGTGTACGATACACCACTCAAAACCTGGACACCCAAGAGCAGTTTATTGGATTCTATGAGCCGGAGTCGACTACTGGAGATGGGTTGTCAAAAATGATGCGAGATGCAATGCTACGGCTGGGCCTGTCTCTCGACAACCTAAGAGGTCTCGCCTTCGATGGAGCGGCCAACATGAGCGGATCCTTCAAAGGAGCTCAGGCACTGATACGTGCCGTGCAGCCGAATGCTTTGTACGACTACGTACATTGTGGTGCTCACTGTTTGAACTTGGTCGCCAAGGACAGTTGTGAGGCATCCGAGCTTGTGCGGAACTTTCTGCATAGCGTAAATGAGCTTGGAGTGCTTTTCTCAGACTCCATGATCATGAGAAAAAAGTTTGACAACATCTGTCAATCAGAGCAAGTGTCTCCAAGAAAACTGCGTCCTCTGTGCCCTACGCGCTGGAGCATCCGACTGAAAGCCGTAGAGGCAGTCATGGAGCAATATCCGGTGGTCACACGGGCACTTGAAGAGCTAGAAGAGAACGGCGGCCATGTCGCCATCAGAGCGCAGGGGCTGGGCAATACGTTTGCCAAAGGGGCCACGTACGTCGCTTTGGGACTGGCACGCTCTGTGCTGCAGCCTCTGCATCGAGCCACAACAAGTGTGCAACGGTCCACGTGCACGGTGTCGGAGCTGGTCGAGACGGTTGCTGGTTTGAAAGCCCACATTCAGGTCCTGCGTGAGACCGCTGATAGCACCATAGAAGGGCTGCTGAAAGAGGCGGAAGATCTGACATTGGAGAAGCCCGAGCCTCCACGGCGGAGGGGTCCGCCTTCAAGACTGACAGGACGAGCAGCACACAGTGCTCCCTTATCAACTCAGGAATGGCTGCGGAGAGAGTATATCAGTTTCCTTGACGCATCAGCCATGGAGCTCCACGAACGCTTTGAGGGAGATGGCATTCATGAAGCACTAAAGCTCGAAAGTCTCCTCCTGAACGTGTCTACACAAGACTCCACACGGGCCGTGCAGCGCACGATCAAGCACTGGCCACCTGAGATTGACAAAGGAAGCCTGGCCACTGAACTGGAAGTCTTCAAAAGCCACAAACTGTCCAAGTCTCTGAGCGAGGCTGTGGAAACATTCCGGAATCTTGGTACCGCTTCAAAGCTGCTACCAAACGTGGAGCGACTCATCCGTCTGCTTTTGGTGCTTCCCTCCAGCTCGGCCACCGCCGAGCGTTCCTTCAGTGCTTTGAGACGGCTGAAGACTTGGCTACGATCAACTATGACCCAGAAGCGGCTTAACTCCGTCGCTGTCCTTCATGTTCACAAAGACCGTGTCAGGGCAGTGGAAGCACGTGAAATCGCTCGTGAGTTTGTAGCTCTCAATGCTCAGCGTCAGAAGGTGTTTGGAAAGATGTGAAAGCTCAGGGTCCTCTGAGAGCTCGAGATGCTCTGAGAGCTCAGGGTGCTCTTTCAATGTTGATGATTGAAAAAAGTTTTGTTTTGTGGTGGACTGGTCTGGTCACTGATTGTGTCCTGCAGTAGTATGGAGATACGTGAACTGACACGAACATTTACGTTGCTGACTCGCATAAAGTGTTTTGACCAAGTTTTGACAAATGAGATCACGAGCACGAGGGCAATCTGATGAAAGGTCCTCTCATTCCGGAGATAGGTACTGAATGCTTATGTATATGTTCAATAAATTGTTGATCGGCTCCAGGGTAGGCATATACAGTATATCGGTTCCTTAACGGAAACTTTATAAATTCGCAAAAGAAAGACAGGCACCCACGAAGTGAGAGAGCTTCACTCGTTTCTTCAAGTCATTGGTTGGATCGGATGCATTTTTGCTACCCAGCCACATGGTTTTGATGAGCTGTGCTCACTGTACATAAATAATTCACATCGTAATAAGTTTTTACCGCGAAATATTCGGAAGGAAGTATTGTGTTCAACAACCAACGAGCAACAACTAATTCTCAATAACATGAAAATAGTCTGGTGTCGGTGTGCTCCGCGTGAGCTTGCCACTAGTAGGATAGACGCTAGTCCTGTTCTGGCACATTTCTTTGATAGCGCAGTGTTATTAACAGTGTTTTACCTGTTCTTGCTTGGGCCTTTGAGCAAAAAATCACCTCTTTCATTGGCTCAGCAACTCATTTGGCAGATTAAAACCTGTATTCCAGGTTGCCAAAAAGTAGTTTCTTCACTCAGCTGAGACGGAATGCCTCACTTTTTCGCAAATGTTTTCGTTTTTTTTTTTCGTTGAAAATGCCAAGGGCTGAAAAATAAGTGGCCTAAAACCGATGAGAAAACTAGATTTGGGGGTACCCTAGGTTGATCTCCATCATGGTGGGCTCCCGCGCCACTGTGGAGGACCGACTGGCTGTCCGTACAAGTTTGGGAAACGTGGCGACGCCCCTGTAGGGTAGGGTAGGGTAGGAGTAGGGTAGGGTACGGTAGGGTAGGGTAAGGGTAGGGTAAGGTAGGGTAGGGTAGTGTAGGAGTAGGGTAGGGTAGGGTAGGGGTAGGGTAGGGCATGGTAGGGTAGGGTAGTAGGGTAGGGTAGGGTAGGGCAGGATAGGGTAGGGGGTAGGGTAGGATAGGGTAGGGATAGGGTAGGGGTAGGGTTGAGTTCAAAAAGGGCCCAACATACAAAACACTTGAACACACCGCAACTATCACCATCCCTTACAGTTCAATTAAAAACAGCTACCCAAACCTACCCAAATAATACAGCTAAAAATACAAGTCAATCACCCAAAACTAATGCACCCGTAACATAACATAAATCAAAACATAGAGTTATCGCGTAAACCTGTACCTCTAGTCTACTATTATAAATCTTAAAAAGTTCGCCGCCGCCGTCGGGGTTACTCCCTAAAAGGCGTATTACGGCGCCGTCGATTGACGCAGGAGGGTGAAATTTTCACGACTCGTGGGTCACGTCATTCAACAGGTCGTATTAAATTTTGGGCACGATGTGGCCGGGGGTGCGCCCGTGGCGCGTGCTCATGTGCGCCATAGGGTTAGCATTAGAATCGGCATAAACACTTATTAAACAGGCTATTGCTCGGAAACGGTGAGGGCTACGGGGGTGAAATTTTCATGCTAAGTCGAGCGCGTGCACTCATTTGTCGTATTAAATTTTCGACGGTGTGGGTTCAGCGGTGTGCACGTGGTGGGGCCGCGACCGGTGCCGAGCAGAAGGCACGTGCTTTAGGCTCAGTTGTTCGCTTAGAAAACTGAGTGAAAAGCATCAGAGCCAACGAAGGCCGACACAAGGCACCGCTCGCCAAGGGGATTCGCCAGTAAAAACAATTAATTTGTTTTTGCAATATCTCAGCCGTTTCTGGGCCGATTTAGCTGAAACTTGGACTGTCGGTGGTAGTGTAGTGTAGGGTAGGGTAGGGTAGGGTAGGGTAGGGTAGGGTAGGGTAGGGTAGGGTAGGGGATTGTAGGGTAGGGTTGGGTAGGGGATTGTAGGGTAGGGTAGGGTAGGGTAGGGGATTGTAGGGGATTGTAGGGTAGGGTAGGGTAGAGTTAGGTAGGGTAGAGTTAGGTAGGGTAAGGTAGGGTAGGGTAGGGTAAGGTAGGGTAGGGTAGTGTAAGGGTAGGGTAGGGTAGGGTATAGGGTAGGGTAGGGTAGGGTAGGGTAGGATAGGGTAGGGTAGTGTAAGGGTAGGGTAGGGTAGGGTAGGGTAGGGTAGTGTAAGGGTAGGGTAGGGTAGGGTAGGATAGGGTAGGGTAGTGTAAGGGTAGGGTAGGGTATGGTAGGGTAGGGTAGGGTAGGTTAGTGTAGGAGTAGGGTAGGGTAGGAGTAGGGTAAGGTAGGGTAGGGTAGGGTAGGGTAGGGTAGGGTAGGGTAGAGTAAGGGTAGGGTATGGTAGGGTAGGGTAGTGTAAGGGTAGGGTAGGGTAGGGTAGGGTAGTGTAAAGGTAGGGTAGGGTAGGGTATGGTAGGGTAGGGTAGGAGTAGGGTAGGGTAGGGTAGGGTAAGGGTAGGGTAAGGTAGGGTGGGGTAGGGTAGGGTAGGGTAGGAGTAGGGTAGGGTAGGGTAGGGTAGGGTAGGTTTGGTAGGGTAGGGTAGGGTAGGGTAGGGTAGGTAGGGTAGGGTAGTGTAGGGGTAGGGTAGGGTAGGGTAGGGTAGGGTAGGGTAGGGTAGGGTAGGGTAGTGTAGGGGTAGGGTAGGGTAGGGTAGGGTAGGGTAGGGTAGGGTAGGGTTGCGTTCAGTAACATCTTAACTTACAAAGGGCTCGAAGAACTCGCATGCATTACCATCATACTTTACAATTCAATTAAAAGCAGTTACCCACTTCTACAAAAATCATACCAATAAAAATGCAAGTTTCTACACCCAAACTAATGCATCCGTTAATCATAAATATCAAAACATACAGTTATCGCGTAAACCTGTACCTCTAGTCTACTATTATAAATCTTAAAAAGTCCGCCGCCCACGCCGCCGCCGTCGGGGTTACTCCCAAAAAGGCTTATTGCGGCGCTGTCGATGGACGCAGGAGGGTGAAATTTTTGCCACTCGTGGGTCACGTAATAAAACAGGTCGTATTAAATTTTGGGCACGATTCGGTCGGGGGTGCGCCCGTGGCGCGTGCTCATGTGCGCCATAGGGTTAGCATTAGAATCGGCAAAAACAGGCTATTGCTCGGAAACGGTAAGGGCTACGGGGGTGAAATTTTCACGCCAAGTCGGTCGCGTGCACTAATTTGTCGTATTAAATTTTCGAGGGGGTGGGTTCAGCGGTGTGCACGTGGTGGGGCCGCGACCGGCGCCGAGCAGAAAGCACGTGCTTTAGGCTCAGTTGTTCGCTTAGAAAACTGAGTGAAAAGCATCAGAGCCAACGAAGGCCGACACAAGGCACCGCTCGCCAAGGGGATTCGCCAGTAAATACAATTAATTTGTTTTTGCAATATCTCAGCCGTTTCTGGGCCGATTTAGCTGAAACTTGGACTGTCGGTGGTAGTGTAGTGTAGGGTAGGGTAGGGTAGGGTAGGGGATTGTAGGGTTGAGTTGGGTACGGGATTGTAGGGTAGGGTAGGGTAGGGTAGGGGATTGTAGGGTAGGGTAGGGTAGGGTAGGGTAGGGTAGGGTAGAGTTAGGTAGGGTAGAGTTAGGTAGGGTAGGGTAGGGTAAGGTAGGGTAGGGTAGGGTAGTGTAAGGGTAGGGTATGGTAGGGTAGGGTAGGGTAGGGTAGGGTAGGGTAGGGTAGGGTAGTGTAAGGGTAGGGTAGGGTAGGGTAGGGTAGGTTAGTGTAGGAGTAGGGTAGGGTAGGGTAGGGTAGGGGTAGGGTAGGGTAGGGTAGGGTAGGGTAGTGTAAGGGTAGGGTATGGTAGGGTAGGGTAGGGTAGTGTAAGGGTAGGGTAGGGTAGGGTAGGGTAGGGTAGTGTAAAGGTAGGGTATGGTAGGGTATGGTAGGGTAGGGTAGGAGTAGGTAGGGTAAGGTAGGGTAGGGTAGGGTAGGGTAAGGTAGGGTGGCCGGTGGGGTAGGGTAGGGTAGGGTAGGGTAGGGTAGTGTAGTGTAGGGGTAGGGTAGGGTAGGGTAGGGTAGGGTAGGGTAGGGTAGGGTTGTATTCTAGGTAGGGTAGGGTAGGGTAGGGTAGGGTAGGGTAGGGTAGGGTAGGGTAGGGTAGGGTAGGGTAGGGTAGGGTTGTATTCTAGGTAGGGTAGGGTAGGGTAGGGTAGGGTAGGTAGGGTAGGGTAGGGTAGGGTAGGGTAGGGTAGGGTAGGGTAGGGTAGTGTAGGAGTAGGGTAGGGTAGGGTAGGGGAGGAGTAGGGTAGGGGTAGGGTAGGGTAGGGTAGGGTAGTGTAAGGGTAGGGTATGGTAGGGTAGGGTAGGGTAGGGTAGTGTAAGGGTAGGGTAGGGTAGGTAGGGTAGGGTAGGGTAGGGTAGGGTAGGGTAGGGTAGTGGTAAGGTAGGGTAGGGTAGTGTAGGGGTTGGGTAGGGTAGGGTAGGGTATGGTAGGGTAGGGTAGGGTAGGGTAGGGGTAGGGTAGGGTAGGGTAGGGTAGGGTAGTGGTAAGGTAGGGTAGGGTAGTGTAGTGTAGGGGTAGGGTAGGGTATGGTAGGGTAGGGTAGGGTAGGGTAGGGTAGTGTAGGGGTAGGGTAGGGTAGGGTAGGGTAGGGTTGCGTTCAGTAACATCTTAACTTACAAAGGGCTCGAACAACTCGCATGCATCACCAACATACTTTACAGTTCAATTAAAAGCAGTTACCCAGTTCTACAAAAATCATACCAATAAAAATGCAAGTTTCTACACCCAAACTAATGCATCCGTTAATCATACATATCAAAACATACAGTTATCGCGTAAACCTGTACCTCTAGTCTACTATTATAAATCTTAAAAAGTCCGCCGCCGTCGGGGTTACGCCGTCGGCGTGACGCCCAAAAACGGCTATTGCGGCGCCGTCGATTGACGCACGAGGGTGAAATTTTTACCACTCGTGGGTCACGTAATTCAACAGGTCGTATTAAATTTTGGGCACGATTCGGCCGGGGGTGCGCCCGTGGCGGCGGCGGTGGCGCGTGCTCATCTGCGCCATAGGGTTAGCATTAGAATCGCGACCGGCGCCGAGCAGAGGGCACGTGCTTTAGGCTCAGTTGTTCGCTTAAAAAACTGAGTGGAAATAATCAGAGCCGGCAGGTCATTGACCTTTGACAACGAAGGCCGACACAGGGCACCGCTCGCCAAGGGGATTCGCCAGTAAATACAATTAATTTGTTTTTGCAATATCTCAGCCGTTTCTGGGCCGATTTAGCTGAAACTTGGACTGTCGGTGGTAGTGTATGGTAGGGTAGGGTAAGGTAGGGTAGGGTAGGGTAGGGTAGGGTAGGGTAGGGTAGGGTAGGGTAGGGTAGGGTAGGGTAGTGTAGGGGTAGGGGTAGGGTAGGGTAGGGTAGGTTAGGGTAGTGTAGGGGTAGTGTAGGGTAGGGGTAGTGTAGGGTAGGGTAGGGTAGGGTAGGGTAGGGTAGGGTAGGGTAGGGTATGGTAGGGTAGTAGGGTAGGGTAGGGTAGAGTTCGGTAGGGTAGGGTAGGGTAGGGTAGGGTAGGGTAGTAGGGTAGGTTAGGGTAGAAGGGTAGGATAGGGTAGGGTAGGGTAGAGTAGGGTAGGGTAGTAGGGTAGGGTAGGGTAGGGTAGAGTAGGGTAGGGTATGGTAGGGTAGAGTAGTAGGGTAGGGTAGGGTAGGGTAGGGGAAAGTGGGGTAAGACGGGCGGGGTAGGAAAGACGGGCACCGGCCCTCTAGCCCAAACCGTTGGCGCTAGCAACCTCTTGTTGTGGTTGGTAATCGGCCGTGTGGTTCTTTGCTGTGAGGTGAAGGCAGAGGTACGCATCTTAAATAGTTTTTGAAAAATTGTGGAAAAGCTAAAAACGTGCCTTGCACTCTAAGCAGAACTATCGTGTTTCGTAGTGTTTTCTGACCTCGCTGTTTCATATTTTGTTTTGGAAATTTGATGAGAGTTTCGTCTTAGGGTGTCATCCAAATGTGTATGCTGGCGAATGAATCCTTTAATTTGGTGCCCGGAGGCGGTGTGATATCCTTATTGGCAGCCGAATGGGGTAAGACGGGCAACAATGATGAAAGGAATGCAAACCATCTGATATTGTTATTTTAAGCTAACTTACGCTGTTCTACATCATTTGCAACGCATTTCCATCGAAATTATTTAAATAGACAGCTTTGAATTTGTTTAATTTTTTCATTACATCGATCAATACCATTACGCCTATAAGTAGCCGTGCGATGCTACGAACCTTACAATATTGACTGTAAGATCAAAAGCCAGATGTGTAAGATGTATTAGCATAATTATTCGGCAGTAAATATGTAAAGAAGTTCAAACTAACGTTGTGCCCGTCTTGCCCCAACATCAGTGCCCGTCTTACCCTCCCCGGTGGGGTAAGACGGGTTTTTGCAGGGTCTTGCTAAAAACACTCTCAATTGAAAAGTATTGGATTTAGACCTTAGGTGTCAAAGGGGCACTGAAAGAAAAATGCCTGAAGATGGTTGTGCTAAATTGGTGAAGCAATCGAAGAAAAGACTTCAGAGGTACAGACCCGCAAAACTAACATGCCCGTCATACCCCACTTTCCCCTAGGGGTAGGGTAGGGGTAGGGTTGAGTTCAAAAAGGGCCCAACATACAAAACACTTGAACACCCCGCAACTATCACCATCCCTTACAGTTCAATTAAAAACAGCTACCCAAATCTACCCAAATAATACAGCTAAAAATTCAAGTCAATCACCCAAACTAATGCACCCGTAACATAACATAAATCAAAACATACAGTTATGGCGTAAACCTGTACCTCTAGTCTATCTATACTATTATAAATCTTAAAAAGTCCGCCGCCGCCGTCGGGGTTACGCAGGAGGGGTTACGCCCAAAAACGCCTATTGCGGCGCCGTCGATTGACGCACGAGGGTGAAATTTTGACGACTCGTGGGTCACGTAATTCAACAGGTCGTATTAAATTTTGGGCACGATGTGGCCGGGGGTGCGCCCGTGGCGCGTGTTCATGTGCGCCATGGGGTAAGCATTAGAATTTAGAATCGCGACCGGCGCCGAGCAGAGGGCACGTGCTTTAGGCTCAGTTGTTCGCTTAAAAAACTGAGTGAAAAGCATCAGAGCCGGCAGGTCATTGACCTTTGACAACGAAGGCCGACACAGGGCACCGCTCGCCAAGGGGATTCGCCAGTAAATACAATTAATTTGTTTTTGCAATATCTCGGCCGTTTCTGGGCCGATTTAGCTGAAACTTGGACTGTCGGTGGTAGTGTAGTGTAGGGTTGGGTAGGGTAGGGTAGGGTAGGGTAGGGTAGGGTAGGGTAGGGTAGGGTAGGGTAGGGTAGGGTAGGGGTAGGATAGGGTATGGTAGGGTAGGGTGGTGTAGGGTAGGGTAGTGTAGGGTAGTGTAAGGGTAGGGTAGGGTAGTCTACTATTATAAATCTTAAAAAGTCCGCCGCCGCCGCCGTCGGGGTTACGCAGGAGGGGTTACTCCCAAAAAGGCTTATTGCGGCGCCGTCGGTTGACGCACGAGGGTGAAATTTTCACGACTTGTGGGTCACGTAATTCAACAGGTCGTATTAAATTTTGGGCACGATGCGGCCGGGAGTGCGCCCGTGGCGCGTGCTCATGTGCGGCATGGGGTTAGCATTAGAATCGCGACCGGCGCCGAGCAGAGGGCACGTGCTTTAGGCTCAGTTGTTCGCTTAAAAAACTGAGTGGAAATACCGGCAGGTCATTGACCTTTGACAACGAAGGCCGACACAAGGCACCGCTCGCCAAGGGGATTCGCCAGTAAATACAATTAATTTGTTTTTGCAATATCTCAGCCGTTTCTGGGCCGATTTAGCTGAAACTTGGACTGTCGGTGGTAGTGTAGTGTAGGGTAGGGTAGGGTAGGGTAGGGTAGGGTAGGGTAGGGTAGGGTAGGGTAGGGTAGGGTAGGGTAAGGGTAGGGTAGGGTAGGGTAGGGTAGGGTAGGGTGCGGTAGGGTAGGGTACGGTAGGGGTAGGGTAGGGTAGTGTAGGGGTAGGGGTAGGGTAGGGTAGGGTAGTGTAGGGATAGGGGTAGGGTAGGGTAGGGTAGGGTAGGGTAGGGTAGGGTAGGGTAGGTAGGGTAGGGTAGGGTAGGGTAGGGTAGGGTAGGGGATTGTAGGGTAGGGTAGGGTAGGGTAGGATAGGGTAGGGTAGGGGATTGTAGGGTAGCGTAGGGTAGGGTAGAGTAGGGTAGGGTAGGGGTAGGGTAGGGTAGGGTAGGGTAGTGTAGGGGTAGGATAGGGTAGGTTAAGGGTAGGGTAGGGTAGTGTAGGGGTAGGGTAGGGTAGGGTAGGGTAGGGTAGGGTAGGGTAGGGTAGGGGATTGTAGGGTAGGGTAGGGTAGGGTAGGGTAGGGTAGGGTAGGGTAGGGTAGTGTAGGCCTAGGGGTAGGGTAGGGTAGGGTATGGTAGGGTAGTGTAGGTAGGGGTAGGGTAGGGTAGTGTAGGGTAGTGTAGGGTAGGTTAGGGTAGGGTAGGGTAGGGTAGTGTAGGGGTAGGGTAGGGTAGGGTAGGGTAGGGAAGGGTAGGGTAGGGGTAGGGTAGGGTAGGGTAGGGTAGGGTAGGGTAGGGTAGGGTAGGGTAGGGTAGGGTAGGGTAGGATAGGGTAGGGGTAGGGTTAAGTTCAAAAAGGGCCTAACATGCAAAACACTTGAACATCCCGCACCTATCACCAACCCTTACAGTTTAATAAAAAAAATAGCTACCCAAATCTATCCAAATAATAATCTAAAAATACAAGTCAATAACCCAAACTAATGCACCCGTAACATAACATAAATCAAAACATACAGTTATCGCGTAGCCTAAACCTGTACCTCTAGTCTATATTATAAATCCTAAAAAAATCCGCCCACGCCGTCGGGGTTACTCCCTAAAAGGCTTATTGCAACGCCGTCGATTAACGCACGAGGGTGAAATTTTCACGACTCGTGGGTCACGTCATTCAACAGGTCGTATTAAATTTTGGGCACGATGCGGCCGGGGGTGCGCCCGTGGCGCGTGCTCATGTGCGCCATAGGGTTAGCATTAGAATCGGCAAAAACAGGCCATTGCTCGGGAACGGTGAGGGTTAGGGGGGTGAAATTTTCACGCCAAGTCGAGCGCATGCACTCATTTGTCGTATTAACCCATTTACGCCCTTCGTTGCGTTTTCGCAACACAAGCAAGCGTCGAAGTGATCAAATCTTGAGAAGTGTATAATAACGTCTCACCGATGAGACAAGTTTCAGCGCGTTTAGCATGGATCCGCGCATGATGCTACGCAGTTACAAGTCTGTGCGGCCGGTAACTTACCGTCCAGAGCTCCCAGAGGGAAGTCAAAGGTCCCGTCAGTGATGACGTCACGAAAACCAAAATAAGTAGATTAAGTGATTAATTATATCGTAATGAATAATGTGTGAACATATTCTGCAGAGTCCCTACAATAGCTAGAATATACATTTTATTAACAAATTATGCTGCAAATAGGGTTTGTGACTATTTTCAAATATGACTACAGTCGTGTTGCGGTAACGCAACGTTGGGCACATCGGAAAGACAGGGGTGTTGCGAAAACGCAACGAGGGGCAAATTGGCAGGGCAGCGGAAGTATAGGAACATCAAATAGACTTCACTTGAGATACGGTGTGGGTTCTTTCCTTCTCTCCCCAATCTTCCTCCCTCTCTTCCACGCTCCCCCAACTCTCTCTCCTTCCCTCTCTCTCTCTCTCTCTCTCTCTCTCTCTCTCTCTCTCTCTCCCTCCCTCTCCCTCTCCCTCTCCCTCTCCCTCTCCCTCTCCCTCTCCCTCTCTCTCTCTCTCTCTCTCTCTCTCTCTCTCTCTCTCTCTCTCTCTCTCTCTCTCTCTCTCGTTTTGTAGTCGTGAGGGATGTGTAGGTATGTAAAGTGCAAGGTGCATTTGCACGTGAATGTTGCGACACGTTTCACATTAACTCACTTAAACAGCTATCAAACACTCATTTCTTTTTCTCGCAGATTATTGGGCTATTCGAGCAATGGGTTTTCGAGCATCTGAAAATCGCATGGTAGGAAAAGGACCTGCATCAAACGCTCGGCGATGCTAACAGAGCTGAGAGATAGCGAGGTACTTTGAAAATTGGATCTACTTTGTACTAAATAATGGGTACGTAGTCTGGTATCAGACGACAGATAGGCATTGTCATTCTCTGGATGCAATCCGCTGGCCCTTACGTTAGAAAAGATAACTCCCAGAAGCGGCAAATGTGGGATATGCCCCCTCGGGGGGGGGGGGGGCAACAGACCCCTTCGGCAGGAGTGATGAGGGCGTCTGGAAAATAATAGTTTATTTTTTAGAATTCATGGTTTGCACGGATTGATAAGATGGTTGATGTGAAGCATTGCTTGTTTGTTTACTGAGGGTAGGCCTTTTGTCTAATCAGACCATTTTAGAGCTAGAAGCATTATTGGAATTAGGGAAAACATTGGTCAGAGCGGGCATGGTGAATCGTCGAGGCTGAGCCCATCCATCCAGGCCACCCATGAACCAGCCCCCCCCCTTCCCAAGCACTTTCTGTATCCGGCTACAGACCTGTGCTCCTATGGGAGCTGCTCGAATGTCGAAATTCGAGATAGCAGTTTGATAGCGCAGTCCATTTTGAGTCCTCTCATGTAAAGAAATTGGATTTAACTCAAAAACTGAGCTCTTGGGAGCGATTCCCGTGATTCAATGTTTTGCGTCGAAATCGGCCGAACATGACGTCACTCTGACGTCATATCCGGCCGAACTATGATAGATACAAGGGTAAAATTTTGACACAAGGTGTCAAATCGATGCAGCCGAAAGTACTGAAAGTTTGGCGGCGATACGTCAAGCGGTTTAGAAGTTATTGCAGAAAAACGAGAGGGGGGCTATGAACAGCTACCCCCCCCCCCCCAGTGGGGCGCGGGTTAAGTTTCTCAGTGCTTGTGCGAGTATCATATTAGAACATTTTAATTGGTGACCTTACCTTCGTAATTTAAAAAAGTTAAATACAAACACTTGCTTATTAGGGGAAGTTGGGGGAACGCCGAATACTTTTATTCTGACGCCCTATAGCACTGAGAAAAAAATTGACTCCATATGGGTCATATGGGGGGTCGACATGTGCCTATGACGTCACGCATGGTGTGATCCAGGGATCCATTTTGGGACCTGTTCTATTTTTACTTTTTACGAACGACCTGACCGCACACATGCCCTACGGCAAAGTGATTTTGTACGCAGATGACGCCCAATTCCTGGACACAGAACTGCCTTCAAACAGTGACATTCTTAAAAATCGAGTCGAACGTAACCTCTCCACTGCATTTAAGTGGTTCACTCAGAACAGACTGAGGATAAATCCATCCAAAACGGAAATGGTTATTATTAAATCGAAGCGGAAAATTTTTGAGGAAAATTTCTCAGTTAAATTTGGAACAGATACGATTCTCCCAGCTCAAAGTGTCAAGGTTCTGGGCGTCATCATTGATCGGCATCTGACGTGGGAAAAACATGTATCAGCAGCTGTGCAGCGCTGCTACGCTGTGTTGATAGGCCTGGCCAGGATGCGTCACCGACTACCAGAGGATACCAAGCGCCTGCTCGTTGAAGCGCTAGTCCTTCCACATGTGCGCTATTGTATCAGTGTTTGGGGTAGCTGCACGGTAGAGCAGAAGAAGCGGATCCAGAAGGCTGTGAACTTCGGTGCTAGGATTGTAACTGGACTGGGCCGCCGCGAACATGTTACACCGGTGCTGCAGCAGCTCGGATGGGGAAAGCTGGATGACATGCTGAAGGATCATGATATCTCGATTGTAAAACGACTCCTCACTGCGTCAGACGCATCGGAGATCCTGAGAGCGAAGCTCGTGCATCGCTCTGAGATATCCGGCCAGAGTACCCGAGCAGCAGCGAGTGGCCAGCTGCAGTTGCCACGCGTCAAAACAGAGATGGCGCGACGCAGTTTTCTTTTTAGAGCAGTTGCTGCATGGAACAGTGTTCTAAAGTGATAGGTCTGTCCTCGTGCCTTTTATTTTTTGATCTATATAGTATCTACCTACATGTATGCATTTTAGTAGTTCTTATTTTCTTTAAGGATTTCTATCTATTTTGTAGCCATTTATATATTTTTTCATCAGCTTGTATGCTGATGTCATGCACCTATTTCAGTGCCTTCTATATTTCCACTTTTATAGGGTGTTCATTTTTAGAGTAGTTACAGTTTAGCACTACTGTGCAATTTTAACATTGTATGTTTGATAGATAGGTGTCTGGCGTTGGTTTGTCTGTGCAATGTCTGTCTAAAGTGTTTTGCATTTATGTATTGACGTGGATACCATAAAATCCACTTTGTGGAGGATCCTAATACATTATCTATCTATCTATCTATCTATCTATCTACCGTCAAACGGCAGACGTGCCAGAACGGTAAGCTATGTGTCATGGCAGTATTGGTACACTGACTGGACAGTCAGATGTAACGGATGATTTGGACGGCCAGAATGCCGTTATGTGCCATTATTAGTACACTGGCTAGTATGTCAGATGTAACGGATGTTTCGGACGGCTAGAATGTCGTAAATTGTAATTTACTTTGATATTGACGTGTTGTCTGTACGACAACCCAGTGTCTAACCCATACTAACTCATGAATTGTTGTGTGTTTGCAGATGTGGACGGATTGGTTTTATCCTTTTTTCGTTCTAATATCTCAACAACCCGTCTATACTAATGTACTTTTCTATCACTTGACGATACAATGCCCTACTTCGAAGCAGAGATTGTGGACGTATGTGTCAAAGTTACCATACCGTGTTAAAATGTTGAATTACCAAGTTTCTTGTCGTTTTTCAAAGCACCGACGACATCGGTGTATTGACCTGTTAAATTACTTACGGAAATTAATATATTTAAAGGTTAAATATGCTATTAAATAACGGTTAACTAAGTAGTTAACATTGATAAGTGAAGCATTGGTTGCGTTAGTGCTTCTAACATTAACCCGCGCCCTGCTGGGGGGGGGGGGGTGTTTGAACACCCCCCCTTGTGGTTTTTCGCGAATATCTCAAAAACGGCGGCGCGGAGCGCCGCCGTTTTTGGTACACCTTATCATACATCAATTCTACACATGTTGTGAAAATTTCAGACCAAGGTCATGTGGAGTTATTTCTATGATCAAACTATGTTAGTAATTAGAAGTGCCTACTTAGAAGTGCCTACATGATTTAGGTCATTCACTAATTATGAGGTGCCGGAGTGAATATGCACATGTCATATGCCGCGTGATTCAAAAATGCAAGAACGGCAATTTGGGGCAGCAGCGCGGCGGCGAGGGGAGAGCGGCAGAGGAACGAAGGAAAGTGGATTTATTGATATGGAGTGGAGTGAAGCAATTGTAGAAGCGTAATTGTTGAGTTCATGGCGGATTTCGTATTGAGTTGAAATCGATAAACGCTTTACTTTTATTCGATCTCTTTCTAGTACAATACAAGCTATTTCGGCTCGCTTCAAAATGGACACAAATACTTTCGATTTGAGGATCATCCCAGAATTCGATGGAAGACAACCAGTGCTCGAGTGGCTGGAAAAAGTGGAACTCACCTGCAGACTGAGGTCAGTGACAGAGTTGGAAAACGTTATTCCGCTTCGTCTAACTGGTGGCGCATTTAACGTTTACCAGCAGCTCAGTGAAGAGGACAAGGCCGATGCGAGTCGGATAAAAGAGGCGCTGCGAACGGCATTCGCAGCTGACAAGTTCACGGCTTATGACCAGTTCATCTCCAGGAGACTCCGTGCTGGTGAGTCCGTCGATGTCTATCTTTCTGAGCTTAAACGGCTAGCTCTGTTGTTCGGAGGAATCCCTGATACTGGTCTGATATGTGCCTTTGTGGCCGGTCTGCCGGACTCTGTGCGTCAGACTATGAGAGCTGGGACCCGTATCGAGTCGCTAACCCTGAGTGAAGTGCTCGGCCGTGCGCGGGCGCTGCTGGCGGACGACTGCGACACCGCCGCGGCGGTTCAGACTCGTCAGACTTGGCGTGGTGCTACTAGCGACAAGCGCCAGCGTGGTGAGACTCGTGGGCCAGTGAAGTGCTACCGATGTGGAGAAGAGGGGCATATCGCACGCCTCTGCCGACAGGTAGTCTGCTTCCGGTGTCAGAAGTCGGGTCACACGATGGCTCACTGTCCGGAAAACAGGCAGGGAGGGGAGACGTCAGCGCCAGCCTCCTCTCCGCGCTAAGCGGCGCCCTCCCTACAAGACAATTAGAGGTCAATGGCACCAGCGGCTTGGCGCTGGTCGACTCTGGATGTTCCCGCAGTATTGTTGATCAGTCCTTCTGTCCCGGCTGGACCAAGAGAAGAATCAATGTGAGAACTGTAAGCGGCGAACGGTACCAATGTGACGGCAGTGGACCTATTCGAGTGTGTCTTCCGAACGGTGCTGCTGCTGATCTTGATATCCTAGTGGTGATGGAGAAGCCATTGGGTTTTGATCTTGTGCTTGGCATGGACGGCATTGAGGCATTGGGAGGAGTTACGCTGGTAAACTCCAGTCAAGTGCAGTTCGGAGGTGAGCTCAACTGTGCTGCCGTTCAACTGACAAAACCAGAACCGACAGAACCAGAGCTGACAGAATCGGAACCGTTGAAACAAGGAGTGATGAACCCGGAACAGACAAACATGGAAACTGGTCTGAGTGGGAATGAGAGCCGTGTGAAAGTGCATGTTGATGAGGCAGATTTTCAAGCAAGTTACGATGAAAAGGATAAGAAGTGGACTATGAGCTGGAAGTGGGCGGATGGCTCGGCACCTGAGGCGCTGAGGGACACCGTGTCGGAGTATAAAATACCGCCAAAGAGCCGTGAGGAATATGAAGAGGAGCTGAAACAGTGGGTGGAAAACGGTTGGCTCGAGCCGTACGATGAAGAGAAACAGGGGCCGCCGAAGGGAACAATTCCTCTCATGGCGGTGCTGAATCGGAACAAGGAGAAGGTGAGACCAGTTCTAGACTTCAGACAGCTGAATTCGTTCGTTGATGCGCATACCGCAGACGCAGACGTGTGCGCCGAGAAACTGCGCGAGTGGAGGAAAAGGGGCACTGATGGAGCCATGATCGACCTCCGAAAAGCATACTTGCAAGTGCACGTAGACGAGTCACTTTGGCCCTATCAAACAGTTGTCTTCCATGGCAGACTGTATAGTCTTACGCGTCTTGGCTTTGGTTTGAGCGTCGGGCCTCTGGTGCTGAAGAAGGTGTTGGCCACTATCCTGAGCTGGGACGCAGACATCAGACGCGCTACTTCAGCATACATCGACGACATCTTTGTCGATGAGAGTGCTGTTCCGGCGGAGCGTGTTGTGGCGCACCTCAAGAAGCACGGCTTGGACTGCAAGCCCCCGGAGCGCCTCTCTGGCGGTACCCGTGTCCTTGGACTTCGGGTGTCCTTGGACCGCGTGATTCAAAAATGCAAGAACGGCAATTTGGGGCAGCAGCGCGGCGGCGAGGGGAGAGCGGCAGAGGAACGAAGGAAAGTGGATTTATTGATATGGAGTGGAGTGAAGCAATTGTAGAAGCGTAATTGTTGAGTTTTTTTTGAGGATGGAGATGCTAGTACTGAGCATTGTGTTACATATGATGATGAAGATGATTAGCCAGATGCTCATTATTTAGGATCAAAATTGATAGAATAGTTGTATTACGTTTCACCCACGGGGCTTCTTCGGATACATATAGGTAAATTCAACAAATAGAACACAGAGATGCAGGCCAAGCTCAGACACAAATCATGCGCATGCAATAAATATCGTGAAAGGATTAACAGATATCTTGAGATTTAGACGAATAATAATTTTAAGATCGACCCCTAAGTGCGTACTGCGCGCTATTATTTGTCTTTGTTAATAAATACGTATACCTATTTAACAGTCGACAACACAATACGTACTACGCGAATTACGCTATCATTCCATCTCAGAATTCGTACTACGCGCACACTAATACATACACATCATTCTAAATCACAGCTAACAATGACCTATAATACCCAATCATAATCAGTGTTCGGCGGTACAGCATATCTACAGGCGCTGCCTACTGGAGCCATCTGTTAGACACGAAAGGAACTACTGCTACTATGTAGGTATCGGTGTCATATAACGCTACCAACAGAACAAGCCAAGGAACAAGCGCTAATGTGCATATGATGATGTGTAGGGAACTGGATGGAGTAAGCGCCATGATGATGTGTTTTTGTTAAGTGCTGGTTTTTTGTTTCTTATCTCAATTGATTCAGTTATTAAAAGGTTCGCTTCGTCCTTGCATCTATGAAGAATAGAAATTTCGAAGTCAGTGTTCATCGGTTGTGCTGTGGGGTGTGCTGTCAGTATATGATCACCTAGGTCAGTACCTTTCCTTTTGTTCCTAGCGTCTCCCAAGTGTTCCATAAATCTAGTCCTCACCATGCGTTTAGTTTTACCAATGTATGTATCTCCACACATTTTACATTTAATCTCATACACAACGTTTTTGGTATGGCATCTACCTTTGAGGCCACCCTCACACGTACTGCAAGTCTTACGACACCCCCTGGGACAATCAGGGGGTTGCAGTGCAGACGAGGTCAGTTGATTTGAGAGTGTAGGTCCGCTTTTCCACGCAACTCGAATATCCAAATCTGAGGACTTCACTGCTGCGTTGACTTTACGTGTGAGGGTTTCGTCAATGTAAGGTAGAGATATGTAGGTAATATTGGGAGAAGACTTTTTCTTTTGAGATTGTTTGTTTTTTTTTTTGTTTTTTTTTTGTTTTTAGCGATTTTAATAACTGAATCAATTGAGATAAGAAACAAAAAACCAGCACTTAACAAAAACACATCATCATGGCGCTTACTCCATCCAGTTCCCTACACATCATCATATGCACATTAGCGCTTGTTCCTTGGCTTGTTCTGTTGGTAGCGTTATATGACACCGATACCTACATAGTAGCAGTAGTTCCTTTCGTGTCTAACAGATGGCTCCAGTAGGCAGCGCCTGTAGATATGCTGTACCGCCGAACACTGATTATGATTGGGTATTATAGGTCATTGTTAGCTGTGATTTAGAATGATGTGTATGTATTAGTGTGCGCGTAGTACGAATTCTGAGATGGAATGATAGCGTAATTCGCGTAGTACGTATTGTGTTGTCGACTGTTAAATAGGTATACGTATTTATTAACAAAGACAAATAATAGCGCGCAGTACGCACTTAGGGGTCGATCTTAAAATTATTATTCGTCTAAATCTCAAGATATCTGTTAATCCTTTCACGATATTTATTGCATGCGCATGATTTGTGTCTGAGCTTGGCCTGCATCTCTGTGTTCTATTTGTTGAATTTACCTATATGTATCCGAAGAAGCCCCGTGGGTGAAACGTAATACAACTATTCTATCAATTTTGATCCTAAATAATGAGCATCTGGCTAATCATCTTCATCATCAATTGTTGAGTTCATGGCGGATTTCGTATTGAGTTGAAATCGATAAACGCTTTACTTTTATTCGATCTCTTTCTAGTACAATACAGGTCATTCAAGGTCAGGTCACCAGGTCACTTGAAGTGACCTCACCACATAAAAAGTTTCAATGTCTGTCATAGCTACACCGAGTGACCGATCGCTTTGAAACTTTCAGCGATTGCTAGGAGCAATAGCATGTACAAAATGTATATCTCAGAATTTTGATATCGATGACCTAAGGTCAGGTCAATTTTGCGACCTCCCCATTATAAGTCAATGGGAGAAAATTGAAATGCGCCTCTTTTGGACGAAAGACATTATAAACACTCCCAAACACCGAATTACAAGTAGTTTAGACACACTGAACATGAAAATGGTGTCCGTGACCCTTGTTTGTGCCCTGAGGTCATCTTAGGTCACGAATGGTATCTAACAGTTTTTCGCAAATAACTTTTGATAGAGGCATGCTAGAGCGATGAAAACGCCAAATATGTGTTCAGCTCGACGATACGGATCGACTGATATGCAACATGACCCTTTCCGGTCAGGTCATGACCTTGACCTGAGGTCAAATTTTCAAGTTGACCTTTCAAGGTCAAGTTATAGTTCATTCGATGCGTCTTGACGAGAGGAACACGATGCCGGTGAAAGTAAGCTCGTACAAGGCTTGGGTCAAAAGTTATTGCAGAAAAACGGTTTCCGAAAAAATCGGCTATTTTTGCAGTTTTTGCCCCCTGCAGGCAAAACCGTTGATGTTAGGTCAAATCTGAGAGAATTACTCAGAAAGGGCGTTAATAGGGCTATCGAATGCACTTTTCCGCGGCGCTGTAGCTCTATTGGTTCCCGAGTTATGCGTTGGCTTCTTGGAAATTTTCGACATTCGACCTGGAAATCGGCGAAATTTTGCCTTCAATGACCTCTGGTGACCTGACCTTTGACCTGACCAAAAAATTGACCGAAGTGATTTCGTCATTATTTTTTACGCTCTTTCGAACGCCGCCTTCCGCGTATCGCTACGTGGCCCAGGAGCCGAGTTACAAGGGGGGGTGTTCAAACACCCCCCCCCCCCCAGCAGGGCGTGGAAATCCAGGACCCCCAGCCGGGCGCGGGTTAAAGTACGCCCGATGTCTGACGTTCAGCCCCTCTGTCCGCCCCGACTTCTCATCCCCTGACATACATCCTATACCCTGACACCCCCGACTCGACTCATGACGACTCTGCACCGGACCAAACGACCGACACCAGCCCTGGAGGACACGACAAACACCTGACTTGGCCCCCCATCTGTCACCGCCCATGAGATACTGCCGCTCGTCTTCTTTGTCTCGGCAGGAACAAGAGACCAGCCTATCGAACCGAGAGATGTGAAACCGGGCCCCGGAGGCCGCCAGACACCACAGAGGCTGACTGGCGCCGAGGTCGCAGCCGGTCATGGCGACAAAGACTGGATGACCTGCCAGGCTGCCGCCGGTCAACGGGTACCCCAGGTGACACCACACAGGCGCGGCGCCATCAGCTGACGCTGCTGCTGTCGGCTGACAGACCTGACGTCGGCTGACAATACCTGACGTCGGCTGACTGACCTGACGTCGGCGACACAACGAAGCCGCCCGGACTCGGTGCTCTGCTGACCAATGGTAACGTCGTTCCGCCCGGCACTGGGTACACACTCGATGCCCTGTGTCCCGGGTCTCGTGGTGCGCGGTGAGCACCAGAGCCGCCCACGGGACCCCACAGCCGGCGGAACGTCCTACATCAGCACCGTGTCCCCTACATCTGTTCACCTGGACCCCTGGACCCCATAGCCCCGGCACAGTATCAGTGGACTTTTAATGGTTCGATAGAGACTGAAAGTATGAACATTGAGCAATAGTGTGAGTGACAGAGACAGAAATGGGTGAGTGAGTCACATGAACTGCAACCAGAAGTGAACTTTGAACTGAACCGGTGGACTCTTATATGTAAACAGTAACTACTTCTTCAACTACGAGACTTTAAAATATCATCGACCGTCTTTTCTGTTATTATACATCGCTAGTGATGTGTTATATTGTATTATGTTGTGTTGTACTGTGATGTGTTGTGGTATGCGTGTCGTGTTGTATTATGTGTTGTTGTGTTGTGAATGATATGACTAACTTGTGTTGTACGTCATATCCTTTCCCATAAAGTAATTGAAGTTGAAATTATGATTTATTTGAATCAAATTTCAAAAGGACCTCGCGGTTGTGATGTAACGAAGTAACTTCCATGTCCCATCAATTAGCCTCCTTGCCGACCGCCCAGCTTTAATTCTTAATATGGTAATCCCTTCCTTATTGGCCCCGTGATATGACGTATATACATGTGTGACGTATGACTGTGTGCCTGGCCGGAGCGGGCAGAGCCCCCGGCAGACTACGTTTGGGCCTTGTGGCAGACGGCCACGCTTGTTCATTACTAACCCCATTGGTTTGGCTAAGGCAAATAAAAGCCAAACAAGAACTCTTTCTTTTTATTGAAAACACACCGCGAGAATATAGACTTCACGAGCCAAAAAGGTTAGGTACAACGAGCAACAAGCACATATGGCGAGGAGTAAAAAGCGGGGTCCACAAGCTGGACCGTCGAACCATCGAACGTCGGGAGCTGGACCGTCGAAGAAACAGGGGCGCAAAGGTGAAAAACAGTGAAGCGCAGTGATGACTGGACATGTGTTCATGTCGTCGGGACCGTATTTTACACTGGATGTGATCTGAATTACTGGGTCGAAGACGGGGCCTGCTAGAATCGTTTTTATTTCGTGTTTACAACAGAGTTTGAAATAAACAAACAACTCGTGCACAAAGGACTTGTTTTGCAGTGCGATTGTCGTCTATAGATAGCAATCTACGATTTGGCAGCCATTACAGTTGGCTGTTGTTATCACTGGGCAGTGCTCAACTCATGAGTCGTAAGCTCGTAAATCAAATGTGGCTCCTCACTTGCACTGATTCAAATGAATCGAGTGTAAGCCTAGTCCTTTGAAAAATTAAGGATTTCAGGCGAACCAAAGATGAGTCACGATGCTCATCATTTGTGTCAGCATTGGGGCATCTGAATCGTCACATCAGTCATGCGTCGAGTCAATCCAGAACTCATGAGTTAAGCACAATCTGGGGCGTCAATATTTCAGGTTGCCTCAGCTCTGTAATGGGTATATCTCTGAATCACATGCCCGGCCAAATGACCCCACTCCCCCGGCCAAATGACCCCGGTACCGGGGTCATTTGGCCGCCGTGCAGTCTTTGAAAGAACGGTTAATTACTACCGAAACGAGGTGTCCCGGCATGATGCAAGTAACAGGCCGGAACAGCTATCGAACGCCCCACACCCCTCCATGGAGAAATCGACCAGACGCGCACTGGTTTTCTCAAAATATCGTTTTTACAAAAAGGCGGCCAAATCGCCCCGCTCTCCCCTAATATAAAGGCACGGGTCGGGTGGGCTACCATTTCTATATTTTTCATTTTATTTTTAGTTTTAAAAAATATCGTTTCAGGGTTGTGACGAAAAGTAAGTGCCCTAAATCCGATGAGAAATCAGGATTTGGGGGTACCCTAGGTTTGGCTTCTGGCATGAGTTGCTCCCCCCCCCCCCAAAAAAAAAACGCAGGTCTGGATCCGCCAGTGGGCATTCTACCTGCATCCGCTTCTACTAAAAGAACGCTGATTGCTCCGTAAGTCCGTTCGTCTCTCTCTCTCTCTCTCTCTCTCTCTCTCTCTCTCTCTCTCTCTCTCTCTCTCTCTCTCTCTCTCTCTCTCCTCTCTCTCTCTCTCTTTCTCTCTCTCTCTCTCTCTCTCTCTCTCTCTCTCTCTCTCTCTCTCTCTCTCTCTCTCACCGCCTCTAGACCGAGCACGGTTCCGTGCAGGCTGCCGTATCTGAAGAGGCGCAGCCCGCCTGCGTTAGTCGCCACGTTGCCGCCGATGTGGCAGCTGCCCTTGGCGCCCAGGTCCACCGGCGCCATGTAGCCTCTCTGGCCTGCATAGGCGTCCAGAGTTTCCAGCACCACGCCGGCCTGGCAAGTCAGCGCGCCTGATGACAGGACAGGCAGGTCAAACAACATTCAGCCCGCACAAATCATTCCAGTAATCCGCACTACATAACACACACAGATATACATGCATACATATATGTGTTACAGGGAGTTTGAGAAATCCGTGAGTTTGCAAACTCCCTAGGGAGTTTGCAGATCTTTGTGGCACCCAAACACATCGTTGGCTGTTAAGCCACAGCGTCGAACATACAGAGCTGCCACAGCAATCGTCCAGTAGAGTAAAAATAAAAAAGCACGCACATGATTAAAAGATAAACGAGACAAAGTGAATGGTTTAAAATCTTTGGCTGGATTAATGAGCGCATCACACACCTCCGGAGCTTAGGCCTTTGATCACTTTCTCTTTCAAGCACTTTTTGAAAGTGTTTGTATTTCTATTGTCGCGGATGTGGCTTTCCAGTTGGTTCCAGGTGTACAAAGAGCGAGTGGGCACGGTTTTCCTACTACACTCTAAGCGGCACCGGCGCGTATGCAGCAGACCGGCGGCGGTTGCACGGGTTTCGCGCTCAGACACATCGGCACGGAAAGATATCAGCCGTTTCAGGTTCTCAGGCCCCTGATCTTTATGCACCATCGCATGCACCAGCAGGGCATCTCTGAAGTCAATCATTGCATCACAGTTCATCCAACCCAGGTCTCGTCGAGAGGCCGATATGTGATCATGGCGGCGTTTTCTCGTCACAATGCGGACAGCAAAGTTTATTATTTTGTCTATACGGTTGCGTTGTTGCTGGGTGGGTGGTGCCCAAGCTGGCAGGCAGTAATTAATGTGGGAAAAGACGAGGGATTGAATGAGATGCAGAGGTCGATAAAATATCTGACCATCTGACCCTAGTCAGAGAAAAACAAACGAGCGAAAATCACATAAAGAAGAAAATATCATGGAAGAAATTCTAAGATTAGCAAAGCCAGCATTGTTACATTCATACACCTATATCATCGACTAACAACAGCACGAGTAACAATTTAGTGATGACAGTTTTCTACCATTTCTCCACTTTCTCCCTAGTCAGAGCTGGTCTGATCCGGTCAGAAGCAGCTCTGTGGCTATTAGGTCGGTTTCCCTACCAATTCATAACCAAATATCGCTCTTATTGGCAGTCGGAGAAAGTGGCGTTTTTGTCGACCGCTTTGTTTTCTTCAGCTGCCAAATTCTTGAGACAAGATAAAAATAGTTGAGATTTATCCATAATAGTCGCTAATTCTTGCGATGTTTATTGCGAATCTGAAGGAATTTCTTCAAATACAAAGAAAAGTCTCAATAACGGGAAATAGCCACCTTAGCGGCAAAGACGCTAAGTTTTTTGGATTGGGGCCGGATATGTGATTTGGAAGCAACCGGCGGGACGGAGCATGGTCACAATTTGTTACAATCACGCGCAGGAGCCGCGGGCCGGAACACAATGTTAGTTACTGATGCCAGCCGCGGGCCGGATCCGGGCCGCGGGCCGTAGGTTGCCGACCCCTGCTAAAGGCCCGACACTGACGCGCGGTGAGGGAGGGAGGGAGTGGGTAGGGGGACTAGGAAAAAGGGGAGATGAGACGCGGGGCAGGAGGGCAGGAGGCCGGCGCTGGCCGCGGGGAAGGTAGGGGTTGGGGGGGGGGGAGGGGTGACTCGCAGGAGCAAAACACACCCGGGTTTCAGTCGGCAGAGGACTGCGTGCGCGTGTTGTATTGTATTGTATTGTATTGTATTTTACATCATTGGCACTCATCTGTGGCGAATAGTCGGCGATACCTTGGCAACGAGTCGGCGCACGCAGCGATATGTCGGCGCCGACTCGGCGACTGTTTGGCGATTATAATCGTTTATCACAAGTTCGGCGAACGGCCACGAAATTTTCTTTTTTTTGTGTGAAAAAATTGTGGCGGTCGTGACGAGCCGTAAAAGTCGCGCGGTGAACACCGAATGGTCTGCGAAATGCCAAGACCGTGGAAGAAAGATCCCGAATCGGTCCGCGACATAGGATGACCTGCATATTCGTGTACCAAAATTTGGCAGTGTAACAAGGGCTTATGACTGCCGCATACCAGTGTTTTGGGTTGCGTGGATAGGTATCCAAATTCATCATTTCTCACAATCGTCGAAGAAAAGCCTGGAGAAAATTGGCCGGTAGTCGGAGAAACTCCATGAATTTTGTCGACCTCTGATGAGATGGGCCAAGGTTTTCTGCGGGAACGTATCTCTGAGTTTACTTATTGTGACGAGGCTGCTGTAACAACGCTGTGTCACCCTGCTGACTTGCTTCTGCATGCTTAGTTCCGGGTCAAGAGTCACACCCAGTACTTTGACGCTTTCGGCCGGTTTCAGCTCTACGCCATCAAAATTCACCGAGAAGCTAGAGGACTTTTTGAGCGCTGATGCGGTTCCAAATAGAATCAGTTTGTTTGCAAACTCACTGACCGGTCAGGGAGTTTGAGAAATTCCAGGGTGATTAGGCCAAATAAAATCAAGTGTGTAAGATGAGGGTGGCATATGTGCCGTCCGTGATGTTAAAACAAAGGCGACTAGTGGTGCGGCCTATATAACCGTCGCACGCTGACAAAAAGCTTACAGATCCTGCAAGCTGTAGCGACACATGCAGTGCAAATGGTAGCAGACAGCAGTAGTGTTAGGGTCGTGGTGCGCGCCATAATGGTCTCAAGGGTGCATTGTTCGGTGGCGTGGAGCGTGGAGGGACGCCATCTTGGTTGAGAGTTGTGTGTGGTGTACCGTGAGGTAAGGGTTGCGGTTTGGAGACCGGTTTTTTGTGGTTGGAGGACAGTGAAAATATATCAGAGGTCAAGATATTGGGTCTTGGATGCGTAAACTGAACGAAGTGGCCCGGAAACACAACATCAGCGGTGGGATTTTAATCTTAAACCAGACCGCCTTTTCTCGCCACGTGGAGATACGCGCCAGATATGACTCACAACGAAACCAAACCGGATTTGAGCTTATGAGAGGGTTCGTCAGGGGCATTCAGGCCCCAGTTATTTGCAGGAGGTGACCCTGAAGCTTTTCTGAGGCAATTTAATCGAGTGGCACGGGCCAATGGATGGAGTGATACCCGCAAACTGGACATACTCCCTGCTTTGTTCGTGGGAAGCTACGAGTGGATAGCTGACCAACTGGATGCAGAGTGCCCAGCCACAGTGGAGGAGGCTGGAAGGATCATCATTGAAAAGTTGTGTCCAAGAGAGAAAAGAAGAGAAATGCTACATTCCCTCAACGAACTTCGGATGAAGGAAACAGATGAGCTTCGAGCGTTTGTAAGTAAGCTGCAGGAGATGCTTCATGCAGCCATGCCCGATGTTGACAAAGAAACTAGAGATAACCTGGTGGTTGAGAGAATCCCGAAGGCCGTGCCAGAGAAGTGGCAGCTACGGCTTCTGGACATGGATACTTATTCCGTGGAGGCATGCATCCGCAAGTTGGAGAGGATGCAGTCAGCTGAGAAGATGCAAAAGGAGTTCCGTGGCTCTGACACTGTATCAGAGGCTCCGCAGGCTCATCCTGTGCGTCAGACAAGGCAAGGTCCTGTAGGTCATGAAGGTAGGAGGACACGTGGGCCCTGCTTCGTGTGTGGTAAGATGGGCCATCTGGCTGCTAACTGTTTCAAGAGAGTCAATGGGCAGCCCATCAAGTGCTTCCAGTGTGGTGGAGTGGGCCATTATGCCAAGCAGTGTCCAAGTCCAAGAAGCCCAAGAGGAGCATCAAGTACCTCTACACCGGAACCGAAGAAACCCGATCAGCTGGTCAGAAGGGTGGAGACTGCTGTCCCTGTGGAGGTAAGGGTTCCCGCTGTATTGCAAGGAGTCGAGGTCCCTGTAACTGTTGATACGGGTAGCCCGATCAGGTCTGAGGCCTGTTTCACTAAAAACTTGTATTTACAAGTGTTTGTAGTTTACAATTCATAAGTATTTTTACTAACTACGTAAAAACCGATTTCACTAAGCTTCATCGCCAGTGGCACTTCCGATAAGAAAATGTTTGCAAATAAATTTGTAAACAGTAAAAATCAGTAAAAATGTTTTTAATCAAGAACTATAGCATGTTAAAGATATTGCTTCTTTGTATCAAATATTGTCTAGTATTCATGTCAAAAGCTGCCTAATTAAATTATATTTAATGATGCTGTTGGAAAAAGATATAAATGATAATTCACATTGTCCTATTATTGTAAGAAAATAACACGCAAAACATTTGACAGCAGAAGACTGTTGAATGCAATTATGGCGCGCGAATGACAAAACTTGACGATATTTTAATACCGATTATTTTGCTTCTTAGGGTGTGTGCTAAGTAAAAATTGAGCATGAAACGACTCAACAAAGCATAGATGTTCTAAATATATGACTGTTTTGCATTATTGCACAAAAAGTATCAAAATTCCGAACGTCAGGACCACTGGAATTTCAGGTTTGTAATTACGATGTCTTCTTTCAAGTTTCTGGTGTTCGTGAAACAGAAAGTTTGCGATTCCCATGTTTTCTAGCAAACTTTTTCTTGTAAAAAAGTTTGCAAATTCTTAACTCAAAATTTATGTTCAAAGGTTTCGTGAAATCCGAATCTCAAATGTTGGTAATTATTTCTTGTAAACTCAAGCTTTTTCTTTGTAAATACAAGTTTTATTTGTTAGTGAAACAGGCCTGAGATCAGTGAAACGTTAGCAGTCCAGCTGGGGAGGAGTGGACCAGTGCGGAGGAGGAACTGCGGGCAGCCAATGGGACTGCTGTGAAAGCCCTGGGAAGGACGAGTTTAGAGATTCAGATTGGAGGTAAAAAGATGGTGCACAGTTTCATAGTGGTGGAGGACATGCTAGACTCAACGCTTGTCGGACTGGATGTTCTGCACAAGCTGTTTGCCCCTGAGGGTGTGGAGGGTATACAGATTGCTTCTGTGGTACACATGTCAGGCTCAGGCATCCCTGTACGCGTTATCAACCATGGAGATGAAAGCGTGATTATTCCAGCAGGCACAAAACTGGGAAGCTGTGATCCGGTGGAGGTGACAGCCTCATCTGGAGCTGAAGGTGGCCTCTCACCGTCAACGACATTGAAGCTGCCACAGGTGAAGTGCGACAACCCGGCTGAGGTGAAGCAACTGCTCCAAGAGTACAAGGATGTCTTCTCCCAAAATGAAGAGGACATAGGAAACTACACTGGTAAGCACACCCTAATCATTGATGCAGGGAATGCCAGACCAGTTAGACAGAGAGCTTATCGCACACCGATCCATCTCAGAGACACCCTAAGAGCGGAACTGCAAAAGATGGAAGAACAAGGTGTCATTGAACCGTCTTCGTCACCCTGGGCATCACCCGTGGTTTTGATCAGAAAGAAGAATGGCAAGATCCGTTTTTGCTGTGATTACAGGGCAGTGAATAAGCTCATCAAACATGATTCCTATCCATTACCCCGAGTTGAGGACCTGTTGCAAGCGACACAAGGTTCAAGGTTCTTTACCGTGCTCGATCAGAAGGCAGCCTACTGGGCAATCCAAGTGGAAAAACAGTCGAGGGAAGTGACTGCTTTTCTCACGGAATTTGGACTTCATCAGTGGGTCAGACAGCCATTTGGGCTGAAGACCAGTCCTGGGGTATTTCAGAGAGTGATGGAGGATCTCCTGGGGAGCATGAACTGGCACAGAGCTGTAGTATATCTGGATGATGTGATTCTCTTTTCAAGGACCATGAAGGAGCATCTGGAGAGCCTGAGGGAGCTGCTGCAGAAGTTCCGTGAGGGCGGCCTGAAGCTGAATCCAGAGAAATGCTGCATCGCTGCTTCAGAGGTGCACTTCCTGGGCCATCACCTGGATGCTGAGGGTATCCACCCTGCTGAGGAGAAAGTAGAAGCCATCCGCAACTGGCCTGTTCCTGGGAGTCCAAGGGCTCTTCGTCAGTTTCTCGGCTTCATGGGATATTACCAACAGTATATCCCCGACTACAGCAAGAAAGCGGCAGTCTTGACCGACCTTCTGAAACAAGCAGCACCATACCAGTGGACACCAGAATGTCAACAGAGTTTCCAGAACCTGAAGGATGACATCGTGAAGTACAGAGTGCTGAAGTTCCCAGATGTGGAAGAGGAGTTTGTCCTGACTACTGACGGAAGTGGCTCTGGCTGGGGCGCGGAACTGAGGCAAAGTCAAGGAGTCATCGCCTTCGCCTCAGGGAAGTGGTCGACTACCGAGCTGAACTGGTCAGCGACAGAAAAGGAGCTTGGAGCGGTGGTAAAGGCAACTGAGAAGTTTCGACATTACCTTCTAGGGAAGCCCTTCAAGCTGAAGACAGACCATCAGGCGCTCAAATACTTACACCAGTCGAGGCCGCCAACTGGGAAGCTATTCCGCTGGCTGGAAAAACTACAAGAGTACGACTATGTGGTGGAACACGTACCAGGTCCTTCCATTCCACACGTGGATGCCCTCTCCCGTCAGCACAGCCCCATGGTGCAGACCGAAGTGAGGTCAAACTTGCGAGCATCCGCACCTGCCTTCGTGCCCAAGCGGAACCAGGAGCTGAAGGCGGAGGAGCCAATGCACCTGCAGACCCGCTGGGTGAAGGAAGACACAGCAACTCATCAGCCCCTGCAGGACGGCCGGGGTGAAGCAAGTTGCCACCAGATTCACCGAGTGACGGAAGACACGGTGGAGCAACTTCAGACGGACCGCGTTCCAGATGATGGAAGCACAGACAAGACAACGGAAGACAGAGAACGATCCGGCAGGCAGTGTCAAGAGACCCTGTTCTCAGCAGAATATGTCACCAAGTGAAGAACAAGATGAAGGACAGCAAGTTGGAGTTGGACGGACTGACGCCCGCCCAGCAAGCTGAGCTGAAGTTCTACTGTAGGATGGAGGATCTGGCTATCCAAGATGGTATCATCTGCAGAAGATCAGATGGGTTTCGCGAGAGCCAGATAATCCTGCCAGAAAACCTGCGTGCCAAGGCACTGAAGCTCGCACATGAAGTCCCAATGGCTGGACACGGGGGAGTGCGCAAGACGCTGCACAGGCTGACCGCAAGTGTATTCTGGTACAACATCAGGTCTGATGTCAGGAAGTTTGTTACCAGTTGTCACTCGTGCCTGGAAAACAAGCCAAAGAACCAGAAGTGTCAAGAGGGAAGAGGAGCGGTTCCGGTTGGAGGTGAACCGCTACAGCACTGGGCAGCGGACATTCTAGAGCTGCCGCTCTCCAGAGAGGGATTTCGGTACGTACTGGTCGTTACCGACATGTTTTCTAAGCTTGTGGAGATATTCCCTTTGAAACGTCAGACAGCTGTAGATATCGCCGATTGTTTCCTTCAAGTCATCTGTAGATACGGGGTAATGCGCTCGCTCTTGACAGATCAAGGTCGTAACTTCGAAAGTAAGCTCATCCAAGTACTATGCAAGAGGCTAGGAGTGGAGAAGCTCAGAACCTCAGTGTATAGGCCCTGTTGCAATGGGGTTACGGAAAGGTTCAACCGGACGTTGTGCGAGATGCTGTCCCATTTCAGAGAAGATGAGGACTGGCCGGCACTGTTACCTCTCCTGTCAGCCGCCTACAACACCAGTGTGCATACTACCACTGGCATCTCGCCGTACGAGCTGGTCCATGGTACTGCTGCGAGAACCCTTCTGAGAGCCGAGTTCGATGCTCCTGTCGAGCTTCCACAGAAGACGTACTGTCAGTACCTGCAAGAGCTGAAACGGAAGATGGCGAGGACGAATGAAGCAGCCGTCGAGAGGATCCACAAAGAACAAGCGAGCAGGACCGACCCACCAGAACCTGTTTTCAAGACGGGCGAGCTCGTGTGGTGTCGCAACTTCAGTGCCAAGAAGGGAGTGAAGGGCAAGTTTGATGCGAAATTCGAAGGACCATACCGTGTGATGGAGTGTCGACCACCAGACTACGTAATCAAAAAAGGAAAGAAGAAACGCCTGATCCACGGGGCACATTTGAAGCGAGGTGACACCTGGCAGAACCGGGAGACGGTGATCAGCGAAGGAAACCAAGAGGACGTCACGTTGAAGACGACGGAGACGACGCCGGAATGGGCCCCGCAAGCGCGTGGTACGCCATCAGCTAGCGGGGTGGAAATCGGATGGGGGGAGGACTACACCCAGTTTCCTTCCCGCGCAGTGCAACAGAGGCAGACCTGTGAAGGTCCCGATGCGGGCTCAGCTGCGGCTACAATCTCAATCACTGCAGAGAACCGCGTAGAGGACCCGGTCGGAGTAGCGGAGGTGACTGCAGCCGACAATGACAGAAGAGAAGCCGGACTCGAAGTTGTGCAGCTGGACGGATCTAGTACCCAGCCAGCGCCGGAGACCGACAGCCGGCAGACGACAGACAACGCGGAAATCGGCCGGGCGGACCAGTCGGGACTGGTCGCCCCGGCCGCAGCAGAGGTCACGGCGGACCACAGTGATGCAAATGGGGTCCACGAATGGGCATAAATACCGAAAAGGCCCAAATTTCAATTTCACCTAATCGAATAAATCGTAATATGGCCAGTCAGGCAAATGTTTGGGGTGTCTGAGAAAACACAATTTTCATATTTTTGTCAAAACCGGCCTCGTGTATAATTGTCAGAAGTCGTGACATTTTCTATGTTGTAAAATGACTGTCAGATACTCGCAAGTTCAAACGCCGCTAGCGTGCGTTAATTTCGTACAAATGGCAAAAATTATGCATGGCAATGATCCCCAAAGTCTGCTGCTTCTAATGCAATGTCACAAAAAGCCGTATCGTTTTTTTTTTTTTTTGTTTGGCGTTGATCGAACTATTTGTCATCATGTTGCAATCGCAGTTTTTTACTTTAAAATATTTGCTTTCGTTTCACCTACAGCAGTTTACACAGTGTGTGCCCGTTAGTGCACCATACCATAGCATTCCCTAATCATTTCTGAGCCGCACTGTGAAAGAATTAAGGCGCTAGCACAGGGCTGACCGGCGCTAATAAAGTTTTCGTCCGTTGCGGTCGGGTGCCGCGGTGGTCGGGCGGCCGCGCCGCGGGCGGGCGGCCACAGCGGGGGTTCGCCGGTGCATCCCTCTCCTGTTCCTCAACGAAGTGTCCTAGCGCCTCGTAACAAAAACCAACGGATTGCCCTTGACAAGATCTCGCGAGTCAACATATTACTTTTGACTTAAGGTCAATATTTGACCTACTTATATAGCATGTCAAAGTCAAACGCCTGTCGAAATTGCAATCCGCGGTGAAAGCAATCCGCCCCGACCGCGGCACCCGACCGCGCCGGACAGAAACTTCAATAGCGCCGGTCTGCCCTGTGCTAGCGCCTTAATTCTTTCACGGTTTGGCTCAGAAATGATTGGGGAATGCTATGGTATTGTGCACTAACGGGCGCACACTGTGTTAGCTGCTGTAGGTGAAACGAAAGCAAATATTTCTCACTAAAAAATTGTTATTGCAACATGATGACAGATGATTAGATCACCGTCAAACCAAAAGAGATACGGCTTTTTGTGACCCATCATGAGAAGCAGCAGGTTTTAGGGATCATTACCATGTATAATTTTTATAGTTTGTATTAAATGAACGCACGCTAGCGGCGTTTGAACTTGCAAGTATCTGACAATCATTTTACGGCATAGAAAATGTAACAACTTCTGACAATCATACACGAGGCCGGTTTTGACAAAAACATGAAAACTATGTGATTTCAGATGCACTAAACATTTCTTTGGCTAGCCATATCGCGATTTACTCGGTTTGGTAAACTTGACTTTTTGGTATTTATGGCCACTCGTGAACCCCATTTGCATCACTGTGCGGACGAGGCAGCCGCGACTGCGGGCGTACCAGAGGTGGATGGCCGTGGAAATCCGACAGACGGCCAGGGCGGAGCGGCGGAACCAGATCCAAAAGCGACGGCAGCAGAGCAGGGGTCACGGGAGCCGTCCGGTGCGGTGGCGCCCACTGGAGTCACGGGCGAGTCGACGGTGGCGCCACCTGGCTCGGTGTCTGAGGCGGTAGCGGACACGACCGGAACGAAACGGACGAGGTGCGGGCGTGAGGTTCGGCGCCCGAAGCGGTATCTTGATTGATCAGGGATCGTCGAGTGATTAGGTGTTTGTTCTGATGTCTTTGCAGTTGTGTCTGATGTGAGTGTTATGTGTGACAAGAGGTCATGGGTCATTTTGTTGGTGTAGACCTGGGTTACAAGAGTGTGACCTCAGGAGCCGTGAATTTGTGACCGTCCTAAGCGAGGTATCCGTGCTACCTGCATTCGAGGTGATGTGTTGGCGCCATAAGTTTGGCTTGAGGTGAGGGGGATGTTAGGTTCGTGGTGCGCGCCATAATGGTCTCAAGGGTGCATTGTTCGGTGGCGTGGAGCGTGGAGGGACGCCATCTTGGTTGAGAGTTGTGTGTGGTGTACCGTGAGGTAAGGGTTGCGGTTTGGAGACCGGTTGTTTTGTGGTATTGTATTGTATTGTATTGTATTTACGTCATAGACTCATCCCTTCATGAGATTGGAATCACAGGGCTATTCTCGAGTCAGAGTCAACACACGCTAAGAAATGCAATGATGAGGATAAAAAGTGAACACACATAAACCACACTACACACACGATGCAGAAGCTAAAAGCGGTTACAGTGACGTGTCAGCTCATGTCACCGAAGATAAGAGTTCTAAGACCTTGTTGGTAAACATCGAGGTGGACATGTCCCAGAACTCGCGTGGTAGGGCGTTATAGCCTGCGGCAGCGCGGTACACGAATTGCCGCTTCCCCGCAGCCGAGCCGTGTATGCGGGGAAGACTAAGCAGGTGGTCCTGCCTGGTGCTGCGGCTACGGTCTGGACGCTCGGCATTAGTGGCAAATAGTGCAGCTAGTGACTCGGGCTGACCTGTTCGTCTAGCTTTGTGTAGGATGTTTAGGGTTTGGGCTTGAACCATAGTGGAGGGGTCCGGCCAGCCGAGTGAGGCACGGACAGAGGAGATGTGGTCGAATTTCTTTTTGCCGGAGATGATGCGGGCCGCAAAATTTAGAATTTTGTTGATGGTGGCGAGGTTCTTGGCAGACCCGTTGCCATAGACGGAGAGGCAGTAGCGGACGTGGGAAAGGACGAGGGCAGACACAAGGATTGGGAGAGTGCCGGATGGTAGGTAGTGGCGTATGTGGGAGAGACCGATAAGGATGCCGAAGCACTTCTGTGACAGTTGCGATACGTGCGAGTCCCAAGTGAGATGGCGATCAAAAGTGACACCGAGATTTTTTGCTTCAGTGCAAGGTGATAGCACGGCTTGCCGAAACTTGACCGTGAACGGTGGGAGGTCTCGCAGATTTTGACGTGAGCCGATGGGAAGTAGCTCGAATTTTGACTCGTTAAGTTTTAGACCGTTCGAATGAAAGTAATCACCAAGCGACTGGAGAGATGCCTCGAGTTTTAAGATAAGGTCAGGTAGCTCGGACTTGTGTCCAGAGACTAAAACCTGGGTGTCATCGGCGTACTGAATGATAAAAGAGTCGCCAGCGTACAAGCTAAGATCGTTAACGACGATGCTGAACAAGAGAGGACCCAACGATGACCCCTGGAAGACGCCCTGGCTAATGTTGAGCGGAGGGGAGCTCTGTGAGGCAGAGATGGCTACGCTTTGCGTGTGACCGTCAAGATAATTTCGAAACCAGGCAGTGTCAATGCCGTGCAGCTCGAGCTTGTCAAGCAATTTAGAGTGGGAAATCACGTCAAAAGCTTTAGACAGATCAAGTAAACAGAGCAGAGAGATGTGGCCTTGATCCATGCCAGCAAGTGCTCGGTCAGAGATTTGGAGAAGGGCTGATTCGGTACAGTGATGTGGACGGAAGCCGTGTTGGGTAGGGGAGAGGAGAGAGTTGGAGGATAGGTAGTGTTGAAGCTGTCGCTGTACGACCTTCTCCACTACCTTCGCAATGACAGGGAGGATGGAAATAGGACGGTAGTTTGCAGGATTGTTGGGATCACCGGACTTCAGGATGGGGTGGATTTGGGCATGTTTCCAGGATGCGGGGATGTCATTCATGGATAGGCAGGAGTTCACAACATGCAAGAGAACAGGTCCGATCACACTAAAAGACATCTTAAAAACGCGAATGCAAAGCCCGTCAGAGCCACGTGGTTGGAGGACAGTGAAAATATATCGGAGGTCAAGATATTGGGTCTTGGATGCGTAAACTGAACGAAGTGGCCCGGAAACACAACAGTAGTTTCCCCTACCAAAGAGGTGGTTTTCTACCACAGATGCTCGTCGAGGTCGGAATTTCCAAATACGCATAGGAGACAAGTCATAAGCCTTGGCCTTTTGACGTCTAAAACACTGCCATCGCCGAACCAACAAGTTCGCTCCCCGCCCGGCTCCCTTCATAATGCAACCGGGCGCAAACTTTTTCTGAATTCTCGCAGACTTTATTTGGTGTTTCCGTGGTGGCAGACTATCCCTGGTAAAAGTTCCCAATTGCAGTAAAGTATGAAAAAATGATATCAGTAGATGTAAAAAAGATTTTTCTTTTCAAAAATGTCAAAATTTAGGTGTTGGCAAGTGCGCCAGCGAGTGTTTTTTGCTAAAAGGGGAGGATTGATGTATATTTAGTTTTGCCGCGTTTTAGTTATTCAAATTATTGCAGTGTTTTAGTGTTTCTCAGTCGTTACGTATTTGGGCGCCTGTGTTTCTTGTCATTTTGGTTTGAAGAGTAAGGATCCTTCACGCAAATTGTACCGAGTTGATTTCAGCTGTTTTCACTTTGTTTATGTGTCTTTTGTCTCTGGTCTGCCGGCTGAGTGCGTTTGGATGTGTTGGCCAGTGGTCTGGTGCGCGGAACACAGAGCTGAGAACCTCATTTTTCTGGCAGTCGAAGTTGCAGCAGCAACCATGAACTTTATTCCACATATTATCACATGATTCGTATCTTATTCACGACCTAGCAAGCCATGGTGGATAGAAAAAAAGCAGATGTCGATCTCGCTTCCTAACTACTCAGCTAGGAACATGGCCGAATATGTAGTTTTTATGTTGTGACCATCTAGATTTCAAACATTTGCTTGGTACCTCCTGTAACATCTTAGGAGAATGTGGAAAATAAGAACTCCTGTGAAATGTAAATGTGATTAGGTACTGCTCACTGTCCAGTCTTCAGAAACACATTTCAGTAATTCAAGTTCTTTTTGTCCTTGCTTTTTTGATGAATGTGTTAATGCTTTTTGCAGGCAATACCTCTTTGATTGCATTCGATATTTTAACAGTTAAAGGCTGGAATTGAGTTTCAAAATTGTGGTTATTTGTAGAGTTGCAAAATTTCACTACCGCACTACCGGCATGCCGGTAATTTTTCACTACCGCAGGTTTATTCGTGGTATCTGGCATGTCTTGCCGGTAGCATGCCGGTATTTTTGATTTTGTGCAAAAAAAAATATCAGCAAATGATTCAAACTTTGGACACTAAGAGGCTCTCAAATTGTAGTAACAGCAATATTAGCCACTGCAAGATACATTTTGTGGTAGAAGTTCCATTGCTAAGTGTAGGGGTAACACATGGACCTCAGCATTTCACACAATTCACAGGCTTGGTTATAATTAGAATTGTCAAGAATCTACTGTGGTCTATAAAAGGAAGAAAACTCATTCATGTTGCAAAAGCACGATAAACTAGTAATTCTAATGGTAGGTAATACGTATAGCACAATAAAATAAATCAATGTTCATGACAACATTCCCTAGGGGAAAAGGCAGAATCAAAACACCAAAAAACACAATGTTTGGAAACTGGCCTTGAGTCCTGAGATCATGAGATGTGGTCTGAGAAACTCCACAAAGAATTTGACACTGAAAATCCAGCTGAAAAGGCAGGTGTTAGGTAGCCCTGAGTCTGACTTTGGTCCCATTATTAAGTGAAAATGGATTTAAACTGGCATTTTGTCTTATCTTTACAAGAAAACGCATCATGCAGGCAAAATTGACAAAAAGTGGCGCAAATAATTAGACAACCAAAACCCACACCAACCAACCAACCAATTAGACAACCAAGGATTTACTTTTAAGATTCTCTCCCCCCTAATGAATGGATGTAATCTGATGACGTAATATTTATTCATATACCCTTTTGGTTGAATAACTGAAGAGAAATGAATTTCTTTGCAGTGAATTACACTACAATGTTGATTTCATTATAATTTAATAGTGTTGGGTAATTTTTATCAATATAATCATTCACGAAGCAGTGGCTTGCAGTCGTTAAACATTTTTTTTGGCAGCGTTTTAATCAGCTGGTTAAAAGCCTCTATTATGGCGCATCTGTTTCGAAATCGATAACCTTGTGTTTGTTCCCGCTTGAGGTTGGAGAGGATGGAAGATATCGTTTTTATACATATTATTTGGTGACTATTCTCAGGACCAGTGAGTTATTAACACATTTTTTACATGATTCGTATCTTTTTCACGAACCAGCAAGCCATAGTGGATAGGAAAAAGTAGATGTTGATCTCGCTTCCTCAGTTAGGAAGATGGCCTAATCTGTACTTGTTAATCTATGTTTTGACCATCTATATTTTAAACATTTGGCTGGTGCCTGCAACATTTTAGGAGAATATGGAAAAGTAGAACAACTGTGAAATGTAAGTGTGATAACTGCTCACTGTCCAGTCTTCAAAAACACATTTCAGTTATTCAAGTCCTTTTTGTCCTCACCTTTTTGATGAATGTAATAGTTTTTTTTTTTGTAGGCAATAGGTACTTCTTTGATTACAGGTGATATTTTAACAGTTATAGACTGGAATTGAGTTTCAAAATTGTGGTTATTTGTGGGGCCAACTCAGCCAAAATCAGCCTGCTGGTATTTGTGGTTGGACAATGGATGGCTGTTGGGTGGGAGGGGTACTGAAACTGCCAAAATGTGGCATCTCTTGCAGGGGTAAGCTAGAATCAAGAATGCAGGTTTTTTAGTATGCCGGTAATTTGGCGGTTTTTTTTGCTTGGGGCGTGGTAGCATGCCGGTATCCCAGAAAATTTTTGTGGGGCGGGGCGGTGCCGGTAGCAGCCTTTTGGGAAAACTTTGCAACTCTAGTTATTTGTGGGGCCAACTCAGCCAAAATCAGCCTGCTGGTAGTTGTAGTTGGACAATGGATGGCTGCTGGGTGGGGCGGGTACTGAAGTTGCCAAAATGTGGCATCTCTTGTAAGGGTAAGCTAGAATCAAGAACGCAGGTTTTCTAAAATGCCGGTAATTTGGAGTTTTTTTTTCTTTTTGCTTGGGGCGCATGGTAGCATGTCGGTATCCCAGAAAATTTTTGTGGGGCGGCGCGGCGCCGGTAGCAGCCTTTCGGGAAAACTTCGCTTGGGATCCAGAGCGTCGTAAGCCTCGTCGTAGCTGAAGTTAACATTCGACCAAAATTTTCGCCAAAAATTTGCAACATGTCCCGATAAAGTTCCTCTCTCTCTCTGCAAATTATAGTTGGGACACGCGATAATGAAATGATGAGTGTTTTCTGTTTTAAAGGGACTATCCCACCTTCAAAAAAGCACCGTTTATGATTCGGAAATGTTACTCATGATATCGTGACGAATTCTGCAAGTTTTTACGCGTTTTCATCGTAGACTTCTTGAGATAGGTTATTGCGACTTTTATATTTCATCGTGACGTCATTTGGATCGAATCGATGACGTAATGAAGGATTTACTTCATGTCAATGTGGGGGAAAATTTGGCAGCAAATATATTTGCTCTCAAATATGACGCGGCTCATACAGCAACAAAAGTGTCTCTGATTGGCTTATTCGTAAATCAAGTGATACTTCACTTGAATGCGTGACAGGCGTTCAAAAGACAAATGACGTCATCAGATTGCCGTACCTAAATGGTTAAGAGATTGGGACTTATACAGGGAACATTTTCAAATGAAGGGAACGAATTTTTTAAACACCACGGTCCACGAGGCTGCGGGGGTTGAGACCAAGATAGATAGTGGTTTCTGAACCTCGCCGCAAACTTGGCTATCTCAACTCAAAAACCTAATGTAAAGGTGGGATAGTCCCTTTAAAGCCACAAACACATTCAGGTGAATCGTGCCTTTGTATTTAAAATAAATGTTAGTGTGATAGGTTCACATGTAGTTTGGCGGTTGGCGTAGTTTCTACTTGCTGGCCTGTGTACTACGTGGGGCGTAGCTACGTAATTGTTGAAGCCGCCGAGAATACGCACTAAAATCCTCTAGCGCCGCGTCGAATTCCGGCACTCGCCCCGCCATCTCCGCGGTCGAGAGCCCTCGTCGCCAATGTTATAGACGCGGTGGTGCGGTTCAAACTGTGTATTCGAGACTGCGCAGAGCCAGCGTGACCGCCATCTGCCTCCAGGCGGTCACGTGGTATAACGGAGCTGGGCCTCGCCATATAACTGTGCGCTATCGGTGCGAGAACTTTTGGTCTTTTAGAGGATCTGATCGCGCCCTGCTCAGTGGAAGACGACAGCTATGAAAATCTGGTGGAGGTGCTCAAAAAGCATTTTGAGCCTGGGACATCGACGATAGTCGCACGCTTCCGTTTTCACACCTGTGTACGGGGTGAAGAGGAGCGGGTGAGTGTTTTTCTGGCCCGTCTCAGGAAGCTCGCCAAACCATGCCGGTTTCCAGCGGAGCTGTTGGACGAGCTGCTGCGTGATCGTCTCGTCTGTGGCATCCGACATGAGCACTGAGCAGCTGCAGTCCCGGCTTCTCAGCGAGTCCAACTTGACACTCCAGTCGGCGGTAGACCTGGCTATGGCGCAGGAGTCGGCTGCTGCGAGCGCTGCGGAGCTGAGCACCGCTCTGGCCGCGGACAGCACCGACACATCTGCAGTTCATCGAGTGGAGAGCGTCAGCCGTCCAGCACAGCGGCAGCAGCCGGCCGCTCGCGGCGGCAGGGAATACGATTCAACTCTCATTCGACTTTTTTGCGCTCGAATTCGACTTAGCGCAAAATAAAACGACAGCGCTTAAAAGCGACAGTTGCCGCAAATTGCACACTCAAACTGCGCTGAAATACGACATTTCTTTCATGTCGCAAAATCTTCAAAGTTATGCATTCTAGGAAGCTCGCTGCAATGAAAAGAGGTAAATTTAGCCCCCCGGAATATGTGATAGTATCAGGACACTGTTTGATTCCGCCACAAATGAGAAAAACGCGATGCAGAACGATGCGGTGAAACTGCGCTCATTCGCGACAAATCGTGGGCAAATTGCGCCTGTATTCAACAGTCCTGTTGGAGCCTGAGTGGTCGAGCACTTTCCGTTTTTCTGTTCTCATTCGTTTATTTCGCAACCAATCTTTAAAAAATGATGCTCATTTGAAAGAGATTTTCTCGCTCGTCATTTCTGATGCATAATGCATACATTTGGTACATCATACTCACAACCATATGTACTAGGGACGCTCCAAAAGTAATGCCTCCTATTTTCTAACTCAAAAAGTTGATGAGATTGGAAGATGGGAGTGGCGTCATTAAAACGAGCATACTTTTTTTGTTCTACGTTAATTTTTCTACGTTGTCACCACCACTCTAAATGCACTTTTGCCAGCGATGAACGAGAGCCTAGATGCCTCGCTCGTAAAAGTCAGCCCCCACCGAGGTGGTCCATTTCTTCACGGCGGCAATGACGGCGTCGTTGTCTGGAAAGCGCTGCCCATGTAAGCCGTCCTTCAGATGCGCGGACAAGTGGAAGTCGGACGGTGCCAGATCAGGACTATACGGAGGGTGTGGCAGCACCGTCCAGCCGAACTTTGCCACACAAGTTCCGTGGTCTTCAGACTCGTGTGTGGCCAAGCGTTGTCATGTTGCAAACAGAATGTTTTTCTTTTTTTTTCTGGCCTTACGCGGGCTATACGGACCTTCAGTTTCGTCAACGTCTCACTTAACGGTCAGAGTTTACAGTCGCTCCTGGTTCCAGGCAATCCAAGAGGATGACACCTTGCCTGTCTCAGAAGACGGTGCACATCACTTTGCCTGCTGGTGCCCGGTGCGCGGACGTCCGGAGCGTGCTTTGTCTTTGACATCACTTTCACGCTCTCAAAACGACGGACCCATCTCCTAACTGTGCTCGCATCCACCGCGTCTGCTCCATAGACCTTCTGCAGGCGTCGGTGGATGTCGATGGGTGCAATCCCTTCCCTGTGCAGGAATTCGATGACGCATCTCTGCTTCTGACGAGTTTCCATGACGAACTTCGTTTATCAAGACGTCACGCGGTAAATAGCTGTGATAGAGAAATGAAAATTTAAAGACATGCGAGTTAAGGTTAAGTCATGATACGGTGCAAATTGCAACCCCTTCCGATCATTTGGGGCGGAGTTAAAAAATAGGAGGCATTACTTTTGGAACGACCCTCGTACTTGAATTTTCAGATGAAGGATTTTGCCCTGACGACGGAGTGGGTGTCGTATACCTTACCTAGATGTTGAGCTGGAATTCGGTGCACAAGTTTTTTTTAAATAATGACCTGAAGGTGACCCAAACACCTTTAATTGATAGGTATGTTTGCAAAACGCATTCCGACAGCTTTTTTTGCGTTTAACACTTGTATTTTTCTCGAAATACCTGTTTGAATAATTTTCCCGAGTCGACTTCAGGCGCAATTATCAGACACTTAGCCTAAAAACGACACTACCGAGTCAGATAAAAGCGCACTGCGCCATTTAACGACACTCTGCAGTATGATCCGAGCGCATATGCGCCCTTTCCAGACACTTTCATGTTTGATTTGGGCGCATTGCACTTACACTTGACGGCACAATTTACTTGACAGAGGCGGCTTCAGTCACTGGTTTTGTGGATTTAATGCCTTTTATGCTATACTTTAGCATGTTTAGATGTTAAAGATAAGTTTTGTTGTATTTACTCTATGCACATACTTACCTGTTGCTTGCGCGGGACCCCTCTTCATTAGGCCTGTTATGTGTAAAGTATTAGCGGAGGGGATTTCCTTCGCACTGGTCTATGTGCTGCCAAATGTGTCCGTGTGGCGCTCAGCTGGTCGGTGTTGGCCGAGATATGAATGCATAGGTGTATGCAAGGCGGACGGCTCCAGTGGCGGTCGCAGGGGGGGGGGGGCATCAGGGCCATGCCCCCCAAAGGCAAATCAGGGGGCATCATATCATTTGCCCCCCCCCCAAAAAAACAACCGATGGGCCCCCATGGCCGTATGGGGCCCTGGCCTGTATTCGATTGTCACGAGGCTCGAGAAACCCACGCCAGCTATTAACAGCTCCTATACCAGTCTTTGAGGGTCCTACACTGACCTCTGAGAGCCCTTCAGTGGCGGTCAAGCGTCCACATTGACCGCTGAGGACCCACATTGACCTCTGAGGGCCCTCCACTGGCCTTTAACCCGCGCACCGCTGGGCTATTCAGCCATACGCGCCCTGCTGGTGTCTAACTTCCGAACCGATGATCGTAGAAAGACGGGAAAAACGGCAATCGAAAGCTCTTAACAAGGCGGATCTTAAGAGCCCAAATTTTTTTGCTTAAGTAGGTCAGAGGTCAGGTCAAGGTCAGGTCAAGGGTACAAAATGCAAGTTTCTACAGTATCGGCCTTGCACCGTAGTTGCCGAAGAATGGACTGAGACTGATTGCCCAAAACGTGTTCTTAGACTACCAAGACAATATTCGTTGCATACAATGTCATTCAAAGGTCAAGGTCAAGGTCAGGTCAGGTCAGGTCAGGTCACCAAAAACAAAATATAGAAAAGGGCATATGCGACACATGTTTTATGGGTCATTTTACTCATAGAATTCAATAGGCACACTCAATAAGTGATATGGACCACCTGTGGATGAATTTCAGGTCGAGGTCAGGTCAAGGTCAGGTCAAGTGAGGTCAAATTTTGAAGTTGGTTGTTAAGGCCTAAAAAGGTGTCCATCTGATGCAGTTTTTCACGACGAATCGAATGGTGCTATTTTGGTTTCCGTACGAGGTCTAGAACTTCCAAAAAAAATCATTTTTCAAAATTTTTGTTTGTCGTGACGACATAAAATTTTGAATAACTCCCACATTTTTGAACCGATTCTTCTAAAAATTGGTATGTAGGTGCACATAGACCACTTCTCCGACATATATTCCGGTTTTTTCGATACACTCAAATTTTCAAAAAACCGAGATAGCCATTTGATAGACAAAGTAGAATCACGCATAACCTTTTTTGTTACGTCTTGATTCCTTAAAAAATGAAGATGTGAGCGGCGTTTGAAATTTTGCCGTTTTTGAGGTGAAAATGGCGAACATGACGTCACTAAAACGTAAATTTCTCAAAAATTTTCCGACGGATTTCGCTCAAATTGTCAGGGAACGTGTCAAATCGATGTACGATAAGGTACTGAAAGTTTGACGTCGCTGGCGTAACGCGTTTAGAAGTTATTGGCGAAAAACGGGAGGGGGCAGATTCTGCCCCCCCCCCCCCCCAGCGGGGCGCGGGTTAAGGGCCCCTAAACTGGACTCAGGGGCCCAACCGGCGTCTGATAGCCTCACGCCGGCCTCTGGTGGCATCATTTCTGTCTCTCTAGTCCCAAGACTAGCCTTTAAGTGCCTCTGAGGGCCCCGCACTGGATTCTGAAGACCCGATGTCGGCCTCTAAGAGCCCGCATCGGCCTCTGGGGGCCCATTTTGGCCTTTGAGGGCCCTCCGCTGGTCTCTGGGGTCCAACGCCGGCCCATGCCGGCCTTTAAGGGCCCCACACTGACCTCTAAGGGCCCATGCTGGCCTGTAAGGACCCATATTAGCCTCTGAGGGCACCTGCACTGGATTATGAAGACCCAATGCCGGCCGCTTAGGGCCCGCATCGCCGTCTGAGGGCCCATCTTGGCCTTTGAGGGCCCTCCGCTGGCCTCTGGGGTCCAACGCCGGCCCATGCCGGTCTTTTAGGGCCCCACACTGACCTCTGAGGGCCCCATGCTGGCCTGAAAGGACACACATTAGCCTCTATGGGCCCCGCACTGGATTCTGAAGACCCCATGCCGGCCTCTAAGGGTCCGCATCGGCCTCTGAGGGCCCATCTTGGCCTTTGAGGGCCCTCTGCTGGCCTCTGGGTTCCGACGCCGGCCAATGCCAGTCTTTTAGGGTCCCATTCTGACCTTTGAGGGCCCATGACGGTCTGTATGGGCCCACATTAGCCTCTGAGGGCCCCCCGCACTGGATTCTGAAGACCTGATGCCGGCCTCTAAGGGCCTGCATCGGCCTCTGAGGGCCCATCTTGGTCTTTGAGGGCCCTCTAATGGCCTCTGGGGCCCAACGCCGGCCCATGTTGGTCTTTTAGGGCCCCACGCTAACCTCTGAGGGCCCCATGCTGGCCTGTAAGGACCCACATTAGCCTCTGAGTGCCCAATTCGGTTTCTGATGGTCTCAAACTGCCCTTTGCAGGTCCTGTACTGGTCTCTGAGGGCCCTAATTTGGCCCTTAAGGACCCAAACCAGCCTCTAAAGGTCCCACACCGGCCTCTGATGGTCCCAACTCCCATTTCTGTCTTTGGGACCCAAACTGACCCTTATGTGCCTCTGAGGGCCCCGTACTGGCTTCTGCAGGATCGATGCCGGCTTCTGAGGACCCATAACGGTCTTTTAGTGCCTCATACCGACACCTGAGGCCCCACACTAGCCTCTGAGGGGCCCCAAACTGGCCTATGAGGTCTCTACACCGGCCACTGATGGCCCTATTATGTTCTCTGGGGGGGCTCAAGCCTTACCTTTGGGCGTCACGCACTTGCCTCTGAAGGCCCACATCAGCCTCTGGGGCCCTACCTTGGGCCTTTGCCCTTTGAGCCCTTCGCTGACCCTTGGGTCAAACACCGGCCTCTGGGGGGTCTGACAACGCATTCTAAGGGCCCCATTGCAGCCTCTAGGCGATAGGTATCGCCGAAGCGCTATCGATGGGCCCATAAGGGCGATGTACGGTGAGGAGGGCGCTATAATACGATAAGGAAGGCGCTGACAGGTCAGGAGGGCGCCGGCAAGTGTGGAGGGCGCAGAAAGATCAGGAGGATGCTGTGTGGTAAGGACCATGAAGGCGCCGACTGGTCAGCCCAGAGGGCGCCGAATGTGAAAAGGGCGCCGGCAGGCCATAAGCGCGCTGAATGGCGAGAAGGGCGCCGACAGATCAGAAGGGCGCCGAACAGACAGAAGGGCGCTGAAGATGATGCCAGGGTGCTAACTAGATGGTCAGGAGATTGGGGGTGGATGTCTGGCAGTTCAGGATTGTGGGTGCATCTTCACCCACAAAGAGATATAAAATTGTAAACCTGGGCGCCAGTGCCGCATGGTGTACCGCAATGGCTAACCGTCGAGGGCGCCTAGAGTGCTGGACATTAGAAAGGCGCCTTCGGCACCCCGAAACGATCCATCGCCATCCATCCATCCATCCATCCATCCAAGGCGCCATCCAGGGCGCCGAAGGCGCCCTGGATGAGGGCGCCTACTAGATTTGGGGGGGGGGGGGCTAAAGCCCAGTGTGCCCCCCCCCCTTGGCTGCGCCCCTGCTTAGAGCGTTTTACTGTTGTGTTTTCTATCAAGATAAGGTCGATGAGATTGTTGCCTGTGCCCGCGTTATGTACCTACCTACTGTGTGCGGCCGTCTGATCCTTGCGGGGCGGACGACCATTGACGTCATTTCGTCAGCTGAGCAAATGTAAACAGACCTACTGATGAGTTAACCCCCTAATATACGGCCTTGGACGATAAACCGATTAATGAATATTGTCCTGGGCCCTGGCCCCTGTCTCACCGCCCGACGCTGCGCGCGCTGGGAGCTAAGGCATACCCCTGACGTCACTCGAATGACGTTGCGAGCGATCTGTTAGCTTATGATGAATCGCGTTTGGAACAGAGGTCCTAAGGAACCAAGTACAAAGAGAACAGAGGTTTGGGTGCGAATGCTGCTAGCGTGCTGGTGGAGCGGCGCGCTAGCGTTTTGCGATGACGTCATAGCTTAGCGTCAGAGTGAAGTTTGTTGATATTGCCATGGAAACCCAACGCGCCGACGCGCGCAGCGCACTGCAGCGATCTGCTGTGAAACACCACCCTGGAGTCAAGGTCACTGGAGTAATTGGGAGACATTTTCACTGAAGTTCTTCTACGTCATTAACGCCATTGGTTTCACACTTGAACGCCGTCAACAGCCACAGTAGCTAAAATAGGGCAAAGTTTCCCGAGTATTTCATGATAGTAACTAAAGAATGCAGATGGACCAGAGACATGCGATCAGCAGCTCATGACTATGACATTCGGTTGAAATAAATCAACCACCAATGAAGTCATAGCCTACGATTAGGCAGCCCAATTCAAAGAAGATATGGAGCCGTAGATTTGTGGACGGCTCCGGCTCCGGTTGAGTACCTAGGCTCTTATTGAGCTTCGGACGCCACAAGCCATTTGCTACTTCTTCCCCACTTTCTTACCCCCCCCCCCCTTCCTCCCTGATTCCGCCACTGGCGGTTTCTGTCGCCTGCCGGCGCAGATGGAATGGGTGCGCTAGGACGGCTCAGTCGACTGTTGTTGTAAAGCGCAATTTGTTAAAATATGTGCAATTCTAACGCCGAATTAATTTGAAAAAGTGTCGAATGCCAAATCGTCTCCTGACTACAATGTTTGATGGATTGGCAATATCGTTGGTACCGAAGCATTATGAAACATTTATCTCGCTTTATTGAAGAGAGCAGGTTAAACTGAGCACGTTTATTGTCTTTAATTGCGTAAAACTCTCGGTTCGATATGAGCGCACTCTGTCTATTGAAAGCGCACCTCTAGGTCACGTGACTGCGGTGTGTCACGTGATTGCGCTTAAAACCGAAATCGGCGTCACAGGAGCGACGACCTCCGCTGCTGGTGGACCTGACTCTGGATGGACAGCCCGTGAAGATGGAGGTCGACACGGGGGCCGCCGTCTCGGTTTGCTCTGTAGCAGACTTCGATCGACTCTGGCCGGACCGTGGTCCTGTGCTGCAGCCCTGCTCGGTGCAGCTCAAGACGTACAGCGAGGAACCGATCGCAGTCCTGGGCCAGGTGGAGGTCGACATCGACTACGCGGGCCAGTCGGCCCGTCTTCCTCTCGTCGTGGTCGACGGATCTGGCCGGTGCCTCTTCGGGAGGAACTGGCTGGAGTACATTCGTCTGGACTGGCCGGCCATCTGCCAGGTTCGCTCGCAGTCGCTCGACGGGCAGCAGACCCGCAGAGTGGACGACATCTTACGGGAGTTTCCGGACGTCTTCAAGGAAGAACTGGGCTGCTACACCGGCGGAGAAGTGAGCATCGACGTGGACCCGGGGGTGCAGCCGAGATTCTTCAAGCCACGCACCGTTCCCCTGGCCTACCGGGAGGAGGTGGACGCCCAGCTGGAGAAGGGGATCGAGGACGGCCTGTGGGAACCGGTCAGACACAGTAAGTGGGCGGCGCCCTTGGTAGTCGTACTTAAAGATGGCGGGTCTTCAGTCCGCATTTGTGGGGATTACCGCTTGACTGTTAACAAAGCAGCTCATGTTGAACAGTACCCTCTTCCACGCATCGAGGAGCTGTGTTCCAAAATATCTGGCTGCACCGTGTTCTCAAAAATAGACTTAAAAAACGCCTATAACCAGCTGGTGTTAGATGAGCGTTCCCGCGTGTTTCTCACGGTAAACACACCGAGGGGCCTACTGCGGCCCTGTCGCCTGAGTTTTGGCTATGCTAGCGCTGTCTCTCTGTTCCAGCGCACTCTCGAGTCCGTGTTGGCGGGTGTGCCCGGGGTGGGTGTGTTTTTGGACGACATCGTGTGTGGCGGGCGGGACCAGCAGGCGCATGACTCAGCGCTCCGTCAGGTTCTGCACAGGTTGCAGGAGGCAGGCCTCCGTGTGAACCGGGCTAAGTGCCGGTTCTCGGTGAGTGAAATCACTTACCTGGGCTTCAAAGTCAGTAGTCAGGGCGTGCACACGACATCCGAGAAAGTAAACGTGATTTTGAATGCCCAGAGCCTCGTAACGTCAAGGAGCTGCGTATGTGGTTAGGACTGATAAACTACTACAGTAGGTTTTTGCAGCACCTGGCCACTCACCTGTCTCCTCTGTATCGGCTGCTCCGTTCTGGGCAGCGATGGAGATGGACGGCGAAGGAAAGTGACGCTTTCCAGCGGGCGAAGTCGCTGTTGGTGTACCCACCCGTTCTGAGTCATTTTGACACGACTCTGCCGGTCGTAGTAGCATGTGACGCCGGGCCGCAGGCTGTCGGCTGCGTGCTGAGCCAGTTGACTCCAGAGGGCGAGCGGCCCGTGGCATTCTATTCGCGCACACTCAGTCAGACGGAAGCTCGGTACTCTCAGACTGACCGGGAGGCACTGGCAGTGATCACGGCCGTTAAGAAATGGCATTATTACCTCGCCGGTCGTTCGTTCAAAATTCACACGGATCACAAACCACTGCTGGGGATCATTGGTGAGCAAAAACCCTTACCGGTGATGGCCTCGCCCAGGATGGTTCGTTGGGCTATGATGCTCGGCGCGTACGATTACCGTCTTGAGTACCGGCCGGCCTCAAAGCAGGTGCACTGTGATGCGCTAAGTAGGCTCCCAGTAGGAGCTGCCGCGCCAGAGACCATGCCTCTGCCGGCGGAGACGCTCCATTTAATGGAGTTTCTAGACTCGTCCCCTGTCAGTGTGGCCCAGATCCGTCGCTGGACCAGCGTGGACCCTGTTTTGTCGCGGGTGTACCGGTATGTGCGTGACGGCTGGCCACCAGCTGACGAGTCTCTCGGGTTAGAGTTCCAACCGTACAAGTCTAGAATCGGTGAGCTCAGTATCGAAGATGGGTGCGTTCTGCGGGGTGCACGAGTCGTGGTGCCTCCTCAGAGTCGGCCGGGGGTGCTGAAGATGTTGCATGAAGGCCACCCTGGGGAGACGAGGACTAAAATGTTAGCACGCATGTATATTTGGTGGCCGCGCCTCGACGACGATGTAAAAGAGCTGGTGAGAGCGTGTGAAAAATGTCAGGAGTGTCGGGGTCGCGCTCCCGATGTTCCGCTGCACCCGTGGGTGTGGCCCACACGTCCCTGGCAGCGCATTCATATAGATCACTGCACTGTCAACGGCGCACTTTTCTTAGTGCTGGTGTGCGCTCACTCGAAGTGGATTGATGTTTTTCCAGTGCACTCAGCTGACACTGGTATACCACGCTCGAGAAGTTGCGTATTTCGTTTGCAGCCTGGGGCGTGCCCGAGGTTCTGGTGTCAGATAATGCCCAGGGGTTTGTGTCAACAGAGTTCGAAACATTCTGTAAGGTAAATGGCATACGTCATTTGACAACGCCTTGTCTGTCACCGAAGTCCAATGGCGCGGCTGAAAAAGCGGTAGACATTTTCAAGAGAGGTCTCTATAAGCAGAGGACTGGGTCTGTTGAGACAAAGGTATCCCGTTTTTTGTTCCGGTACCGCACGACTCCCCAGAGCACGACACAGTGCACCCCGGCGGAGCTGTTTTTAGGCAGAGTCCCTCGTACGCATCTGGATTCTCTCATCCCAGGTAGAGAGGTTAGAGTGCGGGAAAAACAGGAGTCTCAAAAGAGGTACAAGGATCAGGGCAGTCCGGATAGGGCTGTGTCAGTCGGTGACAAAGTGTTTGTGTCTGCGGTAGACAATCTCCGAGGATTGGACAAATGTCGGTGGGCCCCGGGTCATGTGGTGTGTCGTGACGGTCTAAAACTCACTGTCCAATTGTCGGATGGAAGAATTATTGTGAGGCATGCGGATCGTGTCAGGAAGCGATATTGTGCTGTGTCCGTGTCTCATGATGTCAACCGTCGCCCGCAGGAGCCAACTCCCGTGCGAGAGACGGCTGCGAGTCCGGAGACTCCTGTGACGGAGGCGACGCAGCTGCCGGTCCGGTCGCCCGAGGCTGAGCCGCTCCCGGACGCCCCGGCAGATCACTCAGCCGGTCACACAAGCTGCACCGATGGTCTGGGGCGGGCTGGGGCGGCGGGCCCGAGCCCAGTGAGGGCAGCTGTGTCGCCCCGATATAGTCTCCGCGACAGGAGTGGTTTACAGAAGCCCAATCGACTCATGTATCGTTGACAGTGTTTGTTGTCGTTTGTTGCTCGTCTGATCGGTTTGCTTTTGTTATCCGAGGTGGAGGAATGTGATAGGTTCACATGTAGTTTGGCGGTTGGCGTAGTTTCTACTTGCTGGCCTGTGTACTACGTGGGGCGTAGCTACGTATTTACGTTATATGGCGAGGCCCAGCTCCGTTATACCACGTGACCGCCTGGAGGCAGATGGCGGTCACGCTGGCTCTGCGCAGTCTCGAATACACAGTTTGAACCGCACCACCGCGTCTATAACAGTTAGTTTATTTTTGTGAGTTAGTTTATGCAACCCGACTACCAAACTGGAGACCGTCTGGGCTCGCGTGGCGGTGGGGCATGACAGAGGCGTCGTCATCTGTGCCTTGTACCGTCCCCCCTCACCGACCGGCTCTCAGCTGACCGCTGATCTCGACCAGCTGGAACACGAGATACAGACCATCCTGATGGAGCACCGCGTGGTCTTCTAGTCCTGGCCGGCGACCTGAATTGTGACCTGCGGATGACCGACGGGAACACCGTTGGCAGTCACCTTACCGGACTACTGCAGAGGTACTCGCTGTCACAGGTCATCAGTGATGCAACGTATCCTCGCTCCGGTTCTACAATTGACGTCATCGTCACCAACTTAAAACGACGAATGCTGTCTCCTATTACCTGATTTGACGCCGTGTATGAGAGCATGGATGTGTGTGACGTGCATGTCGGTGTGCCGTTGCACCTGCAATTTTATGTATGAGTGAATTATCTTACCTTTCGTACCAACCATGCATGTGAGTCTGTGACATTGTGACGCAGAGCCAGAAAAGCCACTGCTGCTGTGGAGTGCAAAAATGTCCAGTTGGGCGTTCCTGGGTTAACCCAGGAACGCCCAACTGGACATTTTTGTCCAACCGTGTCTCTCTGCAGTGCAGGAGACCCACAGCGTGCGACAGTGGAGCCATCTTTTAACAGCGGCCGGTACAAGTCGAGAAAGATCCAGCAAAACGTTTTAGAATGATTCCGAGCTTATCGGTCCAGTTTTGAGCGACACGTCGAGCAGCCAAGTCGATCGCTGGATTTAGACCCCAAATCGCGATGACGTCACATGACAAAAGGTAAGATGTCATGGCGCTGGAGTATTAGCCAGGTAAATTAACAGTGTATTCATGTTTGGGAGACTTTGTCCCATGTTTTGATGCGCTAGCTTGTTCTCCCAGTTGCGTTGCATGATCATTAGAAAAGAAATTGCAAAATATGGACAAAATTGTCCACGTGGGCATTGCTGTGTACAAAATAGAGCTGGCTTGCACAAATGCTTATTTGGTATTATCTGTTACAGCACTTTCAATGGCTCCATTCCTGTTTCAGACACAAGACAAAGACACTGAATGATGTCCTTGACATGGTTGAAGAAGATGCCAGCGGAGATGAAGCGGACATCATCCTCATCCCTCCAGAAGGTGACGTATCTGACGGCTACTCCGGACCGGAGGACGAAGGCGAGGGCGACCCCGACCATCTTTCTGCCCCCATCCTGAAGTCTGAAGCTGAACTTCAGCGTCGCAGGAGTTCAAGGACTGAGACCACTCACCAGCCTACCGCGCGACGTCATCAAGCTCATCACACTGTGACGTGGATGAAGCCAGCGCCTTCATCGGGAAAGCCTACCAGGCTTTTCCCTGAGGCTAACTTCAGCCAGTTCTCGGGGATGAGTCCAAACGAACTGGTAACACTCTTCCTTGGTGAGGAGATCTTCGACCTCACTATCAAGGAGAGCAGCCTCTACGCTCTTCGAAACGGACGCCAAGATCCACAGCTGAGCAGGGAAGACATCGCCATCTTCATCGGCATCCTCGTCCTCACTAGCTACCTGACAGCAGTGAACACCAGGTTCTACTGGCAAGAGGCTGCGGACACTCACAATGAGCTCATATGTCAAGCCATGACGCGCAATCGCTTTGACACGATCAAGCGGAACCTCCACTTCTGCAGCGAGGAAGATCCTGCTGACCGCTACTGGAAGCTCCGTCCGCTCATCAAAATCCTGCAGGTCAAGTATATGGAGCATTTTGTTCCGCAGCAAGCTATCTCCCACGACGAGGCCATGATCGCCTACTTTGGGCGACACGGTCTGAAACAGGCGATCCGGAACAAACCGATCCGTTTCGGATTCAAGGCCTGGGCACAGAACACGCCAGACGGATATCTCCTGGCGTTCGACTTCTATCAAGGAAGGGGAGTCGCGGAGCACACTGACGACAACGTTCAGCTTGTTGGAAAGAGCGGCGCCACCGTGCTCGATCTGCTGGAGCACATGAAGCAGGAGTTCCGCGAGCTGCCCTTCCAGTTCTTCGTGGACAACTATTTCATGTCCATCCCCCTGATGCAGGAGATGACGAAGAGAGGATACGACGTGACAGGCACGATCCGGGAGAACCGCATCCCTGGCACGACTGGCCTCAGTGCGACGAAGGAGTTTAGGAAGAAGGAACGAGGCATGCACCAGGCTGTCACCAGTCGGGACGGGAACGTGATTCTCGTCAGGTGGCAAGACAATGCACCCGTCACTCTGGCCTCGACATGCTACGGCGATGTTCCCCCAGGCAAGGTGCGCCGTTACAGCCGTGTGCAGAAGCGACATGTGGAAGTTGACCGCCCTCATGTTGTCGGGAAGTACAACGAGATGATGGGTGGAACTGACAGGATGGATCAAAATGTCAACCACTGCAGGATCGCCGTCAAGGGCAAGAAGTGGTGGTGGCCGATCTTCACATGGCTTGTGGACACGGCAGTCCACAACGCCTGGCGTCTTTACTGCCGCGCTGGCGGCACGATGACTTATGTCCAGTTCCGTCGCGAGTACGCCTGCACCATCCTGCGACGATGGGCCAGAGGAAGCAAGCCCATGATGAACCGCAACCTTGCGGCTCCAGGATCCGAGGCCATCCGCTTCGACGGGATGGGACACATCATCATCAAGGCCCCGTCACGGGGGACCTGCCGGAATGAAGGCTGCACGGCGAAGGTGGGAACCAAGTGCGTGAAGTGTGCTGTGTTCCTGTGCGTCAACTGCTTCGCCGGCTTCCATGGCGTCGCCCAGTGAAAAGATGTTCAGGCTTCCACTGGTGGACGCCCGGCGATACCCCTGCCAAGCAGCGACAGTGCTGATGGCCCCAATTTGGGATTTGTCTCAGTTTGCTGCTTGATCTTAAATTCGTTGATTGATAATCTGGAGTGGCTGGATGTCACCGGTGTGTTGACAACATGAGCATGGAGAGCAAGTTGACAAGGAGAGCATGTTGACACTCTGGTTGATTTTTTAGAAATACACTTGCTTTTTAGCTGAATGGAGTTTTTTTTACAGAAAACTTAAGTGGTCTGGTGTGGTTTGATCTAATCTTCCGCAAAGCACCATTTTTGTACATGGTAATGCCCATCTGGACATTTATGTCCAGTGCTATATGTCGAAAACTACAAAAGGTACAGTGATAATTTCTTCGGCTGTTTACAACACTAGTATAGGGGGGCAAACATGTGAATTTTCTTTGGAATCGGAAAACTTTTTTTTCTCTGGGCACTGGGGGGTTAAATTAAATACAAATACAAATACAACTGTGCCGACGCGGTGGCGCGGGAGGGAGTGCGCAGGTGCGATTTCAGTAATCATCACTTCACTCGTGCTCTGCTGCGCGTCCGTAAATGCCGCCCACCTCCGGTTGTGATAGAGACCCGCGGCTGGAATTCCATTGATATGGACGCGTTCCGTGCACGACTTGGTGACATCGACTGGTCTCCTGTTTTCGCTACTGACAATGTTCAGTGGCAGAGCGACTTTCTGGTCTGCCGCCTCAACACAGTGCTCGACGAGCTGGCCCCGGTCCACCGGGTTCGTATTCGTAACCCCAACCCGCCGCCTGTCTCCGCTCAGACCCGGCGAGTCTTGGCTGAGCGGCGCGCCGCCCTACAGCGGGGAGACCGAGCACGGTACAAAGAACTGAACCGGCTGGCCCGCTCGGCTATCCGTCAGCCACAGCGCACCGCTGAGGCGGCTCCCGGCTCCATGTGTACCGCTGCGTGCCTTCCGTCATCGCAGGCAAGAAGGACGGACAGACGACCGCTCCGGACATCGACCCAGATACGCTCAACCAATACTTCGCGGAGATCGGCGCCAGGACAGCGGCGGCCGTGGCGGCTGGGGTGCCGGCCGCTTGTACGGAGTTGCCGGTCCGCCTGCCACGGGTGGTGTCGGACAGGTTCGCGGTGCGGCCGGTGTCTGGTGATGAGCTGCTGAACACGGTCTCCAACATGAACAGTAGCGGAGCCTGTGGAGCAGATGGACTGTCCATGAACTTCTTCAAAAAGTGTTTCAGTGCTATCTCACATGTTGTTTTATGCATTGTGAATACCAGCCTTGTCACCGGCATTGTACCTGATTCGTGGAAAGTCGCAGTTGTTCAGCCCATATATAAGTCGTCGGGCTCCATCAGAGACCCCTGTAACTTCAGACCGATATCACTTGTACCTTGTTTAGCCAAAATAGTAGAACGTGTTGTTCACAAGCAGCTGTATGCCTATTTCGATCAGAACCACCTATTCTCTCACACGCAACACGGCTTCCGACGATATCACTCTACTGAAACAGCGCTCATAGACGTTACAGATCGTGTGCTAGAGGGTGGTGAGGCTAGAGGTGGTGCTAGAGTGGTGCTAGAGGCTAGACCATGGTGAAATATCTCTTCTTGTACTGTTAGATTTAAGCAAGTGCTTTGATGTTGTCAATCATTCAAAACTGATTGAAAAACTACAGCTTTACGGCGTGGAGACCGCTTGGTTTTCGAGTTACCTTTCAAATCACTATCAGCATGTCAGACTGAGCACTCCCGGTGGACGTCAGCGCTTATCCAACGCAGTCAGAAATCCAATTGGCGTCTATCAGGGCACCTCGCTCGGACCCCTCTTGTCAGGGGCGGTCGCAGACTTGGCGTTTGGGGGGAGGCAACTTGGCAAAGGGGCCCCTGCACTGACCCGGGGGGGCGGTGCTAGCTTAAAGGGGCCCACGGGCGTAGTGCATGAGTGCAGAAATCCAGCCATGACCGGTGAAGCGGGGGGGGGGGAGGGGGGGGTAGGGAGCGGCACCCGAGCGGAGGCTTATTGCCAGCTTTGAGAGTGTACTATGTCGAAAAGGTAAGTTCATTTGGAAGCATTGGTAATGTCAATAATTCACGCAACTGTGAATTGACTACCGCAAAAAGTAAAACCGGCTAACTTAGCCATTTTGAAGATATCGTGCTAAAACTTTTGACAGTGAGTCATCGGTATGTGTTCAATCACATGTGTTCCGTTTCTTATTTTTCACTTGAGCACACATGTAAGTTTTGAAGACCATCAGAGTAGCAAATGCATCGAAAGATGGATAGTAGTGGGCAAAATATCCTGAATTTGTCGTGCTGCATCGAAAGTAGTGTTGATGAGAAAATGGGTTTTATTCCAGATTATTGTGGGTAGAAAATACATTGTCTGCACCCACTGGAGAATTATTGTTGGTGCAACTTCACCCACTGCACCCGTGGCTCCTACACTAATAGGCCTATGGATAACGCTTCGGCAATACCTATCGCATAGAGGCTGCAATGTGGCCCTTAGAGTACAGTGTCAGACCCCCAGAGGCCGGCGTTGGACCCAAGGGTCAGCGAAGGGCCTCAAAGGCCCCAGATGGGGGCCCCAGAGGCTGATGTGGGCCCTCAGAGGCAAATGCGTGACGCCCAAAGGTAAGTCTTGGGCCCCCATAGAACATAATACGGCCATCAGTGGCCGGTGTAGAGACCTCATAGGCCAGTTGGGGGCATATAGAGGCCAGTTTAGGGCCCTCAGAGACCAGTACAGGGCCTGCAAAGGGCAGTTTGAGACCATCAGAGACCGACTTGGGCACTCAGATGCTAATGTGGGTTCTTACAGGCCAGCATGGGGCCCTCAGAGGTTAGCGTGGCCGCCGTGGGGCCCTTTAAGACCGGCATGGGTCGGCGTTGGACCCCAGAGGCCAGCCTCAAAGGCCAAAGATGGGCCCTCAAAGGTGATGCGGGCCCTAAGAGACCGGCATCGGGTGTTCAGAATCCAGTGCGGGGCCCTCAGAGGCTAATGTGCACCCTTACAGCCCAGCATGGGGCCCTCAGAGGTCAGAATGGGACCCGGAAAGACTGGCATGGGCCGGCGTTGGACCCCAGAGGCCAGCAGAGGGCCCTCAGAGGCCGATGCGGGCCCTTAGAGACCGGTATCAGGTCTTCGGAATTCAGTGCGGGGCCCATAGAGGCTAATGTATGTCCTTACAGGCCAGCATGGGGCCCTCAGAGGTCAGTGTGGGGCCCTAAAAGACCGGCATGGGCCGGCGTTGGACCCCAGAGGCCAGCGGAGGGCCATCAAAGGCCAGGATGGGCCCTCAGAGGCCGATGCGGGCCGTTGGAGGCTGGCATTGGGTCTTCAGAATCCAGTGCGGGGGGCCTCAGAGGCTAATGTGGGTCCTTATAGGCTAGCATGGGCCCTTAGAGGTCAGTGTTGGGCCCTAAAAGACCGGCATAGGCCGGCGTTGGACCCCAGAGACCAGCGGAGGGCCCTCAAAGACCAAGAGGGGCCCTCAGAGGTCGATCCGGGCTCTTAGTGGCCGACATCGGGTCTTCAGAATCCAGTGCGGGGCCCTCAGAGGCAATTAAAGGCTAGTCTTGAGACAGAAATGAGGCCACCAGAGCCTGTGTGAGGCCCTCAGCCGCCGGTTGGGCCCCTGAGACCGGTTTAGGGGACCTTAAAGGCCAGTGGAGGGCCCTCAGAGGTCAACGTGGGTCCTCAGCGGTCAATGTGGGCGCTTGACTGCCACTGAAGGGCCCTCAGAGGTGAGTGTAGGACACTCAAAGACCGGTATGGGAGCTGTTAATAGCTGGCGTGGGTTTCTCGAGCCTCGTGACAATCGAATACGGGCCAGGGCCCCATACACCCATGGGGGCCCATCGGTTGTTTGGGGGGGGGGGGCAAATGATATGATGCCCCCCTGATTTGCCTTGGGGGGGGGGCATGGCCCTGATGCCCCCCCCCCTTGCGACCGCCACTGCCTCTTGTACTATTGGTCTCAAGATAAGGGTCCAGGCGGCCTGTAGGTTTGATGCGGTGAATACCCTCACCCTCGCCACAGCTGGAGTGGGGGTAGGGGAGGGGGTGCGTTCGGCCCGAGTCTGACAGCGGGGTCGCTCGCCACAGTGTGGTGTCCAGCGGTGCAGTCGGAATCAGGCGGAATTGTGCCGGCGGCGGTAACCGGTCGAAGGGCCTGGCTCAGTCGCGTCTCGAGACGAGTTACCGAGCAGGGTGTCAGCGATAGATGGGAGGGGGTGTGGTCAGGGCGCTGTTTGATCATCAAATCAGCATGCTGTCAGTTTGCTGGCGTTTCTCGTCTTCTCATTGGCCATTGGTGAACCACACGTGGTGTGTGCGACTGACCAATGAGAGACTAAGATACGCCTGTAACTGGCTTCCATATATTGGAAAACCGACAGCAAGCTGAAAAAATGACAGTGCATGGGGCGCACTAGCTTTGAAGGTCACTCGGCAAAAACATAATTTTCCATGGTTGAGGGTGACGGGTGTTACCTACCCCAGACTTCTTGCATTTGCTCTCAACAAGGCAACCTGAAAGCTGAAAAATAGCAGACCTGACTTGATTCAAGCCGATTCTCTGGTGACACCAACGAACAATTACATTTTCAATTATTGTCGAGTCACTGACCTATGACGTCATAAAATACTTCACTCGGTCCTAAAATATTGCGGCTTGGCAACTTCGCCATTGCTTGGTCAGCTTCTGCAGAAATTCACAGAACTTCATATTCTTCCGAGACCTTGCAACTTTTGTCTCGTAAGTTTGTATAAAGTTAACGTAAAGCTAGGTCAATGACGTGACCTTACATCGTAATTCAACGAGGGAAATGAAAGTAACCCTGTTCTACAGCAAGACAATGGCAGAATTCTAATATTTGATGGAAGATATCTTAGGTGATAATAACCTTAGTAATAATTGCAATGCTTCATTGGAAAGCTCAACACTGGCACTTTCATCGGTCTCTGCATCGCTATTTCACAGAACAACAAGGAATAACGTTTTGAAGCCATTTAATATTGACTTACTTTTCATCGACGGGCTCGATCCCCATTACCACCAGCAATTTTCCGGGAAGTCAGGATTTTGCAGATATTCAAGCAGAATTGCAGAGCTGTGTTAATACTACGGCACTTTAACCCTCGCCCGCACATGGGGGGGGGGTGGTTGCCACCCCCCCCCCCAGGCAGTCTTTCTGCTCTGCACTCAACATTTTTAGAGCTAAAAGGCTGATTTTTCGTATAGCTGCTCGTCTATCCTTTCTTGATGTCCACTGAAAATTTCAAGTTTCTGTGATTTTTGGTTTCGGAGATATGACCTTGTTTTTCAGGTCATGTCATGACCCAAATGGCCAATTCTCAACATCTTGCGTTTGCCATGGGCCTTGTGAGCTTTTGACACCCTGATTTCGGCCTTTTTTGCCAATCTTACCTCCCACCTATCATGGAACATGTTGTTCGACGATGTACAGGGGTCAAGGTCAGAGTCAAGGTCAACCTAGGTCATCTAAGATAATTGCGTTTTAGGCAAGCTGAATTTACTTTTTGTGAAGTTTTTTGACTGCATTTTTGGTAAAAGCTTCTCAGATCATGATTTCATGTGATATGGACCCAAAAACAATCGGTGCACACATCAGTATACACACAGACACACACAGACATACAAACACATATAATTGACCTTGACCTAACTTGACCTGAAATGACCTCAGCAGCAAAATTCTGGTCGGATAGTGTGACAAAGAGGTTCTAGCTGGCTTGGCACCAGAAAACAGCATCGTCATCGGTATTTGATAAGCAGCGCACTTGATATCCAACGGTGACCCAAAACAGCAACATTTTTTAGTTTGACCTGACCTGGAAGGTCAATGACTGACCTGAGAAGGTAAAACTGGGTATCATTGGATTCGTCTCTTCCCAAAGAATCTTTTTGGTCTTTACTGCTAAGCTCTATCTCCAACAGGAACGAAATGGCGCGGGGGGGGGGGTGGCAACCACCCCCCCCCCCCCCCATGTGCGTTCTAGGATGGGAAAATGGCATGTGCGGGCGAGGGTTAATACACATTTTAAGAACACTGTTTTTTTATGAGCATGATTTAGGTCTCAGAAACAGCAAAATGTCGATAAAATGAGGAAAAATAAGTGCAAATGATCGCGCAAGAGAGTATCCCTAGCTCCCTAGCAACCACCTAGCCTGCAACGTAAGGCAAAATAGTTAACAACGGACGCCATTTAATTGCGTCCCAGAAAAGCTATTTCTGGCACCTAAAAGCTGACTCGCCCCAAATTGGTCCTCAACACCTATTTGGTGGATACCAGCACCAATCATGGAAAATGACCTTAATTAGCTGTTTCTGGCACCTATTCATCGGTACGCCTTACTCTTTTTTCGGAATCTGGCACCTAAATGCTGAGCGTAGCACCAATCTAGTAGAAAAATGAACTACTGGCTGGTAGAATCATGTTGTTCTGGTATAATGACCCCTGGAGTCTAGCCTAAAGGTTGCCAGTGCAGCTACACTCTAAGACAGCCCCGTAGTGATCTCAGCATTGTATATGACGTTTAAGTAAGCAAATAATATTGATTTGTTTGAAAAAAACAATGTCATTTAAATATTTAAAAGTATTTATTTGTAATGCTTAAAGGGAAACATTTTTGTGAGTAATTGTCTCGATTTTGACCATTAAAACGGGTATTGTATTTTTTGACGTCATCAAATAGCTCCAAAAAAGAAATGTAATGTTTTCATTCCGTTCAAGGCCGCTGAAGAAACGCGGGATCTTGCGTGGGACATTGTCCGTTGTTTGCCGCGCAGAGTTGTGCCGTGGTTGTCCCTTTTTCATCCGTTTCTTACTTACCTATGTCATATGTGTGCATGAAGCTTTGATTTTGTTTTTGGTTATTGTGTGGCCGGTCAGTCAAACGCCCCTGTAGAAACCGGATGCTGCGTTTGATCGAGATGGAGTCAGACGATGATTGCAGAAAGCATAGGCGCGGGAGCCGGGGGGGCAGTGGGGGCAGCTTGCCCCCCCCCCCCAACTCTGGGGCCGTGGGGGCGGTGCCCCCACAGCTTTGAGACGGAATACCACACTTTTTTGCAAATGTTTTCTTTTTTTGTTGAAAAAGCCGAGGGGTGAAAAATAAGTGGCCTAAAACCGGTGAGAAAACTAGATTTGGGGGTACCCTAGGTTAATCTCTATTATGGTGTGCCCCCCAGTCGGAAAGTAGTTCCCGCGCCCCTGGCAGAAAGCTAATAATATTGAAAAGAGGGCCGGTTGCGTGGCATGTCTGTTCAGAGTTGACATTTTGCTTTACTCCAGTTTATGACCTGAGAGCCTGGCTGGAAGTGACGGATCCAAACTTTTCACGTTAAAATGGCTGAGGGTGCAGTAATCTCTAGTCTCTACATAGCGGGCTGGTATAGGAGCGTCTTGCTATGCTGCACCATAGCTGGCTAGTGATTCTCTTTTGGCTAGAAATGGCATTAATCATTATCTCCACTGGCGAAAATGGCACTTGGGGCGTTCCACGACAAATCGACAAGTGCCCTGCACCCTCATATTTTATTTTTTGCTTAAAATTGGTCTAATGGGTTGTGATGGGCGGGGAAGCCAGCTGTGGCAAGGATTTTTTTCTTCGAACAACGGTTTCCGAGATATAGCCTCGAGCAATTCCTGGATGTCGCGCTGCAGCCCTATGTTTGGCGGCCTATAACTCAAAAACTATTGGTTTTCTACGATAAAAACTTTATATGGTTCAACTCACAATCAACCAACAAACATTTTGGCTATCTCGGATTTTCAATTTTTGAAAATTTTGATCACGTGACCTTTTGACCTATTTTTTGAAGAGTGACCTTGATATTTTCCCCACTGAAAGTTGCAATTTTGTCTGATGACGATTAAAGCCTTATCAATTGTCATTCATATGCGAAAATAAAAAAGTGGATATCGCCCTGCGTTGACCTCAGGTCAGGTCATTTTTATGACCTGTCCATTATTACGAGCGGGGGCGACAGCGAGATCTCGAGAATAAAGCAAGGTAGCGACAAGCGGTAAACGGTGCAGGCTACACACGGATAAGGTCTATAATTTTTACTGAGGTCATTTTCAGGTCAGGTCAAAGATGACGTCACAGGAGCAAAAAGAAAGTCAAAATTGCGGCACTACATATATATGAAGTTTTTCTAGAATAACTTTCAAGGTATCTCAGCTAGGAACAAACTAATATCACCATCGTGATCCTCTCTTCGATCCGCATCGAAACATATGTTTGTTGACCTCGAAAGGTCGAAAGGTCAAAAGTTGACCTTAGGTCACGTGACCTAAGGTCAACGTTTGACCTTTCGACCTTTCGAGGTCAACATACATATGTTTCGATGCGGATCGACGAGAGGATCACGATGGTGCTATTAGTTTGTTCCTAGCTGGGATACCTTCAAAGTTATTCGAGAAAAACTTAATATATATGTAGTGCCGCAATTTTGACTTCCTTTTTGCTCCTGTGACGTCATCTTTGACCTGACCTGAAAATGACCTCAATAAAAATTATAGACCTTATCCATGTGTACCCTACACCGTTTACTGCTTGTCGCTATCTTGCTTTATTCTCGAGATCTCGCTGTCGCTCCCCCACGTCACGTGACCTAAGTTCAACTTTTGACCTTTCGACCTTTTGAGGTCAAAATACATATATTTCGATGCGGATGGACGAGAGGATCACGATGGTGCTATTAGTTTGTTCCTAGCTGGGATACCTTGAAAGTTATTCTAGAAAAACTTCATATATATGTAGTGCCGCAATTTTGACTTCCTTTTTGCTCCTGTGACGTCATCTTTGACCTGACCTGAAAATAACCTTAGTAAAAATTATAGACCTTATCCGTGTGTAGCCTGCACCCTTTACCGCTTGTCGCTATCTTGCTTTATTCTCGAGATCTCGCTGTCGCCCCCGCTCGTAATAATGGACAGGTCATAAAAATGACCTGAGGCCAGTTTTACCAACAGAAAAATGGCAGCCCGGCGCAATTTTTCTGTCAAAAACCAGCCGACGAGTTTCACCAACCAGGCGAAAAAATATCCGCCGGCGTGAAAAAATATCAGCCAGAAAAATAGCCAATGAGTTTCACCAACGGCAAATGCGGCATTAATGGAGTGTTATTTTGCGCCATTATTTGTAGAAAAACAGCCCAAAAAATAGACGGGCGACCCCGTCTATTTTTTGATGTCGTGTTGGAACAATTGGCCTCATTTGTTACTAATTATCGTGATTTGCGCTTCCCAGTTGATATAATAATTTAGTATCATTCATGGCCAATTTGTAAAGCATCTGGGCTTCAAGATTAGAAGAGGAATACTGATGATATTGCGTAAAGAAAGAGCCTTTGTCACCAGGCAGGACCAAAAGGAACCAACAAGACGGGTGTTTGGTGTTGTGGTGTTAGTTTTTTCGTTTTATATTATCTTTTTGCTACAAGCACCCAACAGAAAGATGATAGCGCATTAACTAGTGGTCAGCTTACAAGTTCATTGCTCGCACGGAAGTGGAAAATAATGATGGAAGGTCATTTTCGAAAATCGAAGGTGCTTGAAGAAATGCTGGAAGGAGAGGCAGAGAGGGCAGGCTCATTGGACTCAAGATTTTAAATAAATATGTCACTGTTTTCACATATTCAGCTACATTTGACATTGCAAGGCGCCAGCTACTGATACTACTACTTTTGGGTGGAACTTACTTGAGCTGTGCGGAATAGGGAAGGTGCATTGACATTGCTAAGACCAAAATGGCAAGATTTTCAAGATAAATGACAATAAATAAAAAAAAAATTGAATAGCATGAAAGAAATGTATAAAGGCTTGTTTTTGAAGCAAAACGTGCAAAGTTTGCGTGGTTGCGAACCCGAACAAACTTGCTGAATGCTGTCATAAGATTGTGCCACTGAACTCAGCAAGTCATGCTGCCAATATTGAAGGAAAAGAAAATAATAGTAATGTAAAATGTAAATGAATCCATAACTGTTGTGTGTGCACTGTGACTGTGCTGATATTATTTATTTATTTATTTATTTAGGCTCGTTACAACATCCACGTAGTGGCTTTTACGTTGTAGTGTCAGTATACATGAAAATCATCTCACATCTCGGGTATAGATAAAAAGACAAAAAGAAAAGTAAAATACAAGAACACGATAAGAATATTAAAATACCACGATAACAGCATCTATAAAATGTTGAGGTAAGCTAAATCACCATCCAATAGGTACATGAAATATATGTAAAAGATGACAGTAAATGGAGCGGTACTAAACGACCTAAAAGGCGAACGAACAATTTCATTGTCCTGTCCTGTTGGTTTTAATCTTGCGAGGGCTTAAAGTTGCATATCGTCTGAAAGGCACCTTTATTAGGAATGGAATGGCAAACAGAAAGTATGCCACAACCTTACTAAGGTCACAAAAATGCCCTTTACAAAAAACCCTTACAGACACCATATTGAAGGAATGGTATTCTAAATAAATGTAGGAAATCAACAATGTTCTCCACACTTTTCCACTCCGAAATATATCCTATCGAACTCGCCACTTTCTTCTGCACAAGACAACGCCTAGTTTGGCTGCCGAAACTTGCCTGAACACGGAATATTCACATTAGAGTATCTTAACACCCCACTCGAGGAGCGCTAGGGCAAACAGCACGATATAGGTATGTTCCGGACATAGGCGAATAATTTTACTTCGTGATTTATATGATGCATATTTTCTGAGACACATTCATTAGGAATAGGATGACAAGCGTAAATTATACATACCGTAACCTTATTAACCATCGCACTTGTGGGGAGGGGGAGGGGGAAGGGGTCGGATAAAACCCCATGGTTTTCCGCAAATTACTCGCGCAAAAAGCGGCCGATCGCGCCGAAACTTTCGGTACCCTCGAGATCATCAATTTTACATCTAACCTAAAAATTTCATGACTCTGACCCAACTAACCTTTGACCTGTGGCATATTTCTCGAGACCATGTTTGGCCGGAATCGCGATTCGGCGTATGCCAGCTCACATTATCCGCGGTTTCCAGGCTTTTTGTGGTTTTAAACGTTCAAATATGTGAAGTGATGTTGGTGCCATGCATAATGGTGGGAGTCAAGGTCACGTGAAGGTCAAGTCAAGGTCATTGACCTTTTGATGACCTTGGTTCACTTTTTCGAGTTTTACTTGTTTCTAGGGTAGTTTTTGGTGCTGATTTCCATTTTAGCAGCCATTTGAATATTTACGAAGTAGTTCTAGTGCCTTCGTTCCATGTTACGAAGCTATCAGTAGTAGGTGACACTTCTATGGATGGCCGGCAGGACGCCTACTAATTGATCTAACGTGACCTGACCCGACCTGGCCTAAATGCATAAAGACATCGTCTGTGATCAAAACTAACATGAAATTCGTGATCAGCACCCCAAAATACCCCGTAACACCCTAACTTTGCGAAGTTTCAAGAGGTCTCGATTTCCCAACTTTAGTTGGGTCATTAAACTGACTTGGAAAGTCAGCTTATGACCTTGGACTTTGAAATTGGATATATTCGGCCTAATTTCGTCATAGGCAGCACGCTTGACTTTTCCGCGAAGCTCTAGCTTGATCAGGGGCCAAACGGCTGAGCGGGGGGTCCAATTGAACCCCCTATACTATGTTGATTATGCACATTTACAGGTAAAATTCTCACCAGGACACACCAGCCAACATCTGTGCACAATCTGGCTACAATTCTACCTATGGTTTGCGCTCTACGAATAAATAGGTGCTAGATCGGAAAAATCCCCACTGTGCAGTGTAGCGGGGCCGGAGCTTATATTGTTTGCTGTGTGGCGTTCCTTCGTCTTGACCGGGCCCGGCAAACGGGGCCTGCATATCGGCTGAAACCACCTAGCCGGGCAGCATGACCTCCACCTCGCCGAAGTGGGGCGAACGACCGCCCTCAGCCCTGCAATGACCGCGGTGCAGTTAATCTGGGTAGGTATCTTCCTGAGGTAAGATACTCGCCTTGGCACAAGGCTTTATATAGGCCTTGGCGAATCCTTAGCCCTCGGTCCTAGAAGTAGGTGTAATGCAGTGCGCGCGAAGCCGCCTCGCAGCACCGCAGTTCACTCGCTCGGCAGCGGAACTGTCCGTCCAGCTTCAGGTGGCGCCTCTGGGAACAATGTTTGCCGCTTCTTCCCCACTCTTTTTCACATCTAGGAAAGAGGTGCGACTCCCGGATCCGTCGGGAGCGGGTCCCATCTATTATAATTTATAGTCCCCACCTCATAAAAGGTGGGAGTGGGGGTCCATACATTGCGTGCACATTCGACACGATGATTTTCTACAAGGTGCGACGAAAAGCAGACGAAAAGGTAAATTGCAACTTGAAAGCATTGTAAAAATGAAATATAATAGGCTGACAGGAAAAAAGATCCCACACGCTTCCTATCGTCTCCTTCATAAATGACGTAGGTTTACAATTTGGTGGTCTTGTATTGGCAAGTTTATTTATGATCTATTTTGTGGTTACAACTATTAAAAATATATATAATGTTTTCCAATAATAATATTGCTAAATATTTTTGCTATTTGCATTAAAAAACACGCTTAAATTTAATTAAAACATGTTTTAAATAATTTATCAATCTCCTTGACCATTATCGATATAAAAATATCAGCTGACTGCCGGCGACAAATATTTCCGGCCGAAGTCGGCTGGAATTTTTTTGTTGGTGAAACTCGTGGCTGTGTGGCGGCTATTTTTTCGGCTGGATATTTTATTTCGGCGGCCGGCTGGTATTTTTTGGTAAAACTGGCCTCTGACCTGAGGTCAACGCAGGGCGATATCCACTTTTTTTATTTTCGCATATGAATGAAAATTGATAAGGCTTTAATCGTCATCAGACAAAATTACAACTTTCAGTGGGGAAAATATCAAGGTCACTCTTCGAAAAATAGGTCAAAAGGTCACGTGATCAAAATTTTCGAAAATTGAAAATCCGAGATAGCCGAAATGTTTGTTGGCTGATTGTAAGTTGAACCATATAAAGTTTTTATCGTAGAAAACCAATAGTTTCTGAGTTATAGGCCGCCAAACATAGGGCTGCAGCGCGACCTGCTGGAATTGCCCGAGGCTTTATCTCGGAAACCGTTGTTCGAAGAAAAAAATCCTTGCCACAGCTGGCTTCCCCGCCCATCACAACCCCTTACACCAGTTTTCAACGAAAAATAAAATATGAGGGTGCAAATTTAATTTTTTATTTGTCGATTTGTCGTGGAACGCCCCACTTGACATCACCGAATGCAACGTTCATGTTGTTAGGATACATAAAATCAGGAAGATTACGCGAATTAGGTAGGCAAACGTGGAATAAAATAGGTGCTGGATGTTTTGGTTTTGGTGCTGAATCAGCAAACAACAAATACGGAGTTCAACTAGACGATCTGGCAACTTAAGGCTGTGTGGAAGCAATTAGGTGCCAGATTCAGATATTAGGGTCGAATAAGCATTTTGGGGCTGATCAGCAATTAGGTGCCAGAAACAGCTTTTTAGGGACCAGAAACAAATATTCCCCGTTAACAACTCGTGTTGATATTGCAGGTACTCAGCCTTGGAAGCACACTAGACGGTCACCATACTGGGCTTCATACTGAATTTTGCATACCAGAATTGATGTTTCCAACTAAAATTATTTTTTTTTTTGCAAAATTTATCGTTGTTGCCCTACTATTTTTCGTAAAACCGAGATATACAAACTAAATGATATCAAAAATAATATTGTGATAATGAAAACCGGCATATAAAACAAGATAATTGTTGAGATCATGCCTACTAAACTTGGTCCTACCCCCTAATTCAATATACCCTGCTTCCAATAGCGTCTCACGGTCCTGTTAGGAGATGTGATAGCGCTTCAGCGCGAGCCGCTTGGCCAATTTTGTCGCCTACTTACTGGCCCCTCTTCCCGGCCACCTTTTTCAATGCGATTTCTGTAACGTTTGAAACGGTAGGTGCACGCCGGCAACTGGAACGATCAGCAACACTGCCAGCAGCCGTATGCTTATCCCACCAACACCGGACTGTGCAGACAGTTCGTCTGTAATTACATAAGACTTGCAAACAAAACCAACAGGCAGATGTCCTAACCAATCAGCAATGACACGCTGTGTCATTTCGGCCAGGGGGCGTCGAAGTCTAGTAGGAAAATCTGGAAATCCCCGGCGTGACGTCACGTCGGGGATGACCGACGGCACCTTGCACTGAAAGATACGGCAGAACGGCTATTTTTGAAAAATGATTAAAAATACTTTTGTGCTGTTATGACACATAAAACGCTTATCAGCATGTTCCTCATCATGTGATAAAGGCATATCCGTGGTCGAAAATAGCTGAGCCCCTCCCAATTTCCAACCACCGACCTCATAAGCAAAGGATGTAAGCGTAATCCTTAAGGGCGACTTTCCTATACATATCCGTACATATGCGTCCTTACGGAAATCGGTAGTGTGGCGATTGGCGACGCGCGCGACATCTGTGTGGCGACCAAGTGGCGACTGTGGCGACACCTGGTGGCTGCTTTTCTGCTGTATGTAGGCATTGGGGTTTTGCCAGATGTGGTTCCTACTGCTACACCACTATGTTGACCCAATACTAGAAAAGTTATTTTGCTAGTAAAAGGCAAGCAAATTGAAAGTTGATTGATAAAATTGCTTATAAATGATTACGAGATAATGATAAAGAAATTTTGATTGAATAATTATTTAAATAATCAACCGTGAAACTATATTCTGGTAGGTTTAGTAGAAATAAGTCCGTGCAACCTTGTATTTAGGGCCTTGATTTCGGCCTGGAGCATGCCGACTGTCTGGTTCAGCTCCCTTGGTAAAAATTTCATACCGTCATGTAGCGACGCAGCCGTTCAGGTGGACAATCTCTGTGAAACTGGCCGAGCTCGGTGATCCGGGACCCGAGGTTCGTTCGTCACCTCATGTTCTGCGGCCAAGGACCGTGCAATGAAGGAGTGCAGCCTGAATCGTCATCACTCAGGTGTAGACACGATTAGGAACCGGAAAGTGTTGTCATACCTAAGAAGTAAACATAACTTTTGTCGGACCCTGTAGTGTCGTCCTGTAGTGTCTATCATTGTCAGCGAGACGCTACATGGAGTTAAAATGGCGAGCGGCCCTCCCGCCGGAATGGTGAGCGTCCTTCTCTGTCAAACGCGGCGCTAGTTTCCGCCTAAGCTCCGCTGGCCCGCTCAACTGCTATGTCATGCGGCACAGTCTACAAGTACAGGTGACCGGTCGCGAGATCGGAGCTCCGTAGCACCGAGCGAGTGTGGCGAAGGTGGGGGTATTCACCGCATCAAACCTACAGGTCGCTTGGACCCTTATCTTGAGACCAATAGTACACTCGGGGGCAGATTGATGTTCTACAACTCTTTATCCACCGGGTTCCTATGGCTCAGCATTGGCAGCAGCCGCCTGGTACCGGTAGACTGTGCCGCTTCACTTACTTGTCAAGCGGCACAGCCTACCCACCCGTATGACACCGGTCTGGGTCGGTGGCTGGAAGGCGATGTGGGCCGCCTGTGACGTCAGCGCAGCGGTGAGGGCCGAGCCCGGAGGCATGGCTCGGGTCGGCGCGGCGCGGCGGCTGGCGAGGGCTGGGGAGTGAGGTGGGGTGGGAGCACGGACCATCGCGCGGCTGAGCGAGTGTAGTTAACTTTCGCGTATCAAGGCGCCAATTATTCTACCTAACAATTGTGCTAAAGCAGTTGTTAAAATGCCCTATCCCCAAGACAGCGCCTATCATCATACTTGCCATGCACATTACGACACACTCAAACGTGGCATTGGGACAGCCGATAGAATTTATATCACACGTGCATCGAGTTGCGGAGCTACCGTAAGGTGGGGCTATTTGAGACAGTGGGGCTATTTGAGACAGTATTTAAAATTGCTATAAAATAAAAACCACTTAAAATTTATGCTGAATTTTTTGCTCAGGCCATTTACTGCTCGATTCCACACCTCCCTGAGCAAAAATATCACACAAAAATCAAACGATCTTCATTTTATAGCGATTTTAAATACTGTCTCAAATAGCCCCACTGTCTCAAATAGCCCCACTTTACGGTACATTGTTTTTAACAGATAAGTATTAAGGCCTTGATTGAGCTCATTGGTGTCTATTATTTCGCACAGCAATCGTTCAGAGACGTGGGAACAGGGGTTTTTGGATAGCACGGCGTCCCAACTTTAAGCAACTCTTACTGTTCCTCTAGGCTCTAATGTGTGGTCGCAGCCACTAATAGCAAACCGTTCCATCTAGGAACAAATAAGTTGCGCACCTGGGACGGTTCGAACCGGGTTTCTCCAACCGGTCACCCTACGACGCTAGCGTGTACCCACTGAGCTGCCGAAACCAGCGACCACCCGCCGCGGTCAAACGCGATTAAATGTCACAATACTGTCATTGGCGGTCAGCGGTTGAATGTCATTTTGTTTTGTGCAGACGGAGACCGTTCTCGGTAGCTCAGTGGATGAACGCTCGTGTCGTGAATTGGCCGGTGGGAGAAGCCCGGTTCGAACCCCCTGAGTTGCCGACTTTTTGGCTCCTAGTTGGAACGGTTTGCTATTGGGGGCTGCGACCACATATTAGATCAACAGTAATAATCGCTTTAAATTGGGGCGTTGGTTGCGGCAATACTCATAACCCCCAGTTCCCACGTCTCTGGACGATTGCCCTGCGAAACAATAGACAATCAAGGCCTTAATACTAATATGTTATACAAAATATAGCTTCGCACCTCGATGCACGAGTGACATAAGTTCTATCGGCTGTCTCATTGCCACGCTTAAGTGTGTCGTAATGTGCATTGCAAGTATGATGATAGGCGCTGTCTTGGGGATAGGACATTTTAACAACTGCTTTAGCACAATTGTTAGGTAGAATAATTGGCGCCTTGAGACGCGAAAGTTAACTACACTCGACTCGCTCAGCTGCGCGATGGTCCGTGCTCCCACCCCACCTCACTCCCCAGCCCTCGCCAGCCGCCGCGCCGCGCCGACCCGAGCCATGCCTCCGGGCTCGGCCCTCACCGCTGCGCTGACGTCACAGGCGGCCCACATCGCCTTCCAGCCACCGACCCAGACCGGTGTCCTACGGGTGGGTAGGCTGTGCCGCTTGACAAGTAAGTGAAGCGGCACAGTCTACCGGTACCAGGCGGCTGCTGCCAATGCTGAGCCATAGGAACCCAGTGGATAAAGAGTTATAGAACATCAATCTGCCCCCGAGTGTACAACGTTTTCTCCAACGATCTTAGCTTATATGTCAACAGCGATGTCAACACCACGCAATACGCCGATGGCGATGACACACAGATCCTGGTTACCGGACGCAAATGTGACATTGCGCAACTCGTTCAGCGCATGGAATCGGCTCTGTGCACTTTGTTTCAGTGGTTCGCTCAAAATCAGATGAAAGTAAACTCTAGTAAGACTCAACTGATTGTACTCGGCACTCGTCAAATGCTACTCGGTCTACCAAAAATGTGTATCAATGTAAACGGTGTGATTGTAGAAGAGATTTCGCGAGTCAAAAATTTAGGCGTAGTAATGGACAGACACTTGACTTACGAACCGCATGTCAACCAGTTGGTAGCGAAGTGTACTGGCTTATTGGTCGGCCTCAGTCATGCGAGACATCGTATCCCCCATGAGGTACTACCAGCGCTCGTGGATGGACTAGTGATTTCCCTGATTCGCTATTGCATCTCTGTATACGGAAACTCTACCGCTCACTCATTGTCGCGTGTGCAGAAACTACTTAACTTTTGCGCAAGAGTGGTCTCAGGACGGCGTAGACGTGAGCACGTAAGCGATGTACTGGCTGAGTTGAACTGGTTACCTGCCCAGGACCTCGTAATGTACCGCACATTGTGTTTAATCAAAGCCGTCCTGACCCATGGACAGCCGAGCGGCTCCGCTGGCCTGTTTCGTACCGCGCTGAGTGTGAGATCGAGGTCGACCAGACAGGATGACCTTCTTGTTTTGCCACGTGTCAAAACCGAGTCTGGCAAGCGAAGGTTTGCCTATCGAGCCGCCAGCGCGTTCAATGCCATGCCGCGCGACATTAGGGAGACCCGCATATCGGCGTTCAGAGGGACCGTCAAGAAATACTTGAGCGCGGCGCGGCGGTGAACGCACATATATGTACGCACAGGAGCTTTTATTGTGATCTTAGCACTCCCACTTTTGTTTTACATGTTTTAAGTGTCTTTTACCCATATCGCGTCTTTTACCGGTTAAGTGTCTTTTGCCCATATTGTTGACGCGAGCACATGAAAAACCAGTGATTATCTGGATGAGCTTTAAATATATTCTGATTCTGATTCTGATTCTGAGTTTGGTTTATGATTAGACATGATGAGACATGAGACATGAGACATGACCACTGACAGTTAGCCATTAGCTGCACATCAGGTGGTGTCGTCATGATTCTGTGAAATTTTCTTGCAGTTTTGGCGCGCTTGTCAGAGCAAAAGACATTCCCACTTTTCCTCCATGGCTATATGATGGTGAGGCCACAAAGCTGACCAGACATCGATCTGGCGGAACATCGATCTGCCCCCGAGTGTACGAAACATAAGAAAAGTTGGTACTGCTACTCGCTACTCTACTCATATCTATAAAGGCTAAGCAATACGCAACTTGTAGGAAACAAGCTTTAGGGTTGGCAGGACTGCAAATTTAGATTTAGAGACAAGGATGCTTGACAAGGTGATCCTAGGTGTCCTAGGATAAGTTTGGAAACGGGATGCACCATTCGATGCGTTTTAAGTTTCGCGTCGCTACGTGCCTCTCTTTGCTTTTATTTTGTTCTTTTTTTTCTTTTTTTTTTGCATGCATGATCAGTATCTGCTTTTGGGGTTTTCGATCAGTCAATCCGTCCCCGTCCCCCCTGGGGCATTCCACGATAGATCGTACCAGGCCCGTCACCCTCATCTCTCAGATTTGAATGAAAATTGGTACTAGGGGTAATCATAGGCTCCAAAAACACCTGCCAAAATATCAGACTTCTCAGATGAAAACTTTTTGAGCTACATTGCATAATATTTTCTAAACTTAAGATTGTAAGGGTGAGTTTGATGAGCTATAACTCAAAAACGAGCTAAGAAAGCAACAAACGGTAAACAGCTTTGAACTAACGAAGAATCAAAGATTAATACAGCTTTTTTTAAATTGGAAAGAAAAGCTTTACATATTGAAAAAAGTCGTAATATATTTTTTTATTGTCTATAACGGCCCTTGGAACCAAATTTTTTGTCATTTTTATTTCTACAAAATAAATTTCAGGTCATTTAAAATCGAAATGCAAAAAATTACAAAGGTGTTCTTTCTATAAGTTCCTCATTTTAATGCATACAAAATGGGTCGGTATGACCCCAGCTCGCCGTTTCGCATCTAATGGAGCTAGAACCTTGCAGAAAAAAACGAGCATGTGCGCTGTTACAAGATGCATCGAATGATACCACATTTTAAGGTCTCGGGTTCATTGGTGACCCCTGAGGTCATTTCAAGTGACCCAAATTACGGGTCCAGTTTTTGGTAGATAACTTCGCACCAAATGGTCGCAGAGCCGCGATTTTAGCATCTTTGTGTTTGCCTAGTTCCGGCGCGTCGAATGGTATACTGTTTGTTCTTGTGAGGTCAGCTTAAGTCGCTGACCTCGGGTCAGCACACTGCCGTGTATTTGGATCCGCTTCCCGACCGGGCGGCCCAGCCGGCAGCCAGCCCCCGGGCATCACGTGATCGCCCGAGTCCGCCGCAAAGCCAACCAGCGCGGCGCTGGACAAACAGCGCCGCCATAGCAGATGGTTAATAGTCGGGTCAGGCCACGAAGCTGGGTGAATGAGATCATATTGCACATCATTCGATTTGCAAGGTCTTCCCGAGTCCATTGGTAGCTTTCCCATCCCTCTAGCTCAATTTGATCGAGAGTTATTGACGAAAAACTCTTATGACCCTAGTGACGTACGAATGACGTCACGCAAGGTCAACAATGCAAACATGAGGCAAAAATGACTTCAATTGGACTTTCAGTAACCAGTGGTGTCACTAGGGAGCTTTACCACGCCATTTGTTTAAGAAGAACACCTTCTTAATTTTTTGCATACTACTTAATGATGATCCAAAAATGTTTTTAAGTAAATAAAAATTAAAAAAATTGGTCCCAAAGGCATAAAAATGCAAGTGAAAGGAAACTCGATGTGTTATTGTAGCGTTCTGTTATTGTCGGGTTCTGTTAGTGTTCCGTTATTGGTGCCTGTCGGCCCAGTGTGGCCTGACCGTGCCCGGGGGCTAAATGAGCGCGATCCCACTGACCCGGTCTGTAGGATGTTGCAACGCAAGATCCAAAACATGTTATACATTATAACTTAAAAACTACTCATCTGATTAGCCGGAAATTGTCAAAGGAGGATTCAGAGCCCCTGGTTACCCCTTAGACCAATTATCGTTAAAATCCGAGAGATGAGTGTGTCAAATTGGAAAAAAGTGGTACGATCTATCGTGGAATGTCCCCCCCCCCCCCTATCAAAAACCCGTGGCGTCGCCCCTGGTTGTGTAGTAAGTCGTTTTTGGAAGGATCAATCGATGAGTAGCGTTACGTGGTAAACTCTGTCGCAAGTTGCCCAATTTGCGACACAACTTACGAATTTGAAAAAGCAGTCGTAAGTTGTGTCATAAAATGACCTTGCTTTGAAGAAGAGGTCACAGGTCACACGTCATTCGGGTCATGGACACGAAATTTACATGGTAGGTGTAAAATTGTTTAAACTTGAGATGCTGAATATTTGGTTGCAATCCCTTGACGCTAACGCGAGTAATAGAGCTTGAACCGACGTCGTCAATGGGGCCTCAATCAACGCCAGCGAGAGCGTTGAAAATGGTGCATAATATGTTATATTCACATTTCCTGGGGTATTTAGTTAGGGATATGAAGTAGCCACTAGCCTGACACCCATTCCATCAACTACTGGCGAATCCAGAAAGGCGATCTTGGACGAGGCGAGGGGCATCCCCCAAAAGATTCTCCCAATTCAAAAAACGACGTGTCCCAGATGACCCCCATGACCTCCAATTGAGCTCTGTGATGACCCCAGGTTGACGTCTGTGACCTGACGTGTCCCAGATGACCCCATGGCCTCTAATAGAGCTCTGTGATGACCCCAAGTTGACCTCTGTAGCCTGTCGTGTCCCAAACACCTCCGTGACCTCCAATTGAGCTCTCTCATGACTGCAAGCTGACCTCTGTGACCCGACGTGTCCCATAAGACCTATGTGACCTCTAAGTGACCTCACTGATGACCCCACGCTGACTTCTGGGACCTGACGTGTCCCAGATTACCTCCTTGATCTCCAATTGAGCTCTGTCATGACCCCAAGTTGACCTATGTGACCTGACGTGTCCCAGATGACCGCTGTAACCTCCCATTGTGACCTCCAGCTGCAGCTCTCTTACATCTCTGTGACCTCAAACTCTCTTAACTCATTTCTTTTAAAGCAACGCTTCTAGATGCCCTTCAGTTAACATAGCCCGGTGAAGGACTGCTCCAGTTGTTTTTCAATAGAAAAACACAATTCTAACGAATAGTGTTTGTCTAATGAAGAAACAACCTGCAGTTAGGAATCTCCTGTGATCGATTCATTTTTTTTTTTGGCAAATCACGTGAGCGTTAGCGATCACAAGTCATCCAGTTGAGACAAAGAACATGCATGACCTGGCTGTCACATAAGCTCGCAAACCAGAGGGGCGAATGTTCCTTTATGCGTGATGGAATTTTTGACCTTACTGACGCTTACTACGGGGTCAGCTAATCATGCAGCTTTTTAATTTATCGAGTAAAGCGGGTATTTAGCCGGGGGGATCCAGGGCGCCGCAAGTCCATCTACGACACGTCGCAAGTTACGACACATATGCCGTCGCAAGTTGTGTCGTAGCGGAAAAGGAGGGATGTTGAGGAAAGAGGGGTTTGTCGGAGGATACGACAGAACGTAGCTGCGACGAGGCTTAAATGGAGTTCTATAGCCTTGGCTTAAATACCCGCTTTACTCGAGAATTTAAAAGGCTACACGATCAGCTGATCCCGTAGTAAACGTCAGTAAGGTCGAAAACTCTATCACGCATAAAGGAACATTCGCCTTTCTGGTTTGCGAGCTTATGAGACAGCAAGGTCAAGCATGTTCTCTGATTCTGAAGCTTTGTATTAACTGGGTGACTTGTGGTTGCTAACGCCCACGTGATTTGCCTTAAAATTTGGGATCGATCACAGGAGATTCGTGGCTATAGGGCATCTAGAATCGATGCTTTAGAAGAAATGAGTTCCGAGAGTTTGAGGTCACAGAGAGGTAAGAAATTTGTAGATGGATGTCACAATTGGAGGTTACAGAGGTCATCTGGAACACGTCAGGTCACAGAGGTCAACTTGGGGTCATCACAGAGCTCAATTGGAGACCACGGAGGTAATCTGAGACACGTCAGGTCACAGAGGGCAGCTTGGGGGCACGTCAGGTCACAGAGGTCAACCTAGGGTCATCACAGAGCTCAAATGGAGGTCACGGAGGTCATCTGGGACACATCAAGTCACAGAGGTCAACTTGGGGTGATCACATAGCTCAATTGAAGGTTATTGGGGCCTGGGACACGTCAGGTCACAGAGGTCAGCTTGGTGCCATCAGAGAGGTCACTTAGAGGTCACAGAGGTCATATGGGACACGCCAGGTCACAGAGGTCAACTAAAGGTCATCAGAGAGCTCAATTGGAGGTCATCTGGGACACGTCAGGTCACAGAGGTCAGCTTGGAGTCATTAGAGAGCTCAATTGGAGGTCATCTGGGACACGTCAGGTAACAGAGGTCAACTTGGGGTCATCACAGAGCTCTATTGGAGGTCATGAGGGTCATCTGGGACACGTCAGGTCACAGAGGTTAGCTTGGGGTCATCATAGAGGTCACTTAGAGGTTACAGAGGTCATATGGGACACGCCAGGTCACAGAGGTCAAGTTGGGGTCATCACAGAGCTCAAAGGGAGGTCATCGGGGACACGTCAGGTCACAGAGGTCAGCTTGGAGTCATCAGAGAGCTCAATTGGAGGTCACGGAGGTCATCTGGGACACGCCAGGTCACAAAGGTCATGTTGGGGTCATCACATAGCTCTATTGGAGGTCATAGGGGTCATCTGGGACACGTCAGGTCACAGAGGTCAGCTTGGAGTCATCAGAGAGCTCAAAAGGATGTCACGGAGGTCATCTGGGACAGGTCAGGTCAAAAAGGTCAACTTGGGGTCATCACAGAGCTCATTAGAGGTCATCGGGGTCAGCTGGGACACGTCGTTTTTGGAATTGGGAGAATATTTTGGGGGATGCCCCTTGCAACGTCCAAGACCGCCTTTCTGGATTCGCCAGTAGTTGCTGGAATGGTGTTAGGCTACTTCATATCCCCGAATACCCCAATAAATGTGAATATAACATATTATGCACCATTTTCAACACTCTCGCTGGCACGGATTGAGGCCTCATAGACGACCCGCCAGTTCAAGCTCTATAACTCGCGTTAGCGTCAACGGATTGCAACCAAATTTTCAGGATCTAAAGTTTAAACAATTTTACACCTACCATGTAAATTTCGTGACCATGACTCGGATGACCTGTGACCTGTGACCTCTTCCTCAAGGCAAGGTCAACTTGCGACACAACTTACGACTGCTATTTCAAATTCGTAAGTTGTGTCGCAAATCAGGCTATTTGCGATAGACTTTACTACTTAAGTAACGCTACTCATCGATTGATCCCTTCAAAAACGACTTACTACACAACTTGCGACACGTCGCAGCTACGACGAGGCTTACGACGCTCTGGATCCCCCAGCTAAGCCTTGTCGCAGCCTTGTTCTGTCGTATCCTCCGACAACCCCCTCTTTCCTCAGCATCCCTCCTTTTTCGCTACGATACAACTTGCGACGGGAAGTAACTTGCGACACGTCGTAGGTGAACTTGCGACGCCTTGGATCCCCCCATTGGTATTGACCAGATGGGTGACGGCACGTGATCGCCTGAGGCGGTGGGGGGGGGGGTAAAAACATTTTCGTCATTTAATGCTCAATGCAATCGCTGCGACTTTTTACAAAACCTTCTCCTCGTCGTTGTTTCTTGCTTTCAACGACTGGTCCACGAGTGATGATTATCCTCACGCAAGATAGGATGAATGGAGCTAGCAATTAAGCCAAAAAAAAACATATCGAAAACGTTACAAAACACTTCTTTTGAAGGAGATCAATTGGATGGTTTTGGAGCCTCGGTCGGGTAGTGCGCTACTATGATAATTACTATGATGACTGGGTTTTAAGATTGTCGTGTATGATTAAGGATTTGATATGTGATTCGTTGAAAGAGAAGAGAGATAGAGAGAGAGAGAGGAGAGAAGAAGAGAGAGAGAGAAGAGAGAGAGAGAGAGAGAGAGAGAAGAGAGAGAGAGAGAGAGAGAAGAGAGAGAGA